>NC_143044.1:8995000-9340000 GCF_057628025.1 Oncorhynchus mykiss | reverse complement strand
GATGTATCCAGTTTCTACCAGAGTAAAAGGTTCTTATAGGTCAGGGGTATTCAACTCTTACCCTACGAGGTCCGGAGCCTGCTGGTTTTCTGTTCTACCTGATAATTGCACACACCTGGTGTCCCAGGTCTAAAGCAGTCTCTGGCTAGAGGGGAACAATGTAAAAATGCAGTGGAACTGGCTCCGGGGTCCAGAGTTGTGTTTGAAGGTTCTAGGTCATGTAGCTTCAACATGCACACGCTCTTGCGATCTCATTGGTTGCATCAACACGACGGCCGTACCCTACTTCCTGAATTGCATAATAGAGAACAATATTATTATTAGAGCCCTTAGAATAATGGTTCCTCAAAAATTGTAGATCATAATCCAACATGGAGGTGAGTTGCACAGGAGCTTAGGACGTCAGCTCACCTTATCTGAACAGACAGCTGTGTCTGTGGTGGCCAATCTAAAAGCGTATGACCCCTGACCTCAGAAATGGAGGCGGAATAATCATGTTATGTGTGTGTGTGTGTGTGTGTTTGTGTGTGCACATGTGAATCTGCACGTGCGTGTGTGTGTTTTGATACAGGGGCAGCAGCCAGGAGCTAAGACCACAAGGTGACTGATTGACTTATCAATGTCCCCTTGCTCAAGTAGCAACACAAAGTCAGGGCCACTTTGATAGGGTTAGCTAACTGGGACCTGTGATATAATTACGGGTCAACAATGTCAGCCCTGAATATTCTTATAGTGATGAATTGGGTTGAGCCCTGTATACCCGGCCTCAGATCCAAACAATGAACACGTGCACAGTATTTGTAGCCCTAACCTATTCAATATGCAGATGTTTTCAGTATCATATCCTAGAGTAACCTCTAGGGGTCTAGGATAAATAAATTCCTCTGCAATATACTAGGTACTACACAACTTACATGTACACAGTATAATAGCATAGGACTGGTAAGCTGCTGCCTATCGGTTGACCCTGTACACAAATAGAGGGAGAGTACATGGGGGAGTAGAGGTGCTGGCTAGCATTTCCCTGATAAAGTGGGTAAGAGGGTTTCACTTCTGCCACAGGTTGTGGGCAATGTCTGTAGCACGTCCAAGCTGTCAGAGCAAGTCATCAAGACTAGACATCAAGAGCGGCTTTGTCATGCTCTCCATGCAGTATCACTTTTCATATAATAGGAGAGATGACAGAGATAAATAGTTAGAGAGGGAGAGTGATCGTTAGATAAAGAGATCGTAATGAAGAGAGAGTATCGTAATGGGTGCTGTTGGCAGTCTCATATTGAATACTGTGTGTGATATTTGGCCTCTCTGCTGGTGTAGGTGCGTAAGCGCAGTAAGGCGTGCAAAGCAGGACTGCGGGAGGGTGATGAGCTGGTGTCCATCAACGACCAGCCATGTGGAGGTCTGTCCCACGCCCAGGCCATGACCATAATCGACAGCTCCCCAGGAATACTACACATCCAGGTCAAGAGGTCAGAGAGCAGTTAAAATCACCATTGATGGGTACACCTGTCTGTCAAATAACCCTGCTGTTAACACATTGTTTTACATACTATATTAGCATAAAGTGCTACTCCATCATAAAGTTTCACTCCATCGTGAAGGGCTACTTCATCATTAACTTCAGGATTGGTGGGTCCCCTACGGAATGGTTGCGCTAACGTAGGCTAATGCGATTAACATGAGGTTGTAAGTAACAAGAACATTTCCCAGGACATAGACATATCTGATATTGGCAGACAGCTTAAATTCTTGTTAATCTAACTGCACTGTCCAATTTACAGTAGCTTTTACAGTGAAATAATATCATGCTATTGTTTGGAGGAGTGTACAGCTTTGAACATGAAAACTTATTAATAAACAAAGTAGGCACATTTGGGCAGTCTTGATACACATTTTTGAACATAAATGCAATGGTTCATTGGATTAGTCTAAAACTTTGCAGATATACTGCTGCCATCTCGTGGCCAAAATCAAAATTGCAACTGGGCTGGAATAATACATTATGGACTATCTCTTGCATTTGAAAGATGATTGTTAAAAAAATACTAAAGAAAGGTTGCATTATCTTTTACCAGATCTATTGTGTTATATTCTCCTACATTCCTTTCACATTTCCACACACTTAAAAGTGTTTCCTTTCAAATGGTACCAAGAATATGCATATCCTTACTTCAGGGCCTGAGCTACAGGCAGATAGATTTGGGTATGGGTATGCGAAAATTGAAAAAAAGGGTCTGATCCTTAAGCAGTTTTAAGTTTTACTCCATCATTACATTTTAATCAATCATTACATTTTAATCAATCATTAAGTTTTACTCCATCATTACATTTTAATCAATCATTAACTTTTACTCCATCATTCATTTTTACTCCATCATTACATTTTACTCCATCATTAAGTGCTACTCCATCATTAAGTTTTTTTCCATCATTAAGTTTTACTCCATCATTAAGTGCTACTCCATCATTAAGTTTTACTCCATCATTAAGTGCTACACAAATAGGATAAGCCAGAACAGTATGACCAACAATAGTTAAGTAACCGTGTTGTGAATTTGCTCCTACAGGGCGCCGGCAGGCTTCCAGTCCGTGGTGCTATTGACCCGCGCCCCATCACCCCGTATCGACAAAGAGTACCGAGCCACCCTGCGCGCCATGTCCCCCTCCTCCAGACTGCACCACACAGCCACTGTCATGGAGGTCCCCCATGGCAGGTCCTCCCTCCTATCCCCCATGGTGCGCAGATGCCTCACCTCGCCCCCAGGCAGCGAGGCCTACTACGGGGAGACAGACAGTGACGCAGAAGTGGCGGCCAACGAGAGGCAGAGGAGGCAGAAGCACAGAAATCCCAGCAACTTATCCGGAAAAGCCTTCGGTAGAGCATCCCCGGAGGGAGGGGAGACCTCAGAGTTTAGCGGCTATGACAGTGCCCCAGATGCCCGGGTCTACCCAGGCATACTGGATGGCAGAGGAGGGGGGGAGGGCCTGCCAGGGGTGGCCCGCAGGGAGGTGATCTACCAGCCCCCTCCAGGGATGTGGTCCTCCCAGACCTCCACAGAGACATCCTCCATCATCTCCTCGGCTGAGGACCAGGTCTCAGGGCAGGACAGAGTGATGGAGGAGGACAGAACCTTCCAGGAGCCATCCAACGTTGTCCCACTAGTGTCACCCGAGAGGGCAAAGGAGGCCATGCAGCTGAGCTCCCGTAGGCAGATGGTGCCCATGGTGGGGCCTATAGACACCCCTCTGGACGAGGAGCTCAGTGTCACCTACATGGACAAGGCCAAGCAAGCCAGTGAGTATACAAATCATGACCCATGGGGTGATACGGGATTTGTTACTGTACAAATAATTAGTCATGTAATGGCTAGTTGAGGTCGTCACTGCATAACAAATGACATTGTCCTCTCAGGTAAAGGCAGAGTGTTCCCCATGAGGCAGCATTAGTCTGCAAGGGGCCATTTTGAGGCGGTCCCTTCTACGTAGAACAGGGGCTATATTTGTCCCCTGGTTCAGTTGCCCGGTAACCTGAGCACTGCATGTATGAACTGAGGAAAGCATTTCCATGCAGCTGCTATCTGGTATCAAATAGCAGAGTCCTTCTCCCCTGTCTCACTTTCCCTCTTTGACCACTTTTGTATATCACTTCTGTCCTTCTCCTCCACTATATTCTCCTCCATTGTTCATGTCTGGATACATCTCGCTAAGACTGAAATAAAAAACAAGGGTACGTTTAAGAAAAACATACATATTTACATGTATAAGTAAGATACGTGTAAAAGTGAGCAAACAAAATATGATCACATTCCATTCATGCACATATGAATATACAAAATACACACACGTGGTGTCTTTGGCCGGATGGTTAGGCACCGATACACCAATAGCTAATAATAGTGAGGCGGGGTTGCCCTCTGCTCTGATCAGTCTGTCAGGCAGCTGATGCATGGACCAGTGACCTGGGCTAACAGCTGAAGAATTCATGTTTGTGTATCAGAGTTTAAGAGGTTTGCTATGGGATGACGTTTCGTCACAGATGTTTCAAACGCTACACTTAGTCCAAAGGAACACAGAAATGTATGGTTTTCAGATAAGGCCAAGAACGGATCAGTAAAAGGAATCAATTATGTCGGTGTGAGAAAACATATCAGCCACTAAAACTCATTTTGAAAAGCCACCCAAAGCAGGATCACATAAGTCGCTGGAGTCTTTTGAGTTTGTCAAGCAAAGACGATCCCTGGACAGATGGACTAAATGGAAGATTAAAGGGAAAATTCCATAAATTAAAATGCTTTGTTACAATAACAGATAATCTCTGTTGTCTACTGTAGAGTATGTGATCATTTCATACTTTATGCCAATAAATAAACTCCTTACAAAGTACATAAATGTAAAATAATTACAACATGTCCACCTGTCAGTCGTCAACTTCAGGACAGGGAGGGCTGAGACTATTCGAAGAAGTTGCTTTTTTAAGAAGTTATCGAAATAAAATGCCATTAATCCCTAGGTGTCCCTAATTACAGGTTCACCTTCACATGTCCTGTTCAGGGACACTGCCGGTGACAAATTAAATAACAAATCCTTACACGGTTGGGCACATTGGGATCATAGATTTAGCCTCCCTACGCTAATTAAAACCATAACAAATTAATTGAAATGTACAACCTCTGCCTAGATGATGGGACTTTCTGTTAACACTTTCTGCTATTTGGTGAAGTTAGTAGCTGGGAACTAGGGATTTTTCCATTTCCTTGGTTAATGTGAAAAGCCTGTGGCTTGCCAGTCATTTTATCAAATGTGCTCTGGTAGCATCTTAGAAGATGGATGCTTGTTGAAGACTCTCCCTGTTGTTTTTAGAACCTGGTGTCATGCTGAGTTCTCCATTTTAAAGGTTACATCTGGTCGTTCATCACTAGTAAAAAAAAATCCCCCTTTACTGTCGTCAATGCATCAAAGTCCACCCTATAAAAGACTATCCCGTGGTCTTTTTGTGTATATTATGTTAGATTCAGTTCCAATTTAAGTTGTTAATCAGTTCAGATTAATTATAACTCATATTAAAGAATTGAAAATACATTTCATCCAGAGCTTTTTAAAAAATGTAGCGACTGGACTGAAACCAGAAATGACCCTAACCAAGATGACATAGAAACAGTAATGGCATTTCTACAGACATGCCCACCCTAAAACATGCTCTCTGACCCCTACAGAACTGAACCGGGGTGACACGGTTCAAGACAAAAAGGTGAAGGAGGCCAGAACCAAGTGCCGCTCTATCGCCTCCCTTCTGACAGACGCCCCCAACCCCAACTCCAAGGGCGTGCTGATGTTCAAGAAGCGCAGGCAGCGCTCCAAGAAGTACACGTTGACCAGCTTCGGCAGCGTGGACGAGGACATGCAGCACAATTCCCCAGAGGAAGATGGTCTCTTCCCAGGAAGCGAGTCGGAGTTTGATGAGGATGGCTTCTCGGCCGCCCCCGACACCACCTGGGACAGTGACTACCTGGATGCGCTGGAGAAGAGGGCGACCGCAGGTGGAGAGCGAGGGGACGGGGCAGAAGATGCCCCCAGTCCCGGCCTGAGTGACATCTCTGGGAAGGGCGCCCAGCTGTTTGAGCAGCAGAGGAAGAGGGCGGCCGAGCACGCCAAGAAGGTGGCTGCCGCCCAACCTCAGATAAGGACCCAATCACCGAACCAACTACAGATCCAGGAGCAGCCTCAGCCATATGTACAGAGCCAGCCCCAGCCAAAAACACAACCACAGATGTACCAGTCTCAGCAGCCTATGGCACCACCGCCCCTTGTAGCCTTCCAGGAGGAGGCTCGGTCTGTGGCAGAGGGGCCTATGGCACCGGCCCCAGCTGCTCCTACTGCCTACAGCATGGCTAATGGAGACGTCGCCTACTCTCCAGTGAGCACGGCTGGCATGGTGATGTCACCCTTGACTGTGGCACCCAACCCAATCACCACCCAAGTGTCAATCTTAACCACTCACATACCTCCACCCCAAACACCGCTGCCAGAACTCTCCTCCAGCTCTGTTCTCAACAGAACAGCCCGCCCCTTCAACCCAGGGTTCGTGACCAACCGAGCCGCCACCGCTCCTGTTGTGTTCCGCCCCGTCGTCACCAAAAGTGCCCCGCGCCCGGCGACCTCTGTGTCTATTGTAGGACCTCCCTTCTCCACCTCATCAGAGCCGCCTCCAAGTGGTAATCCCGCCTTCTTCTCTCCCCCGTCCTCTGTGTCCAGAGGACCCTTCTCCACCTCAGCCTCAGCACTGGCGACTCATCCTCGTCCTGCCTTCTCTGTGGAGAACCTGGCAGAACCACCCATGCCCTCTGTTCCACAGGCTTCCTTCACAGCCATACCTCCACCCCCAGCACAATTCTCAGGTGGCCCCATACCCCCACCTCCAGGATCATTTGCCAATGTACCCTCAATTCCACCCTCATCACCATTCTCAGGTGCACCCATACCCCAAGCCCCAGTCTCAGTGGCTCAATCAGCCCCAGCTCCAGTGTCTTTTGACCCCATACACCAACCTCAAGTTTCTGTTGCCCAGATGCCCCAAGCTTCTGTCTCAGTTGTCCCACTCCCAAACCCCACAACTCCAACACCTATACTCAGATCCCCCATGTCCAAGGTCCCACCTGCCCCTGGTGGTCGTACCGGCATCCTCCTGGAGGCTCGTCGGTGCAGCGGCAGGAGGCCCATGTTTCGAGTACCTGCTGAGAAGAAGAACTCTCCCAACCCTGACCTGCTGAACATGGTGCAGAACCTGGATGACAGGCCCCGCTACAGAAGCTACTCAGAGAGTGTGATGGGCTTTGAGTCTGGTGCAGAAGAAGACCAGGGTGCTGAAGTCTGCCGGGGAAGGATGCCTCCACTGGTGGCCCCCAAACCTAGGGTCATCCACGAGGCCCCTCAGATCCCCCAGGAAGAAGGCAAGGGGGCTCAGCTGTTTGCCCGCAGGCAGAGCCGCATGGACCGGTATGTGGTGGACACTCCACAGGAGACCGCCTACCGGCAGGAGGTCTCCCACCCAGGGGTCGGGCCCCAGGATGCTCCCAACCTCGATATCAACTCACAGTGGAAGTTATCCCCCAACATCCGCGCCCCCCCGCCTATCGGCTACAACCCTCTGCTGGCCCCTTCCTGTCCTGTGGGGCCACAGAGAGATACCAGCAGGTCTGCCAGGGGGGACTGGGGAGGTAAAGGAGGGATCGCCTTTCAGAGGGAGGGAATCAAAGCTCTGGATTTCATGAGAAGGCAGCCTTACCAGCTCAACTCAGCTATGTTCGGGGGTAGTGTTGCCAAGCTGTCGGCGATTCCCTCCTACCAAGACCAGAGGCAGCAGCAGGGAGGGTACACTACTATGGTGGGTAGCACCATGACCCCTCCCAGACAGATCCCAGTCAAAGCGGCCCGTGTGTATGAGATCAAACGCTTCTCCACACCCACGCCCATGTCAGCCCCGAGCCTGGCCCCCACCGTAATCGCTCCTCGCTCAGCCACAACGCTGGGAGAGCGCTTGACCCGCTCCGATATGATCTCCCCAACCCCTGCTCCTCTCTCCCCACCCCCTGCCCCTTTCTTTGCCCCAGCTCCTGTCTCTGCCTCACCTTCCGTCCTTGCTCCTACCTATTCAGGGGGCCTGCCTGGACTGCCCAGAATCAATGTTACCCCTGTCCGCAACCCCATCCCCATCCCAGCACCCTATCCTGGAGTGTCCTACAGTGGGCTCCAAGGAGCAAAGCAGTTTCAGAGTGCCCCTGAGCTTAGTTTCCTTGCTAACCTTCCCACTCCCCTAAGGGCGAATGCCATGCAGGCGCCAAAACCCCGCTTCATCGCCACCAAGGTGGGCGTCCAGCCGTGTGTGTGGAGACCAGGTGCCATGTGATCAGGTGGGAGTGGGAGACTTTGTCTGTCACTAAGAACTGGACACATCTCAGCCATAAAACAAATATCTGCAAAACAATAAAGTAATAAGGTGGTCAAATACTGATCAATGAGCTTGTTCAGTACCTAACAAAAATGTTTTTACGAGTGCCTTGCAAAAGTATTCATCCCCCCATTTTTCCTATTTTGTTGCATTACAACCTGTAATTTGAATATATTTTTTATTTGGATTTTGTAATGGACATACACAAAATAGTCCAAATTGGTGAAGTGAAATGAAAAAAAATTACAAACGGAAAAGTGGTGCTTGCATATGTATTCACTCCCTTTGCTATGAAGCCCCTAAATAAGATCTGGTGCAACCAATTACCTTCAGAAGTCACATAATTAGTTAAATAAAGTCCACCTGTGTGCAAGCTAAGTGTCACATGATCTGTCACATGATCTCAGTATATATACACCTCTTCTGAAAGGCCCCATAGTCTGCAACACCACTAAGCAAGGGGCACCACCAAGCAAGTGGCACCATGAAGACCAAGGGGCTCTCCAAAACAGGTTAGGGACAAAGTTGTGGAGAAGTACAGATCAGGGTTGGGTTATAAAAAAAATGGAAACTTTGATCATCCCACGGAGCACCATTAAATCCATTATTAAAAAATTGAAAGAATATGGCACCACAACAAACCTACCAAGAGAGGGCAGCCCACAAAAACTCACAGACCAGGCAAGGAGGGCATTAATCAGAGAGGCAACAAAGAGACCAAAGATAACCCTGAAGGAGCTGTAAAGCTCCACAGCGGAGATTGGAGTATCTGTCCATAGGATCACTTTAAGCCATACACTCCACAGAGGTGGGTTTTACAGAAGAGTGGCCAGAAGAAAAGCCATTGCTTAAAGGAAAATTAAGCAAACACGTTTGCTGGTCGCCAAAAGGCATGTGGGAGACTCCCAAAACACATGGAAGAAGGTACTCTGGTCAGATGAGACTAAAATGTAGCTTTTTGGAAAACGCTATGTCTGGCACAAACACAACACCTCTCATCACCCTGAGAATACCATCCCCACAGTGAAGCATGGTGGTGGCAGCATCATGCTGTGGGCATGTTTTCCATTGGCAGGGACTGGGAAACTGGTCAGAATTTAAGGAATGGTGGATGGTGCTAAATACAGGGAAATTCTTGAGGGAAACCTGTTTTAGTCTTCCAGAGATTTGAGACTGGGATGGAGGTTCACCTTCCAGCAGGACAATGACCCTAAGCATACTGCTAAAGCAACACTTGAGTGGTTTAAGGGGAAACATTTAAATGTCTTGGAATGGCCTAGTCAAAGCCCAAAACTCAATCAAATTGAGAACAGACCTCAATCAAACTGAGAATCTGTGGTATGATTTAAAGATTGCTGTACACCAGCAGAACCCATCCAACTTGAAGAAGCTGGACCAGTTTTGACTTGAAGAATGGGCAAAAATCCCAGTGGCTAGATGTGCTTATAGAGACATATCCCAAGAAACTTGCAGCTGTAATTGCTGCAAAAGGTGGCTCTACAAAATATCAACTTTGGGGGGTGAATGGTTATGCATGCTCAAGTTTTCCGTTTTTTTGTCTTATTTCTTGTTTGTTTCACAATTAAAACAGATTTAGCATCTTCAAAGTGGTAGGCATGTTGTATAAATCAAATGATACAAACCTCCCAATAAATCTATTTTAATTCCAGGTTGTAAGGCAACAAAATAGGAAAAATGCCAAGTGGGGTGAATACTTTCGCAAGCCACTGTATTAGCCAGACTTATTAGATAGTCATCCATATCATCTATGATAATCATAGTCATCCATGTGATTGCAGTCACAATCACAATCCATGTGATTGCAGTCACAAATGAGCTTGCTTGTCGCACATGCGGTTGCTGACGTGTGTTTGTCTGGTTTGTCTGTTGAATCATTGTCTATCAGGACATTTGAATAGAGGAATTTGGTCCAGTCACGTCACACATACACAGTCGTCTACCCACTGTATGCCTGTCCTGGGGGAGGTTATGTAAGGCTTATCTTTCTACACAGTCAGCTAAATACTGTTTAAAGGGCCATGGTAGTGAGAAAGTCTGTACTGAATTATTCTTTGAAACTTGAAATGTTGACATGTAGGATTTATTTGAAGAAATATCACAGGAGGATTGCTGAGTTCCTGTGTCTTCCCTCTCTGATGAGAGGACAGAGGAAGAAGAGGTGAGGCTAACACAAAGAGTGGTCAAAACAGGGGGGGTCAGAGCAGCGCTGATTCAATGTGAGCACCATCAGACGAGTGCCAAGCACCATGATGCTTCACTCAGAGGAAACCACTGACATTTGGACCTCTCCAAAAGAGGTCATTGCTAATTTTTCATTGGGCAATGGCTAGGTCTAATATTTAATGGATCTAGGGCTGGGTCTCCTTTCCAGTCCGCTTAAGCCCTCCTTGGAAGATGAGAGGAGGGAGAAGTTCTGTTAGACCTTTCTGCATTCTGAGTGTTTGTGTTGGTGGTCAGATCCCTGGCTCCCAGTGGTCAGCGAGAAACGCTATCTGTTTTGGCTGGGCTCGTAGTCAACAGGTGTCTTGCTATCCTGTCACTGCCTATTTGCAGAGCTGATCAGACAGCGAACCGAACTGGACATTAACCTAGCACTTCCCAGACTAGTGTGCCCTTTCTGGATGTCTGGTGTCCATGCCACCGCTCAAGTTGTACTAAAACAAATGACACTAATGATGGATGTGTATTTTTTTAATTTATTGTGACTGAAGTGTCAAAAACATGAGAGGGGCTGTGGATATGGAAGCAGCAGGGACATATGGTCCCTGCCAAATGTTTTAAAGGGGTTTGGTTATAAACCCAGAGTCAAGGTCCTCACTGGCATTTAGAGGAGGGGAGATATGTCAAAGTGTGAAATGAGAGAAAAACTTTAGTTTGTATTTGTCAAGGATTTCCCACAGCCGTTAGAAATGACAAGAAAGTGACTAGGAAAGCCTGGGTTCTGAGGCCTAGTGAGGGAGGAGGATAGAGAGAAAAGAGGGACAACGACATTGGTGCCTCTGAAACATGGAGGTGATCAGGTAGTGTATAAAATGGGAGTTGACAGAGAATGAACCCAATCATGAATGGGACCATAGCCGTTCATATTATTCTAACCCTGAAAACAGCTGATGGCAATTAACTACAAATACATACAGGCTTTTGGATATGGATACGACCCCCATTCACTGACAGGGTTCATGACTCATAGCTTTCTCATGGTGGTAAATGGTTGTTATTTTTAGTAGTTTTTCAAATGTATAAATCTAATTTAACCCAACAGGGTTGTGTTGTGTTTATGTCATTATGGGTTTTAAAGTATGCAATATGTTGTGCATATGTGTAAAAATACAATAATAGACTTATAATTTCAGTGTGAAAATGTCTGTTAATAATGAAGCCGCAGTAAGAGCTATTCACTGACTGAGAGATGAGCCATTTTTAGAGGAATAAAACATAGACATGTCTCCAATTGTCTGAATCATTTGATTCCACACTGCTCCCTGTCGTTCACTGTGTGAAACTGCAATTATCAGATACACAATATTATTGTACGACAGAAAACCAGTCTAGAACAGGGTAGAAATCGACATGCAAACACAATGCCTTGTTTCCCCAAAACAACACATTTTTATCCAATTCAATTACACCATCGGAGTATCTATCGTCTGTCTGTCTTAGAGAATACCCATGTGATATTCAAAACATTTACAGTAAACCCAATTATAACACAGATTCTACAGCCAGAAATGTGTCTTTAAATTGTAAAAGGTAGCCTAACAAACACGCTACCTACCAACTGAATAGAATTAAGATAAGAGTTCAAATGAATATCAGTTCCAAGAAGCCAGTACAAAATCAGACTTTTCCTTGAAAAATAGGGACTTGGTATAGAGAAGCGTGGGGACACGGTCTCCCAAAGGAAGGGGTTAAAATAGCGACCTTAATCCAACACCTAGCAACCTCAACAAGAGGGTTGGACCTCTTTGCATAACAGTTAAGGTGTTGGCTTGAAAATTCGCTGGACCTGGGTTCAAATCCTGGTCGGGGCTACCCCCGACTTCGCTATAATATTGATTCTATTAGAAAATACAAAATATAGGTAGGCATATAACTTACATTTGAATAGGTCATGACCCCCCCCCCCCCCCCCCAATATTAGAGACAGGTCCATTTGACCCCCTCAATAATATACCATGATAAATGTGATTGATTGAGGAGTGGGAGGCCCCAATGCACAACTGAGCAAGAGAACAAGTACATTAGAGTGTCTAGTTTGAGAAACACACGCCTCACAAGTACTCAACTAGCAGCTTCATTAAATAGTACCCTCAAAACACCAGTCTCAACATCAACAGTAAAGAGGTGACTCCGGGATGCTGGCCTTCTAGGCAGAGTTCCTCTTTCCACTGTCTGTGTTATTTTGCCCATCTTAATATTTTCTTTTAATTGGCCAATCTGAGATATGGCTTTTTATTTGCAACTCTGCCTAGAAGGCCATCATCCCAGAGTCGCCTCTGTGTTTCCCTTTGTAATCTGTAATAGTTTGCAAGCCCTGCAAGCCCACGATTCGATCTTTGTCCTGTAGCAGCAGCTAATCTTCCTTATTTATATATTCAGAAAACAAATTTGAAAATGGTGGGGGGATAGCACTACTCATGTTTATGCAACCTTTGAATACTTCCAGAACCAACTTGAGAAAATCTACAATAGTCTTCAGGGATTTGGGTGCATGTGACATTGCACAGTAGTGAACTGGTTTATTTCTACTTGATTGCATTTTTCTTCTTGATTTCAATATGGAAGAGAAAAGGTACTGTTGTTTGTATGTACTGTTTCTTGATGAGTAGAAGGCCTATTAATTACATTTGAATAATTGTGTTATTCTTATACCATATTGGTGAAACAATAGTAGCAGTTCATTCAATCGGGGGAGGTGAGCAGGCATGGGGGGGCACAGTATGTTCCCTCCACAGGAGAATTGTGGCACCTTAATTGGGAAGGATGGGCTCGTGCTACTGGCTGGAGCGGAATAGGTTGAATCAATCTATCAAATGTATTTATAAAGCCCTTTTTACATCACCCGATGTCACAAAGTGCTGTACAGAAACCCAGCCTAAAACCCCAAACAGCAAGCAATGCAGATGTAGAAGCACGGTAGCTAGGAAAAACTCCCTAGTAAGGCCGGAACCTAGGAAGAAACCTAGAGAGGAACCAGGCTTTGAGGGGTGGCCAGTCCTCTTCTGACTGTACCGGGTGGAGATTATAACAGAACATGGCCAAGATATTCAAACGTTCATAGATGACCAGCAGAGTCCGATAATAATAATCACAGTGGTTGTAGAGGGTGCAACACGTCAGCACCTCAGGAGTAAATGTCAGTTGGCTTTTCATAGCCGATCATTCAGAGTTAGACACAGCAGGTGCGGAAGAGAGAGAGAGTCCAAAACAGCAGGTCCAGGACAGGTGGCACGTCCGGTGAACAGGTCAGGGTTCTGTAGCCGCAAGCAGAACAGTTGAAACTGGAGCAGCAGCATGACCAGGTGGACTGGGGACAGCAAGGAGTCATCAGGCCAGGTAGTCCTGAGGCATGGTCCTGGGGCTCAGGTCCTCCAAGAGAAGAGAGAGAGAAAGAGAGAGAGAAGGAGAAAGAGAGAAAAAGAGAGAGAATTAGAGGGAGCATACTTAAATTCACACAGGACACCGGATAAGACAGGAGAAATACTCCAGACATAACAGACTGAACCTAGCCCCCGACACAAATTATTGCAGCATAAATACTGGAGGCTGAGACAGGAGGGGTCAGGGGACACTGTGGCCCTGTTCGACGATACCCCCGGACAGGGCCAAACAGACAGGATCTAACCCCACCCACTTTGCCAAAGCACAGCCCCCACACCACTAGAGGGGTATCTTCAACCACCAACCTACTACCCTGAAACAAGGCCGAGTATAGCCCACAAAGATCTCCCCCACGGCACGAACCCGGGGGGAGGGGCGCCAACCCGGACAGGAAGATCACGTCAGTGACTTAAAACCTCTTCATACTACCCATCCCGGATCCGGGAGCGTAATCATCGCCTGAAACCTGCAAGATTTTCTGCGGGAGCCATCATGAGACCACTTGCTAAATGTGGTCCCTTTACGGCTATTCTTCAACATAAATGCATACAAAGACGTCACAATGCTGTAGACACCTTGGGGAATACGTAGAAAACGTAAGCTCATTCGTACCTCATTCACAGCCATATAAGGAGTCATTGGCATGAGGTGGTTTCAAAAAATTCCTGACTGGATTTTTATCTGGGTTTCGCCTGTATCGTCAGTTCTGTTGCACTCACAGACAATATCTTTGCAGTTTTGGAAACGTCAGAGTGTTTTCTATCCAAAACTGTAAATTATATGTATAGTCAAGCATCTTTTTGTGACAAAATATCTTGTTTCAAACAGGAACGTTTTTTATCCAAAAATGAAAATACTGCCCCCTAGTTACAAAAGGTTAATTAACCCACTCAAGTGACGCACCCCTCCTAGGAACAGCATGGAAGAGCACCAGTAAGCCAGTGACTCAGCCCCTGTAATAGGGTTAGAGGCAGAGAATCCCAGTGGAGGGAGGGGAACTGGCCAGGCAGAGACAGCAAGGGCAGTTAGTCGCTCCAGTGCCTTTCCGTTCACCTTCACACCCCTGGGCCAGACTACACTCAATCATAGGACCTACTGAAGAGATGAGTCTTCAATAAAGACTTAAAGATTGAGACCGAGTCTGCATCTCTCACATAGATAGGCAGACCATTACATAAACATTTAGCCCTGCCTCCAGCTGTTTTCTTAGAAATTCTAGGGACAGTAAGGAGGCCTGCGTGTTGTGACCGTATGTGCAGGTATATACGCCAGGTATGTCCGGACCAAATTACAAAGATAGGTAGGAGCAAGGCCATGTAATGCTTTGTATGTTAGGAGTAAAACCTTGAAATCAGCTCTAGCCTTAACAGGAAGCCAGTGTAGAGAGGCTAGCAATAGAGTAATATGATACAATTTTTTGGTTCTAGTCAAGATTCTAGCAGCCGTGTTTAGCACTAACTGAAGTTTATTTAGTGCTTTATCCAGGTAGCCGGAAAGTAGAGCATTGCAGTAGTCGAATCTAAAAGTTAAAAAAAGCTTGGATTAATATTTCTGCATCATTTTTGGACAGCAGGTTACTGATTTTTGCAATGTTACGAAGATGGAAAAAAGCTGTCCTTTAAATATTCTTGATATGTTCGTCAAAAGAGAGATCAGGGTCCAGAGTAACGCGGAGGTCCTTCACAGTTGTATTTGAGATGACTGTAAGATTAATTGTCAGATCCAACAGAAGATCTCTTTGTTTCTTGGGACCTAGAACTGGCATCTCTGTTTTGTCCGAGGTTAAAAGTACAAATTTGATGCCATCCACATCCTTATGTCTGAAACACAGGCTTCCAGGGAAGGCAATTTTGGGGCTTCCCCATGTTTCATTGAAATGTACAGCTGTGTATCGCCCGCATAGCAGTGAAAGTTAACATTATCTTTCTGAATGACATCACCAAGAGGTAAAATATATAGTGAAAACAATGGTGGTTCTAAAACGAAACCTTGAGGAACACCGACATTTACAGTTGATTTGTCAGAAGACAAACCATCCACAGAGACAAACTGATATCGTTCCGACAGATAAGATCTAAACCAGGCCAGAACTTGTCCATGTAGACTAATTTGGGAATCCAATCTCTCCAAAAGAATGTGGTGATCGATGGTATCAAAAGCAGCACTAAGGTCTAGGAGTATGAGGACAGATGCAGAGCCTTGTTCTGATGCCATTAAAAGGTCATTTCCACCTTCACGAGTGCAGTCTCAGTGCTATGATGGGGTCTAAAACCAGACTGAAGTGTTTCGTATAAATTGTTTGTCTTCAGGAAGGCAGTGAGTTGCTGCGAAACAGCTTTTCCATGTTTTGAGAGGAATGGGAGATTCGATATAGGCCGATAGTTTTTTATATTTTCTGGGTCAAGGTTTGGCTTTTTCAAGAGAGGCTTTATTACTGCCACTTTTAGTGAGTTTGGTACACATCCAGTGGATAGAGAGCTGTTTATTATGTTCAACAAAGGAGGGCCAAGCACAGGAAGCAGCTCTTTCAGTAGTTTAGTTGGAATAGGGTCCAGTATGCAGCTTGAAGGTTTAGAGGCCAAGACTATTTTCATTAATGTGTCAAGAGATATAATATTAAAAAACGTACATGTCTCTCTTGATCCTAGGTCCTGTCAGAGTTGTGCAGACTCAGGACAACTGAGCTTTGGAGAAATACGCAGATTTAAAGAGGAGTCCATAATTTGCTTTCTACTGATCATGATCTTTTCGTCAAAGAAGTTTATGAATTTATCACTGCTGAAGTGAAAGCCATCCTTTCTTGGGGAATGCTGCTTTTTAGTTAGCTTTGCGACAGTATCAAAAATACATTTTGGATTGTTCTTATTCCCCTCAATTAAGTTGGAAAAATAGGATGATCGAGCAGCAGTGAGGGCTCTTCAATACTGGACGGTACTGTCTTTCCAAGCTATTCAGAAGACTTCCAGTTTGGTGTTTTGCTTCAGGGCTCGGGTATTTTCTGTATGCCAGGGAGCTAGTTTCTTATGACAAATGTTTTTAGTTTTTAGGGGTATGCATCTAGGGTATTATGCAAGGTTAAATTTTGTTTTTCTGTTAGGTGGTTAACTGATTTTTGTACTCTGACATCCTTGGGTAGGTGGAGGGAGTCTAGAAGGTCATCTAGGAATCTTTGGGTTGTCCAAGAATTTATAGCATGGCTTTTGTTGCGATTGCAAACATAATAAAATGGTGGCCCGATAGTCCAGGATAATGAGGAAAAACATTAAGATCCACAATATTTATTCCAATGGACAAAACTCGGTGCAGAGTATGACAGTGGCAGTGAGTAGGTCCGGAGACATGTTGGACAAAACCCACTGAGTCGATGATGGCTCCGAAAGCCTTTTGGAGTGGGTCTGTGGGCTTTGCCATGTGAATATTAAATATTAATATTAAAAATGTGAATATCATCTGCCATGACTACAAGGTCCGATAGGAATTCAGGGAACTCAGTGAGGAACACCGTATACAGCCCAGGAGGCCTGTAAACAGTAGCTATAAAAAGTGATTGAGTAGGCTACATAGACTTCATGACTAGAAGCTCAAAAGATGAAAATGCAGTCATTTTTTGTGTAAATTGAAATTTGCTATCGTAAATGTTAGCAACACCTCCGCCTTTGCGGGATACGCGGGAGATATGGTCACTAGTGTAACCAGGAGGAGAGGCCTCATTTAACACAGTAAATTCATCAGGCTTAAGTCATGTTTCAGTCAGGCCAATCACAACAAGATTATGATCAGTGATTAGTTCATTGACTGTCTTTGAAGTGACGGATCTAACATTAAGTAGCCCTTTTTTGAGATGTGAGGTATCACAACCTCTTTCAATAATGGCAGGAATGGAGGAGGTTTTTATTCCAGTGAGATTGCTAAGACGAACACAGCCATGTTTAGTTTTGCCCATCCTAGATCGAGGCACAGACACGGTCGCAATGGGGATAGCTGAGCTGACGACTTACAATAATAGTGGCAGACTCCACTAAGCTGGCAGGGTGGCTAACAGCCTGCTGCCTGGCCTGCTCCCTATCCCATTGTGGAGCTAGAAGAGTTAGAGCCCTGTCTATGTTCATAGATATGATGAGAGCACCCTTCCAGCTAGGATGGGGTCTGTCACTCCTCAGCAGGCCAGGCTTGGTCCTGTTTGTGGGTGAGTCCCAGAAAAAGGGCTAATTATCTACAAATTCTATCTTTTGGGAGGGGCAGAAAACAGTTTTCAACCAGCGATTGAGTTGTGAGACTGCTGTAGAGCTCATCACTCCCCCTAACTGGGAGGGGGCCAGTGACAATTACTCGATGCCGACACATCGTTCTAGCTTTACACGCTGAAGCTATGTTTTTTGACCTCTGACTGTTTCATCCTAACCACGTTGGTGCCAACGTGGATAATAATACCCCTATACCCTCTACACTCGCCAGTTGTAGCCTTAGCCAGCACCATCTTCAGATTAGCTTTAATGTCGGTAGCCCTGCCCCCTGGTAAACAGCGTATGATCGTTGGATGATTCTTTTAAAGTCTAATACTACAGGTAATGGAGTCGCCAATGACTAGGGTGTTCAATTTGTAAGAGCTAATGGTGGGAGGCTTCGGCGTCTCAGACCCTGTAACGGGTGAAGGAGAGACCAGAGAAGACTCTGACTCTGACTCCGACTCCTTGCTTTTAATGGGGAGAACCGGTTGAAAGTTTCTGTCGGCTGAATGAGCGACACCGATTGCATTCCTACAACATTTCCTTCCAGAAGCCATGAGAAAATTGTCCGGCTGTAGGGACTGTGTGAGGGGATTTATACTACTATCTGTACTTATTGGTGGCACATACGCTATTTCATCCTTTCCTACACTTAATGTCCACCAGAACTGTTACCAGAGACTTGAATGTTCATTTCTATACAATAAGCCGCCTCCAACATTGTGTTAGAGAATTTGGCAGTACGTCCAACCAGCCTCACAACCGCAGACCACGTGTAACCACTCCAGCCCAGGACCTCCACATCAGACTTCTTCACCTGCGGGACGGTCTGAGATGACCCACCCGGACAGCTGATGAAACTGTAGGTTTGCACAACCGAAGAATTCCTGCACAAACAGTCAGAAACCGTCTCAGGGAAGCTCATCTGCATGCTCATCGTCCTCACCAGGATCTTGACCTGACTGCAGTTTGGTGTCATAACCGTCTTCAGCGGGCAAACGCTCACCTTCGATGGCCACTGGCAGATGACAGACAGAGTGTATGGCATCGTGTGGGTGAGCGTTGTGCTGATGTCAAAGTTGTGAAAAGAGTGCCCCATGGTGGCGGTGGGGTTATGGTATGAGCAGGCATAAACTACGGACAACCAACACAATACGTATTTTATCGGTGGCAATTTAAATGCACAGAGATACAATGACGACATCCTGTGGCCCATTGTCGTGCCATTCATTCGCCGCCATCACCTCATGTTTCAGCATGAAAATTCACACTTACATGTCACAAGTATCTGTACACAATTCCTGGAAGCTGAAATTATCCCAGTTCTTCCATGGCTGGCATACTCACCAGACATGTCACACATTGAGCCTGTTTGGGATACTCTGGATTGACGTGTACAACAGCGTGTTCCAGCTCCTGCCAATATCCAGCAACTTCACACAGCCATTGAAGAGGAATGGGACAACATTCCACATGCCAAAATCAACAGCCTGATCAACTTTATGCGAAGGAGATGAGGCAAATGGTGATCACACCAGATACTGACTGGTTTTCTGATCCACGCCCCTACCTTTTTCTAAGGTATCTGTGACCAACAGATGCATATCTGTATTCTCAGTCATGTGAAATCCATAGATTAGGGCCTAATTAATTCATTTCAATTTACTGATTTCCTTATATGAACTGTAACTCAGTAAAATCTTTGAAATTGTTGCATGTTGAATTTATATTTTTGTTCAGTGTATATCTGGTCAATCCAGGGCCGGCTTAATGCATGGGCTTACCGGGGCTGATGCCGCTGTGCCCAGGCCCATGGGGGGCCCAAGAGCCATCAAAAAAATATATAATGAAAAAATATATATACAGTGCCTTCAGAATGTATTCAGACCCCTTGACTTTTTCCACATTTTGATAGGTTACAGCCAAATTCTAAAATTGATTAAATAGATTTTTTCCCTCATCAATCTACACAGAATACCCCATAATGACAAAGAAAAAATAGGTTAAGACATTTTTTCAAATGTATTACATATAAAAAACTGAAATATCACATTTACATAAGTATGCAGACCCTTTACTCAGTACTTTGTTGAAGCACCTTTTGCAGCAATTACACCCTCAAGTCTTCTTGGGTATGATGCTATAAGCTTGGCACACCTGTATTTCTCCCACTCTTCTCTGCAGATCCTCTCAAGCTTTGTTAGGTTGGATGGGGAGAGTTGCTGTACAGCAATTATCAGGTCTCTCCATAGATGTTCGATCAGGTTCAAGTCCGGGCTCTGGCTGGGCCACTCAAGGACATTCATCAGAGACTTGTCCCGAAGCCACTCCTGCATTGTCTTGGCTGTGTGCTTAGGGGCGGTGTCTTGTTGGAAGGGGAACCTTCCTCCCAGTTTTGCTCTGGAGCAGGTTTTCATCAAGGATCTCTCTGTACTTTACTACGTTCATCTTTGCCTCGATCCTGACTAGTCTCCCAGTCCCTGCTTCCGAAAAACACCCCCACAACATGATGCTGCCAACGCCGTGCTTCACTGTAGGGATGGTGCCAGGCATCCTCCTGACGTGACGCTTGGCATTCAGAGTTCAATCTTGGTTTCATCAGACCAGAGAATCCTGTTTCTCATGAGAGTCTTTGGGTGCCTTTTTGCAAACTCCAAGCAGGCTGTCATGCGCCTTTTACAGAGGAGTGGCTTCCGTCTGGCCACTCTACCATAAAGGCCTGATTGGTGGAGTGCTGCAGAGATGGCTGACCTTCTGGAAGCTTCTCCCATCTCCACAGAGGAACTCTAGAGGTCTGTCAGAGTGACCATCGGGTTCTTGGTCACCTCCGTGACTAAGGCCTTTTCCCCCAAATGCTCAGTTTGGCCGGGCGGACAGTTTATGAGGAGTCTTCTTCCATTCAAGAATGATGGAGGCCACTGTGTTCTTGGAGATTTTCAATGCTGCAGAAATGTTTTGGTACCCTTCCCCAGATCTGTTTCTCGACACAATCCTGTCTCAGAGCTCTACGGACATTTCCTTCCTCATGGCTTGGTTTTTGCTCTGACATGCACTGTCAACTGTGGGACCATATGGACAAGTGTGTGCCTTTCCAAATCATGTCAATCAATTGAATTTACCACAGGTGGAGTCCCATCAAATTGTAGAAACATCTCAAGAATGATCAATGGAAACAGGATGCACCAGAGCTCAATTTTGAGTCTCATAGCAAAGGGTCTGAATACTTATGTAATTAAGGCATTTCTGTTTTTTTATTTTTAATACATTGGCAAAAATGTCCAAAAACCTGTTTTTGCTTTGTCATTATGGGGTATTGTGTGCAGACTTCTGAGGATTTGTATTAATGTAATCCATTTCAGAATAAGGCTGTAACATAACAAAATGTGAAAAAAGTCAATGGGTCTGAATAAATTCCGGATGCACTGTATATATTAAGGAAATCTATAACTGTACATTTTATATATACAGTGTACATTATATATGTGGTATATATTTTATATTTTTTCACTGCAGCTGCCAACCATAGGAAGACTCAGGAGCCCGCTCTCAATGAGTGTAGACAGCCTGCTGATGACACTCTGCTATTCATCAGATGGGGGGAGAACAGGATGGAGGGGGCCGATGTGGGTAACTGGGGGACCCTTCCTTGATTGGGTAACCAATTTTTTTTTTAAACTATACAAATCAATGTGACTGGTCAATTGTGTGAGTCAGGGGCTGGGCCCAAGCCCATAGGGGTCCAAGAGACAAAAGAATATAATAATGACCTACTTTTTTTTATTATTATTTTTTTATCCAACCAAAGGAGCCCGCTCTCAATGTTCAAAATACACTAGAGAGCATAACTTAGCCATATCATTTAGCCATGATTTGTTGATCCGGCCCAGGGTCAATCTCTAGAGAACAGTGAAATTCTAACAACCACTCACCACATGATGGCGCTATGGGCTATATTTTCAACAAATTCTGAAACCCAACAGCACTGGGGCACAACTCATTCGAGGGTACTACAAACCCATATTGTGTATCTACGCTACAGACACACAATCTGGTGGAGCATTTAGCTGGCATGTTTTCCATTTGTAATCCTGCCACTTATATATAGGGCTGTGAAAAGTATTTATGGCTGCTCAACACTCATTTTTACATTGCAGTCAGAATACAATTAAACATGGTGAAGGTATAACAGTAGAATTACAGTAGTAGCCAATATCTGTTATGGATAAACCAAGACTGTAATGTTGAGTCCAGAAAAAAAAAACAGAACTGGGTCCAATGCAGAGGGCGAGGTTTTAAGATAAAAATGAGAATTATGGGAAATAAATTAGGGATATCCATTCTCACCTGGGAAATCCACTGGGAGTGCGTTATACAGTTTATCATGCCAGCAGTTTATATTTGTGATTAATGGATCCATTTCCTATAACACAACAATTCCCCATGACACAACACTTCTATTCCAGAGTTTCATTCAATCTCAGCCCAGTGATAACAGTGAAGCATTGCAAGGTCCATTGTCAAGGTTAAACATTCAGGCCTCCTGTGTCACTGTTGACTTTCCGTCCTAACGGACACTTCAAATAAAGAGGCGAGGTGTAAATGGTTCATTTTCCTCTCTTCCAGGTGATGACGCAGGGACGAGAGAGGAATCAATGATGACCGCAAAATGAATCATCGCAAAGTGAGAATAAGAATGTGGGGGATGATGGCGCTCTTGGCTTTGTCGACTTACAATTTTTCCTACAGTAGGCTACATTACCCTCGCTTTCACGATAATGCAGAGCACAGATTTGCACAGATGTGCTTTTAAATGGGATAACTTGAATTGATCTGTGAGTATGTAATGTAACCAATTTACAAAACATCACACCCTAGTCTAACATATGGATCAAATAACACCAACAGGCACATACAGTACCAGTCAAAAGTTTGGACACACCTACTCATTCAAGGGTTTTTCTTTATTTTGACTACTTTCGACAATGTAGAATAATAGTGAAGACATCAAAACTATGAAATAACACATGGAATCATGTAGTAATGTCAGGTGTGCGCCCTCTCCGGCCTCTAGGTCTCGTTAGGGCGCACACCTGTCACGGCCTCGTTAGGGCGCACACTTGTCACCAGCGTTAGGCGCATAATGACACTCACCTGGACTCCATCACCTCCTTGATTACCTGCCCTATATAAACTCAGCAAAAAAAAAGAAACGCCCCTTTTTCAGGACCCGGTCTTTCAAAGATAATTCATAAAAATCCAAATAACTTCACAGATCTTCCTTTGTAAAGGGTTTAAACACTGTTTCCCATGCTTGTTCAATGAACCATAAACAATTAATGAACATGCACCTGTGGAACGGTCGTTAAGACACAAACAGCTTACAGACGATAGGCAAATAAGGTCACAGTTATGAAAACTTAGGACACTAAAGACGCCTTTCTACCGACTCTGAAAAACGGCAAAAGAAAGCTGTCCAGGGTCCCTGCTCATCTGCGTGAACATACCTTGGGTATGCTGCAAGGAGGCATGAGGACTGCAGATGTGGCCGGGGCAATAAATTGCAATGTCCGTACTGTGAGATGCCTAAGACAGCGCTACAGGGAGACAGGACGGACAGCTGATCGTCATCGCAGTGGCAGACCAAGTGTAACAACACCTGCACAGGATCAGTACATCTGAACATCACACCTACGGGACAGGTGAAGAATGGCAACAACAACTGCCCGAGTTACACCAGGAAGGCACAATCCCTCCATCAGTGCTCAGACTGTCCCCAATAGGCTGAGAGAGGCTGGACTGAGAGCATGCAGGCCTGTTGTAAGGCAGGTCCTCACCAGACATCGCAGGCAAAAACGTTGCCTATGGGAACAAACCCACTGTCACTGGACCAGACAGGACTGGCAAAAAGTGCTCTTCACTGACAAGTTGCAGTTTTGTCTCACCAGGGTTGAATTCGCGTTTATCGTTGAGGGAATGAGCGTTATACCGAGGGCTGTACTCTGGAGCGGGATTGATTTGGAGGTGGAGGTCTGTCATGGTCTGGGGCGGTGTGTCACAGCATCATCGGTCTGAGCTTGTTGTCATTGCAGGCAATCTCAACACTGTGCATTACAGGGAAGTCATCCTCCTCCCTCATGTGGTACCCTTCCTGCCGGCTCATCCTGACATGACCCTCCAGCATGACAATGCCACCAGCCATACTGCTTGTTCAGTGCGCGATTTCCTGCAAGACAGGAATATCAGTGTTCTGCCATGGCCAACGAAGAGCCCGGATCTCAATGCCATTGAGCACGTCTGGGACCTGTTGGATCGGAGGATGAGGGCTAGGGCCATTCCCCACAGAAATGTCCGGGAACTTGCAGGTGCCTTGGTGGAAGAGTGGGGTAGCATCTCACAGCAAGAACTGACAAATCTGATGCAGTCCATGAGGCCCCCCCCCCCCCCCCCCCCTTCGTACAGGGACACAGTGTTCCATTGCTGTTAGTCACATGTGTGTGGATCTTGTTCAGTTTATGTATCAGTTGTTGAATCCTGTTATTTTCATACAAATATTTGCACATGTTAGGTTTGCTAAAAAATAAACACAGTTGACCGTGAGATGACGTTTCTTTTTTTGCTGAGTTTATGTCACTCCCTTTGGTATCTTCCCCAGTCGTCATTGTTTCTGTTTCTGTTCTATGTCTGTGCGCTGTTCGTGTTTCTTGTTTTGTTCTTTAATTTATTACATGTTTTCCCTCCCTGAACTTGCTTCCCGACTTTCAGCGTACATTGTTACAGAATGACAACTCATCAAAGGGAAGCATCAGGGAGTGTCTTTTTGTTTTTGTGTTGGGGGTGATGTTGGGGGTGATGTCGGGTCCGGGTGTTGGAGCCGGAGCTACCTGGGAGGCCTCAGGCGGTTTGTAGGCTCCCATGACTCAGCGGGTTCGATAGGCTCCCATGCCGAAGCTGGCATGCTAGCAGTTACTTACATATACTTCCAGTCATTGCGCTAATGCTAGTTAGCAATTACACTAACACTAGTTAGCAACTTCCTTCAAATTTCATGCAGAGATATACAAATGGTATCCACAAGTTCATATGACTCTGGGGAAGTAGATAAAGGGATTCATTGCCAAAATCCTGAATTATCCCTTTAAGCAACGGAGAGAGCTGTGGATGTGTCTGAGCCAACAAATCAGCACCCACTTTGGTTTAGGCAGCTATATGACCATGAATACCACACAACTGCAAGGGCGCCCCTGCCTGGCAGAAAAGTGACAATCTATTCAAAGTTTGAAGTTAATTAATGAAGGGGAAAAGGGGCAAACCAATTACCTCACCCTCAAAACATACCCCCAGACACCCCTCCCTCCCTCCTTTGAGTCTATCTTATAAGTTAAGACACCCCCACCCCTCACTTTTCTCCGGTTCTATATATAGGCCCCCCAGACCATCTGCAATAATGATATTGCTCTCTTGATATCCCCATCAGCACTTTATGCCGTGCAAAGAAGTTTCGGCCGCCACCCCCCACCCTCCACTTTTACTTTTCCCCCCAACCTCACCTCGCCACCACCGCCCCCTCAGCCCCCCCCTCAAAGATCTGCCATCCAAGCTCTGGGTGGATTTCGCACTCCCTGGGATCTGAGTCCAACCACAGGTCAGAGGCACCCTGTGATTTGTAAACTTCTGACTGAGATTAACCTGAAGCCTTCATCTCCTAATGGTATTAATAGACCTCTGAACAGAAGGATTACAAAAACTGGGTGAGTGGATCATTCCATCAGCTGGATTTTATTAACCAATTGCACGCAGGACTTGACCGTCAACGGCAACCTGGAAAGTCAATCAAATTCGGCAATAGCTTCACCTATAGCATTCACTTAGGATACAAATAACTGCACTTGAGAATTGAATTCATGGTTGAAGATGTTGACTCAATGAGGAAAGCATTATTTCAATTTAAGGGATATAAAGTGCTTTTGACGAAGGCACGGTGAAGTGGTCTTGAAGTTCCTTGATTGTTTTTAGAATTGACCCATGTCTTAAAGGTGCAGGCAGGCTCTGAGGGAATGTGCTGACCGCTCCCTTCTGTCCAACTGCACATTTCATATGGTGTGCAAAGCCTGGAAGGGGGAGGGTGGGACCTGAGGTTGTGATCATTTTACAGATGCTTTACATCTGTAAAGTCCTCCCCCACAATTCTTTCTCTAATCCCCCCCAACCTCTCAACATCTTAATTCAACTTCTTAGGAAAATTCGATCATTCTCTTCACAATTGCGCCAGTGCGTATATGTTTGTATATGAATGTCCATTGCGTCTCACACATCTGATAGTCCACTGACGCCACTACTAGTCGATAAAAGGTCTTGGCTGAAAATGGCGCTTAAAAATAGCTCTGGTGGATTGGGTTACAGTCAGTCGATGTGATGCGAAGTTTGCCATTGACAGGGTCTTAAAGAAGCTGCAGACTCTCAGGACATGCAGGACAGTATGGCTCAAAGGAGAACTACAGTATAGAACTACAGCATATAGAAAGGGATCTGTAAGACATTAACTTCCTAGGTGGCATGGAGCTTACCCACATGAAAAAAATGCTATAGTATACTACGGTATAAATACTATAGTATTCACTGTAGTGTTTTTGCCGACTTTACAGTAGTATTCACTGTTGTAGGGTTTTTGCGGACTAAATACGGTAGTATTTACTGTTGTGTTGCCGTACATGACTGCAGTATACTGTAGTATTTACAGTTTACTATAGTATAAATACTGTAGTAAAAAAAACGTGAGTACACACTATAGTCGTTACTGTGGTGTTTTTGCAAACTGTAGTATACTGTAGTATTTACTGTAGTGTTTTTGTTTTATTGTTTTTGACATAGCAGTGGGGGCTTTCTCCTTGAGGAAACCTACTGGACAAAATACACAAAGAGCTTATTTTCCATAACCTGTAGGTACTGTAGGTACAGTGCCTTTGGAAAGTATTCAGACACGTTGACTTTTTCATAATGCTGTTACCTTACAGGCATATTCTAAAATTGATTAAATCATTATTTCCCCCTCATCAATCTACACACAATACCCCATAATGACAAAGCAAAAACATGTTTTTTGAATTTTTTTGCTCATTTGTATTTAAAAAAAAAAATCGGAAATATCTTATTTACATAAATATTCAGACCCCTTACTCAGTACTTTGTTGAAGCACCTTTGGCAGCGATTACAGCCTTGAGTTTTCTTGGATTTGACGCTACAAGGTTGGCACACCTGTATTTGGGGAGTTTCTCCTATTCTTCTCTGCAGATCCTCTCAAGGCCAAAGAGTTTAATCTTGGTTACATCAGACCAGAAAATCTTGTTTTTCAAGGTCTGAGAGTCCTTTAGGTGCCTTTTGGAAAACTCTGTGTTGTTGGGGACTTTCAATATTGCAGACATTTTTTGGTACCCTTCCCCAGATCTGTGCCTTGACTCAATCCTGTCTCGGAGCTCTACTGACAATTCCTTCGACCTCATGGCTTGGTTTTTGCTCTGACATGCTCTTTCAACTGTGGGACCATATATAGACAGGTGTGTGCCTTTCCCAATCATGTCCAACCAATTGAATTTTACCACAGGTGGACTCTAATCAAGTTGTAGAATCATCTCAAGGATGATCAATGGAAATCAAATCAAATCAAATTTTATTTGTCACATACACATGATTAGCAGATGTTAATGTGAGTGTAGCGAAATGCTTGTGCTTCTAGTCCCGACAATGCAGTAATATCCAACGAGTAATCTAACCTAACAATTTCACAACGATTACCTTATAAACACACAATTGTAAAGGAATGAATAAGAATATGTACATAAAAATATATATGAATGAGTGATGGTATAGAACGGCACAGGCAAGATGCAGTAGATGGTATAGAGTACAGTATATACATATGAGATGAGTAATGTAGGGTATGTAAACATTATATGAAGTGGCATTGTTTAAAGTGACTAGTGATACATTTATTACATCCATTTTTCCATTATTAAAGTGGCTGGAGTTGAGTCAGTATGTTGGCAGCAGCCACTCAATGCTAGTGATGGCTATTTAACAGTCTGATGGCCTTGAGATAGAAGCTGTTTTTCAGTCTCTCTGTCCCTGCTTTGATGCACCTGTACTGACCTCGCCTTCTGGACAACAGCGGGGTGAAGAGGCAGTGGCTCGGGTGGTTGTTGTCCTTGATGATCTTTTTGGCCTTCCTGTGACATCGGGTGGTGTGGGTGTCCTGGAAAGCAGATAGTTTGCCCCCGGTGATGCGTTGTGCAGACCTCACTACCCTCTGGAGAGCCTTACGGTTGTGGGCGGAGCAGTTGCCGTACCAGGCGGTGATACAGCCCAACAGGATGCTCTTGATTGTCCATCTGTAAAAATGTGTTAGTGTTTTTGGTGACAAGCCAAATTTCTTCAGCCTCCTGAGGTTGAAGAGGCGCTGCTGCGCCTTCTTCGCCACGCTGTCAGTGTGGGTGGACCATTTCAGTTTGTCCGTGATGTGTACGCCGAGGAACTTCAAACTTTTCACCCTCTCCACTACTGTCCTGTTGATGTGGATAGGGGGATGCTCCCTCTGCTGTTTCCTGAAGTCCACGATCATCTCCTGAGCGTGAGGTTATTTTCCTGACACCGCACTCCAAGGGCCCTCACCTCCTCCCTGTACGCCGTCTCGTTGTTGTTGGTAATCAAGCCTACCACTGTAGTGTCGTCTGCAAACTTGATGATTGAGTTGGAGGCGTGCATGGCCACGCAGTCGTGGGTGAACAGGGAGTACAGGAGAGGGCTGAGCACGCACCCTTGTGGGGCCCCAGAGTTGAGGATCAGCGGGGTGGAGATGTTTCTTCCTACCCTCACCACCTGGGGGCGGCTTGTCAGAAAGTTGAGACCCAGGGACTTGAGCTTAATGACAAGTTTGGAGCATACTATGGTGTTAAATGCTGAGCTGTAGTCGATGAACAGCATTCTCAGGTATTCCTCTTGACCAGATGAGTTAGGGCAGTGTGCAGTGTGATTGCGATTCCGTCGTCTGTGGACCTGTTGGGGCGGTAAGCAAATTGGAGTGGGTCTAGGGTGTCAGGTAGGGTGGAGGTGATATGGCCCTTGGCTAGTCTCTCAAAGCACTTCATGATGACGGAAGTGAGTGCTACGGGGCGGTAGTCATTTAGCTCAGTTACCTTAGCTTTCTTGGGAACAGGAACAATGGTGGCCCTCTTGAAGCATGTGGGGACAGCAGACTGGGATAAGGATTGATTGAATATATGTCCGTAAACACACCAGCAAGCTGGTCTGCGCATGCTCTGAGGACGCGGCTGGGAATGCTGTCTGGGCCTGCAGCCTTGCGAGGGTTGACACGTTTAAATGTTTTGCTCACGTCGGCTGCAGTGAAGGAGAGCCCGCAGGTTTTGGTAGAGGGCCGTGTCAGTGGCACTGTATTGTCCTCAAAGCGAGCAAAGAAGTTGTTTAGTCTGTCTGGGATCAAGACATCCTGGTCCGCGATGGGGCTGGTTTTCCTTTTGTAGTCCGTGATTGACTATAGACCCTGCCACATACCTCTCGTGTCTGAGCCGTTTAATTGCGTCTCTATACTGACACTTAGCTTGTTTGATTGCCTTGCGGAGGGAATAGCTACACTGTTTGTATTCGGTCATCTTTCTGGTAACTTTGCCCTGATTTAAAGCAGTGGTTCTGGCTTTCAGTTTTGCTCGAATGCTGCCATCAATCCACGGTTTCTGGTTTGGGAATCTTTTTGTTACGGTGCGTGAATGAGGACCCAAAAGCGAATTAACGTAAACAGAGCTTCTTTAATAACAAAACAAAACGTAGGCTCAGATGGACCGGCAGGTTCCGACAGGACAGGACAAGGTTGCAGCAAACATGACGATAGTCTGGTTCAGGCATGAACAACACAAACAAGAATCCGACAAAGACAGGAGCAGGAACAGAGAGAGATATAGAGGACCTAATCAGAGGGAAAAAGGGAACAGGTGGGAAAAGGGGAGAATGAGGTAGTCAGAGAAGACAAGGAACAGCTGGGGGAAAGAGGGGAAGAAACGGTAACCTAGTAACGACCAGCAGAGGGAGACAGGGTGAAGGGAAAGGACAGAAACAAGACACAACATGACAATACATGACAGTACCCCCCCACTCACCGAGCGCCTCCTGGCGCACTCGAGGAGGAAACCTGGCGGCAACGGAGGAAATCATCGATCAGCGCACGGTCCAGCACGTCCCGAGAGGGAACCCAACTCCTCTCCTCAGGACCGTACCCCTCCCAATCTACTAGGTACTGACGACCACGGCCCCGAGGACGCATGTCCAAAATCCTACGGACCCTGTAGATGGGTGCGCCCTCGACAAGGATGGGGGGGGGGGGGGGGAGACGAGCGGGGGCGCGAAGAACGGGCTTGATACAGGAGACATGGAAGACCGGGTGGACGCGACGAAGATATCGCGGAAGAAGAAGTCGAACTGCGACAGGATTAATAATCTGAGAAATACGGAACGGACCAATGAACCGCGGGGTCAACTTGCGAGAAGCGGTCTTAAGGGGAAGGTTCTGAGTGGAGAGCCAAACTCTCTGACCGCGACAATATCTAGGACTCTTAGTTCTACGCTTATTAGCAGCCCTCACAGTCTGCGCCCTATAACGGCAAAGTGCAGACCTGACCCTCTTCCAGGTGCGCTCGCAACGTTGGACAAAAGCCTGAGCGGAGGGGACGCTGGACTCGGCGAACTGAGATGAGAACAGCGGAGGCTGGTACCCGAGGCTACTCTGAAAAGGAGATAGCCCGGTCGCAGACGAAGGAAGCGAGTTGTGGGCGTATTCTGCCCAGGGGAGCTGTTCTGACCAAGACGCAGGGTTGCGAAAAGAAAGACTGCGTAAGATGCGACCAATAGTCTGATTGGCCCGTTCTGCTTGACCGTTAGACTGGGGGTGAAAGCCGGAAGAGAGACTGACGGAAGCCCCAATCAAACGGCAAAACTCCCTCCAAAATTGAGACGTGAATTGCGGACCTCTGTCCGAAACGACGTCTGACGGAAGGCCATGAATTCTGAAAACATTCTCGATGATGATTTGTGCCGTCTCTTTAGCAGAAGGAAGCTTAGCAAGGGGAATAAAATGAGCCGCCTTAGAGAACCTGTAGACAACCGTAAGAATAACAGTCTTCCCCGCTGAAGAAGGCAGTCCGGTGACAAAATCTAAGGCGATGTGAGACCACGGTCGAGAGGGAATGGGAAGCGGCCTGAGACGGCCGGCAGGAGGGGAGTTACCGGACTTAGTCTGCGCGCAGACCGAACAAGCAGCCACGAAGCGACGCGTGTCATGCTCCCGGGTGGGCCACCAAAAACGCTGGCGAATGGAAGCAAGCGTACCCCGAACGCCAGGGTGGCCGGCTAACTTGGCAGAGTGAGCCCACTGAAGAACGGCCAGACGAGTAGGAACGGGAACGAAAAGAAGGTTCCTAGGACAAGCGCGCGGCGACGGAGTTTGAGTGAGTGCTTGCTTTACCTGCCTCTCAATTCCCCAGACAGTCAACCCGACAACACGCCCCTCAGGGAGAATCCCCTCGGGGTCAGTGGAGGCTACTGAAGAACTGAAGAGACGAGATAAAGCATCAGGCTTGGTGTTCTTAGAGCCCGGACGATAAGAAATCACGAACTCGAAACGAGCGAAAAACAGCGCCCAGCGCGCCTGACGCGCATTAAGTCGTTTGGCAGAACGGATGTACTCAAGGTTCCTATGGTCAGTCCAAACGACAAAAGGAACGGTCGCCCCCTCCAACCACTGTCGCCATTCGCCTAGGGCTAAGCGGATGGCAAGCAGTTTGCGGTTTCCCACATCATAGTTACGTTCCGACGGCGACAGGCGATGAGAAAAATACGCGCAAGGGTGGACCTTGTCGTCAGAGAGGGAGCGCTGAGAAAGAATGGCTCCCACGCCCACCTCTGACGCGTCAACCTCGACAACGAACTGTCTAGTGACGTCAGGTGTAACAAGGATAGGTGCGGATGTAAAACGATTCTTGAGGAGATCAAAAGCTCCCTGGGCGGAAACGGACCACTTAAAGCACGTCTTGACAGAAGTAAGGGCTGTGAGAGGGGCTGCCACCTGACCGAAATTACGGATGAAACGACGATAGAAGTTCGCGAAGCCGAGAAAGCGCTGCAGCTCGACGCGTGACCTAGGGACGGGCCAATCAATGACAGCTTGGACCTTAGCGGGATCCATCTTAATGCCTTCAGCGGAAATAACAGAACCGAGAAATGTGACGGAGGAGGCATGAAAAGAGCACTTCTCAGCCTTCACAAAAAGACAATTCTCTAAAAGGCGCTGGAGGACACGTCGAACGTGCTGAACATGAATCTGGAGTGACGGTGAAAAAATCAGGATATCGTCAAGGTAAACGAAAACAAAGATGTTCAGCATGTCTCTCAGGACATCATTGACTAATGCCTGAAAGACAGCTGGAGCGTTAGCGAGGCCGAAAGGAAGAACCCGGTATTCAAAGTGCCCTAACGGAGTGTTAAACGCCGTCTTCCACTCGTCCCCCTCCCTGATGCGCACGAGATGGTAAGCGTTACGAAGGTCCAACTTAGTGAAAAACCTGGCTCCCTGCAGGATCTCGAAGGCTGAAGACATAAGAGGAAGCGGATAACGATTCTTCACTGTTATGTCATTCAGCCCTCGATAATCTATGCAGGGGCGCAGGGACCCGTCCTTCTTCTTAACAAAAAAAAACCCCGCTCCGGCGGGAGAGGAGGAGGGGACTATGGTACCGGCGGCAAGAGCTACAGACAAATAATCTTCGAGAGCCTTACGTTCGGGAGCCGACAGAGAGTATAGTCTACCCCGGGGGGGGAGTGGTTCCCGGAAGGAGATCAATACTACAATCATACGACCGGTGTGGAGGAAGAGAGGTGGCCCTGGACCGACTGAACACCGTGCGCAGATCGTGATATTCCTCCGGCACCCCTGTCAAATCACCAGGCTCCTCCTGTGAAGAAGAGACAGAGGAAACAGGAGGGATAGCAGACATTAAACATTTCACATGACAAGAGACGTTCCAGGAGAGGATAGAATTACTAGACCAATTAATGGAAGGATTATGACAAACTAGCCAGGGATGGCCCAAAACAACAGGTGTAAAAGGTGAACGAAAAATTAAAAAAGAAATGGTTTCGCTATGATTACCAGAAACAGTGAGGGTTAAAGGTAGCGTCTCACGCTGAATCCTGGGGAGAGGACTACCATCCAGGGCGAACAAGGCCGTGGACTCCCTTATCTGTCTGAGAGGAATGTCATGTTCCCGAGCCCAGGTCTCGTCCATAAAACAGCCCTCCGCCCCAGAGTCTATTAAGGCACTGCAGGAAGCTGACGAACCGGTCCAGCGTAGATGGACCGACAAGGTAGTGCAGGATCTTGAAGGAGAGACAGGAGTAGTAGCGCTCACCAGTAGCCCTCCGCTTACTGATGAGCTCTGGCTTTTACTGGACATGAAGTGACAAAATGACCAGCAGAACCGCAATAGAGACAGAGGCGGTTGGTGATTCTCCGTTCCCTCTCCTTAGTCGAGATGCGGATACCTCCCAGCTGCATAGGCTCAGCACCCGAGCCGGCAGAGGAAGATGGTAGTGATGCGGAGAGGGGGGCAACGGAGAACGCGAGCTCCTTTCCACGAGCTCGGTGACGAAGATCAACCCGTCGCTCAATGCGAATAGCGAGTTCAATCAAGGAATCCACGCTGGAAGGAACCTCCCGGGAGAGAATCTCATCCTTTACCTCTGCGCGGAGACCCTCCAGAAAACGAGCGAGCAAAGCCGGCTCGTTCCAGCCACTGGAGGCAGCAAGAGTGCGAAACTCAATAGAGTAGTCTGTTATGGATCGATTACCTTGACATAGGGAAGACAGGGCCCTGGAAGCCTCCTCCCCAAAAACAGATCGATCAAAAACCCGTATCATCTCCTCCTTAAAGTCCTGATACTGGTTAGTACACTCAGCCCTTGCCTCCCAGATTGCCGTGCCCCACTCACGAGCCCGTCCAATAAGGAGAGATATGACGTAGGCGACACGAGCAGTGCTCCTGGAGTAAGTGTTGGGCTGGAGAGAAAACACAATATCACACTGGGTGAGGAACGAGCGGCATTCAGTGGGCTCCCCAGAGTAACACGGCGGGTTATTGATTCTGGGCTCCGGAGATTCGAAAGCCCTGGAAGTGGCCGGTGGATCGAGGTGGAGATGGTGAACCTGTTCTGTGAGGTTGGAGACTTGGGTGGCCAGGGTCTCAACGGCATGTCGAGCAGCAGACAATTCCTGCTCGTGTCTGCCTAGCATCGCTCCCTGGATCTCGACGGCTGAGTGGAGAGGATCCGAAGTCGCTGGGTCCATTCTTGGTCGGATTCTTCTGTTACGGTGCGTGAATGAGGACCCAAAAGCGAATTAACGTAAACAGAGCTTCTTTAATAACATAACAAAACGTAGGCTCAGATGGACCGGCAGGTTCCGACAGGACAGGACAAGGTTGCAGCAAACATGACGATAGTCTGGTTCAGGCATGAACAACACAAACAAGAATCCGACAAAGACAGGAGCAGGAACAGAGAGAGATATAGAGGACCTAATCAGAGGGAAAAAGGGAACAGGTGGGAAAAGGGGTGAATGAGGTAGTCAGAGAAGACAAGGAACAGCTGGGGGAAAGAGGGGAAGAAACGGTAACCTAGTAACGACCAGCAGAGGGAGACAGGGTGAAGGGAAAGGACAGAAACAAGACACAACATGACAATACATGACACTTTTAATAGACACTGTGGGTACGACATCGCCGATGCACTTGCTAATATATCCCTCACCAAATCAGCGTATTCATCAATGTTGTTGTTCGCCGCAATGCAGAACATATCCCAGTCCACGTGATCGAAGCAATCTGGAAGCGTGGAATCCGATTTGTCGGACCAGCGTTGAACAGACCTGAGCACGGGAGCTTCCTGGATGCACAACGCACTGGTTGTCGCTGGAAGCTCTGGTGCGTGAATCATAGCCAGGGACTCCGGACCGTGGATCGTCGTCGGGGACTCCAGACCGTAGATCGTCGCCGGGGACTCCGGACCGTAGATCGTCGCCGGGGACTCCGGACCGGGAACCGTCGCTGGAGACTCCGGACCTTGGATCGTCACTGGAGTCTCCGGGCCATGGATCAACACTGGAGGCGCCGCGCCATGGATCAACACTGGAGGCGCTGTGCCAGCTCTACGCTCCAGACCTCCAGTGATGATCCATGGCCCAAAGCCTCCAGTGATGATCCATGGCACGGAGCCTCCAGTGATGATCCATGGCCCGGAGCCTTCAGTGATGATCCATGGCCTGGAGCCTCCAGTGATGATCCATGGCCCAGAGCCTCCTGTGATGATCCATGGCACGGAGCCTCCAGTGATAATCCATGGCCCGGAGCCTCCAGTGATGATCCATGGCCCGGAGCCTCCAGTGATGATCCATGGCCCGGAGCCTTCAGTGATGATCCATGGCCTGGAGCCTCCAGTGATGATCCATGGCCCAGAGCCTCCTGTGATGATCCATGGGCTGGAGCCTCCAGTGATGATCCATGGCGCGGCGCCTCCAGTGTTGATCCATGGCCCGGAGACTCCAGTGACGATCACGCCTTGACCTTAGAGATCTTTTTAATTCTCAATTTTGTTAGGTCAGGGTGTGACTAGGGTGGGCAATCTATGTTTTCTATCTCTTTGTTGGCACGGGTATGGTTCCCAATCAGAGGCAGCTATCGTTGTCTCTGATTGGGGATCATACTTAGGCAGCCTTTTTCCACCTGTAGTTTGTGGGATCTTGTTTTTTGAACAGTGCTGTTTAGCCCTACTAGACGTTACATTACTCGTCCGTGCGTCCGTTGCCTGCTCCTCGCGCTCGCCCTGAAATTCGTGTCACCAGCCCGGTACCATCAGTGCCGGTCCCAGCATTTTTTTCACCTGTGGGTTATGGGATATTGTTTATGTTTAGTTGCTTGTAGCACTGCATTGTCGTCACGGTTCGTTTATTCTTTATTGTTTTGTATTTGCTTAAGTTTCACTTTATTCATTAAAAGTATGTGGAACTCTATGTAAGCTGCGCCTTGGTCCGACCATCATTATTACGAATAACGTGACAACTGTAGTGTTTTTGAGAACATTATTGTAGTATTTACTGTAGTGTTTTTGCACTCTGTAGTATACTGTATTTACTATAGTATTCTACAGTATAATACACAATTCTATAGTAAGTACTACACATGGTTGAGGGATACTACAGTGTGTATATAGTATTCTCCAGTATACGACAAATACTACAGAATTCTATAGTAAGTACTATAGTATTCTATAGTAAACTAGCAACCTAGGCTACAGAGTTCCCGTGTTTCAGATTTATATGATTACAGCCATGTTCATCTTATGCATCAAATTGGATTGATCTGTTTACTGCAAATTGGATTGATCTGAAAGTCTTGGTAGTTTGTTCTAATAGCCTTATGCAGAGGAATGTGTTTACTGCACCCACCGTTGGTCTATATACTGTATGTGTTAAACCTGTCTAATGTCTTGAGTTTTCAGACCAAACACAACTGAAACCTACAGTGGTCTATATGTTTCCTCTTGGACAGACATCTGTTGGTTATGGGAATGTTAGGACTCTGAAGGCATTGACGTGCACTTTGAACAATGAGCAAGGTGCAGTCTGCATCTAGTCTGCATGGCCTCATAAGTGTCGGTCCCAAGCAGGGTTGATGGTTGGTTGGTCTTTAAATGGTGCAATGGTTAGAGACTATCACTAGAGGGACTCCTATCTCCTCTCTCTGTCTCCTTTCCACAATTAGTTTTTTTAAACTATTCAGTGGCTACATATATATATTCTAAATCGGACATATTATACAGTAGCTTGGTATGTTGTGTGATCTTTTCTAACTTCCTGTTTACTTGTGTTCCCAGTCTGCAGTTATGCCTCATGGAAGACCTGCCCCACCTAACAAGAGGAAAAAGCCCTCTAAGATCATCACTGACCTGTCACATGTCACTCAAGATGGTAAGGCACAAGCATGTGAGCTCAAAAACACAATTCATCACATGTACAAAATTATAAACTGGGTAGTTCGAGCCCTGAATGCTGATTGGCTGACAGCCGTGGCATATCAGACCACATACCACGGGTATGACAAAACATTTATTTTTACTGCTCTAATTACATTGGTAACCAGTTTATAATAGCAATAAGGCACCTCTGGGGTTTGTGCTATATGGCCAATATACCACAGCTAAGGGCTGTATCCAGGCACTCCGTGTGGTGTCGTGCTTAAGAACAGTCCTTAGCCGTGGTATATTGGCCATATACACCACACTCCCTCGTGCCTTATTGCTATATTTCTCGCACATCATTAAAGATTATAGGGACATCTTCAAAACTGTGAGAGACCATTCAGTACCATACATTAAACTCTGCTCAGTAACATTGATCAATATGAGCCTATGGCATTATCAAGAGTAACATACTGTACTAACTGGTAAACATAGAGGGCAGGCAGGAAGACACCTTCCGAAGGTGAGAACTCTCAGGGAGGCCTGGTCTCCCTATGGGCCAGCAGCTGGTCCAAGAGACTGGATCCACTGTTGACAGCTTTTTTGGGTCACATCACAGAGAATGAAAAGAGAAGTTATTTATAGCCTAATTATTTTGTTAATTGGGGACTTTGTCAAGATCTCTGTGCACTTGTCAGAGAAGCTCCTCCACATGTTTGCACTTAACATGTCCTAATGACTAGCGCCCTGTCACACACACAAACATGTATCTCCTAGATTCCACAGCACAATTACAATCTGTCCTTTGCAGTCATTGCAGTAATAGTTTACCCTCCCCTCCCTCTCAGCTGTTGAGTCACAGGATCCATAGTTCAGGCGATGGCATAATGCATTTTTATGAAAATGATGACAGGTGTTTTCCCCTCCACCCATTAAGTGGTAAAAAAGTAAATATTTGTGCTGCTCTTACACTTTTTGTGTCAAGTGTCCTGACAGATATAGCAATAAGGCCTAAGCAGAAAGCTGTGTTTTAACACAATGTGGCACTGCATGCTGCTCCAAGCTGACCAGTGTTCAAACGCATTCCCCTCCACGTCTGTTATAACTTATAACATACATAGACAGAAATCATCTTTGAATTACGTAACTAGTGTTGGATTTTAAAGGGATAGTTCAGGATTACAAAATGCAGCAACAGTTATTGAAACACAAGTATTGTCCTTTTTGAACAGCAAATGTTATTGGCATGAAAACAAACAGGAATGGTAAATTATTAAATCCACCAAATGATTGAGGTTGAGTGCAGTCAAAAATGTGATTTTTCTGTGTTTCATACAGTACCAGTCAAAAGTTTGGACACACCTACTAAATCAAGGGTTTTTCTTTATGTTTACTATTTTCTACATTGTAGAATAACAGTGAAGACATCAAAACTATGAAATAATACATATGGAATCATAATAACCAAAAAAAGTGTTAAACAAATCAAAATATATAGCCACCCTTTTCCTTGATGACAGCTTTGCACATTCTTGGCATTCTCTCAACCAGCTTCATGAAGTAGTCACTTGGAATGCATTTCAATTAACAGGTGTGTTCAAATTAATTTGTGGAATTTCTTTCCTTTTTAATTTGTTTGAGTCAATCAGTTGTGCTGTGACAAGGTAGGTTTGGTATACAGAAGATAGCCCTATTTGGTAAAAGACCAAGTCCATATTATGGAAGGAACAGCTCAAATAAGCAAAGAGAAATGACAGTCCATCATTACTTTAAGACATGAAGGTCAGTCAATCAGGAAAATGTCAAGAACTTTGAAAGTTTCTTCAAATGCAGTCGCAAAAAATATCAAGCGCTATGGTGAAACTAGCTCTCATGAGGACCACCACAGGAAAGAGGAGAAGTTAATTAAAGTTTCCAGCCTCAGAAATTGAAGCCCAAATAAATGCTTCACAGAGTTTAAGTAACAGCCACATCTCAACATCAACTGTTCAGAAGAGACTGCGTGAATCTGGCCTTCATGGACGAACTGCTGCAAAGAAACCACTACCAATATGATGAGTCCAAATTTTAGATTTTTGGTTCCAACTGCCGTGTCTTTGTGAGATGCAGAGTAGGTGAACGGATGATCTCTGCATCTGTGGTTCCCACCGTAAAGCATGGAGGAGGAGGTGTGATGGTGTGGGGTGCTTTGCTGGTGACACTGTCTGTGATTTATTTAGAATTCAAGGGACATTTAACCAGCATAGCTACCACAGCATTCTGCAGCGATATGCCATCCCATCTGGTTTGCTCTTAGTGGGACTATAATTTGTTTTTCAACAGGACAATGACACAACACACCTCCAGGCTGTGTAAGGGCTATTTGACCAAGGAGAGTGATGGAATGCTCCATCAGATGACTTGGCCTCCACAATCACCCGACCTCAACCCAATTGAGATGGTTTGGGATGAGTTGGACCGCAGTGTGAAGGAAAAGCAGCCAACAAGTGCTCAGCATATGTGGGAATGTGCAAAGCTGTCATCAAGGCAAAGGGTGGCTACTTTGAAGAATATTAATCTAAAATATAATTTGATTTGTTTAACACTTTTTTTGGTTACTACATGAGTTCAGGTGTTATTTCATAGTTTTGATGTCTTCACTATTATTCTACAAAATAAAATAAACCTTGAATGAGTAGGTGTGTCCAAACTTTGGACTGGTACTGTATATATTTCCACGCTATGAGGTAGTTATAATACTGTGAAATTGTGAAAAGGATGATAATGCCCTTTTAGTGTAAGGGCTGTTTGAAAAGACCCCCTGAAATTTCAGCCTGTTTAAGTGGGATGGAGTTTTAGCCTGCCTGGTGAAATCACCACCTACTGGGCACATACTGGTTAAATCAACATTGTTTCAATGTTTTTTGTCAACTTATTGGGACGTGGAATCTACGTGGCAAATACATTGGATTATGCGATCATGGTAACCAATTTTCATCATAGACAAACCTTGTCAAATCTTCATCGTGATATCCACTATAAGAAAGCAATAGGCTGGGCAGCATCTCCAACAGGAGAGTTGATCTATCTACGGCCATCCCTTCGGTCTCCCATCCATGGTTTAACAAAGCCCAGCCCTGCATAGTTTTGATATGTTTCACTGACCATTACCAATGTGCTATCGTGAGAATGATTGTAGAGAAATCTACACTTAATAGATTCACTGTTGCTATCGAATCGTTCCAAATAGTATGTTCTGTAGAGAAAACGAAATGTAGCCATACTTTATCAATCATATATCATCAAAGATCCTATTTAGGTCTATACAACATTTGGGAAGTCATCAACAGCTATTGTTGAAATTCAGATTCACCTCAAACATGATAGACTGACCAGTTGAATCCAGGTGAAAGCTACAATCCCTTATTGATGTCACCTGTTAAATCCACTTCAATTAGTGTCGATGAAGGGGAGGAGAAAGGTTAAAGAAGGATTTTTAAGCCTTGAGGCAATTGAGACATGGATTGTGTATTGTGTGCCATTCAGAGGGTGAAAGGGCAAGACAAAATATTGAAGTGCCTTTGAACAGGGTATGGTAGTAGGTGCCAGGAGAACAGGTTTGTGTCAAGAACTGAAACACTGCTGATTTTCTCACACTCAACGCTTTCCCATGTGTATCGAGAATGGTCCACCACCCAAAGGACGTCAAGCCAACTTGACACGACTGTGGGAAGAATTGGAGTCAATATTGCGCCAGCATCCCTTTGGACTTTTTTTGACACCTTGTAGAGTCCATGCCGCAATGAATTGAGGCTGTTCTGAGGGCAAAAGGGGGTGCAACGCAATATTAGGAAGGTGTTCCTAATGCTTTGTACACTCAGTGTAGGCCCAGAGGTTCCAGCTTGGCTTGATTTTAAATGAGTGATTGTGAGTTAATGAAAACATGTCGATTCACATCTCCATCTCAACCAAAAAATCAAAAGTTAAAGAATAGGATTATGCCAGTGGATCAGATGGAACTATCCAAACCGTAGATATATGTCCTTCAAATGATTGATTTTCCATTGGAATTTGGTTGTGCTTTTTTTTGATGGTTGAAAGCATAGCTGACAACACAATGGGAATCAAAATAACTTTTGATTGTCTTTTTGAGTGGCTAAAAATTGGGTTGGAATCTCATTGCTCAATGTATCTACCAAATATTACTCAATTCTCCATGTTAAAATGACATGGTGTGCCCAGTGGGCACTCGCGGTAAATGCGTTAAAACAAGTCACGTAATAAATTGCGTGGTTCACTCTGTCTAAATAGTCAAAAAGAAACAAAAAAAGCTTATTAGCAAATAGCAATTTCTCAAACAAGAATTTTGCAAGGATTGTCTGGGAGTGGTTTGAGTGGGGAGGGGAAAACTGAAAATTTGTGTTTATTGGCAGAGAGGTTTGGAACTCTTTCTTACTGGCCTATTAAGCATATTTTTAATCCTGAACTTATTTAGGCTTGCCATAACAAAGGTGTTGAATACTTATTGACTCAACACATTTCAGCTTTCCATTTTATATTCATTTGTCAAAAAAATCTAAAACAATCATTTCACTTTGACATTATGGGGTATTTTGTGTAGGCCAGTGATGCAACATTTTAAATTCAGGTTGTAACACAACAAAACGTGGAAAAATTCAAGGGGTGTGAATACTTCATGAAGGCACCGTATATGTGCTTTAGAGTTGATGTGGAACCTGTGCAGTGTTATGCATTTTAGACTCTCTCCCTTCACCCATCCTCTCTCCTTTCAACGCCCTGTGACTTCTGACAGATGGATCATAAGCACTGAGAACAGAACAAATGGAGATAACACAGAGATGAAAATGGCTCAGGCCTTACCTCATAAAGCTTCAGTCAAAAGCTAGTCATTCTCAGCCAGGCCCAGACTTAGGGAGGAGCTGTTCTCTGCTCGCTCTCCTTCTCTCCACATTGTTGAAGAATGGCCAGTTCATCTTTGAGCAGAGTGATTTATGAATTTTCCACCGTAATGACAGCAAGAATCTGAGAGCAACCCCCTCCTACGCAATCATCTGCACTGAGCGTAATTTCTGCTCTGATGTAAAGATCACATCACATCGACACAGATGTATTTTCTAGGTGAAGGATAAATGATGCACATAAAGTACTGTAACATTTGTTCAAACAATGATAAGCAAACCGTGGGACCAACTCAAACCAAACAGGTAACCAGGGTTTACAGAATAAGTCAAAATATGATTCTTTCTGCATAGGGAGATACATTGTTGAGTGTCTTTTTTGTATCACAATGCAGACAACAAGGTTCAAACTTGAATTCAAACTTGAACAATTGCTGCACCAGAAGAATGATGTTTTTCCATTTACCTGGTCACCAAGTTTAATTGAATAGAGCCTTATACAGAATGTGCATCCAGTATACTATAGGAAATCAATATGAGAAATCAATAGACAATGTATGAATTTCTCATCTGCAGAGTTTGATCCTGAGGCGTCAGAGTTTGACCTGGGGATGAAGATCAAGACTCCCAAGGACACCATGCTGGAGGAGCTGAACCTCTTCACCAACAAGGGCTCCAAGATGTTCAAGATGAGGCAGAAACGTGTGGAGAAGTTCATATATGAGAACAACCCTGACCTCTTCGGCAGTGAGTCTATGGTAAGAAAATGGTAAATCCAGCTGTGCCACCAGAGACTCTGGGTTCGCGCCCAGGCTCTGTCGTAACCGGCCGCGACCGGGAGGTCCGTGGGGCGACGCACAATTGGCCTAGCGTCGTCCGGGATAGGGAGGGGTTGGCCGGTAGGGATATCCTTGTCTCATCGCGCACCAGCAACCCCTGTGGCAGGCCGGGCGCGGATTCTACACGTAGAAATCGGCAGTCGCCCACCGGTGGGTGGTCCCTATAACACACTGCGCCAACAGCAAGCAAACGAATGGCGAATTAACGGCCCCCCTACTGTACAGAATGACAATCAGTCTGGTGAGTTCTTCTTTATATGCTTGTGTGTATTTCAGGAGAACTTCCAGAAGTTGGTCCCCAGCCTGGGTGGTACAATGATGTTGGATGCTAGTGGCCACATGGTGGACAAGCAATCAGGCCCTCCTGCACCCCCTCCCAAACCAGGCAAAGATGGGCATGGTCATGGTAATGAACATGGTCATGATCATGAGCATGGACATGAGCATGGTAATGAGCATGGGCGCCATGGATACCAGGGACATGTACATCATGATGATGTTGCTCCAGGAGAACATGGTCATGGTCAGTATCCATTCAAATTAGCTCATGATCATAGAAAAACTACAGAGTGATTTTGGAACGAGTTCTATGGACCTGCAGTCAGGGGTGTCATGCCCATAGGGGGTAAAAAGGCACGTGCCCCCTCAGATATATCCTGTTTTAGACATTTTTTTAACTTAAATCATCACCAGCAACATATTGGAAAATAGCTAGTTTCTATGATTTGTAGTCAAAAAGAGAGGAAGATAGTGATCATTAGAAACACATATTTTTTGACTATAAAATATAGAAACATGCCATTTTCACATCTGTTGATGTTGGGTTGATGCTGGAGATGATGAATATTATGATGATGACATTTTACAAATGACCCGTTAAATGAATGACTAAACAAAATGTTTAAGCCCAGTTTTATCATAATTATTCATAAAAATATCTGACTGGACGATTTTAGCTGCTGTTGATGGCCAGGAGTTATGTTTGTAAATTAATGTGATCAAGCTAAACTCAGCAAAAAAATAAACTCCCCTTTTTCAGGACCCTGTTCTTCAAAGATAATTAGTCAAAATCCAAATAACTTCACAGATCTCCATTGTAAAGGGTTTAAACACTGTTTCCCATGCTTGTTCAATGAACCTTATATGTTTATAGGTTCCCAATCTCCCAACTTCATAACTAGCTACCAAGCCATTTCAGGCTATCAATCAAGTTAGAGTAGCTTGTCTATCTATCTTAGCTGGCATGCCTGCTGGCAAGGTTGCTAGACTTTAGAAAAGCTAGCAATTACTAAATGTACTGAAAAAGACCCATCGCTTTCAACCTAGAGTTTAGCAGAGATGCAGAGAAGCATATTTTTAAAATAATGCTTTTTAATTTTTTTTTACATATAATTAGGCATAATGATTATGGCTGTAGATTGCAGGAAAAAGCAATTTCAGGTGTTTGGGATATGTTAAATTCTTCAACTTCCACCTACACCCCCCCTCCAACCCCATGTACTTCGTGCCCCCTCTAAAATAATGGGTGAATGATGCCCATGCCTGTAGTGCAATCAATATATCAACATTGGATATCATCTCATAGAAAATATGTTTTTTGGACTCACTGTTTTCCTCCTACAGGTAGTCATGGAGTAGAGGTTGCCTTAGACAAAGCCAAGAAAAGGCATGATTATGTTCCCTCATACATATCACCGTGGGAAAAGGCCATGAAGGGCAACCAGGAGCTGACATCCAGCATGAGATATCATATGCCAGTCCCCCATGCCCACCTTGATTTGCCCAAGTACAAGTCTTTCAACAGGTACAGTCCCCTCTATGCCTTGCTTGGTCGACTCCATAGCATTTTAAAAGGATTTCTTTGAAATGAGTGTGAAATAGTGGAGCCCACCCATTTCCTGTAAAAATCAGACTCTTATATTGTCCATCCAGGTATGTGAGGCACATCGACAGAAGTTGCCCATACAAGATCCATTTCACTTATCAGTCTGATCTTCTTTTGTTGCCCATCACTTTATCTGTCTTAGGAGTGCTACACCATTTGGGGGCTTTGATAAAGCCTCTCAGCTCATGACCTTCCAACTGCCAGACACCCATGAGGTGGCCCATGAGGAGCCTGAACCAGCTGTGGTATACCAGCATGACATTGGCTCTCGACCCTCCTTCAACCGTACTCCTATAGGCTGGGTGGGAAGCAGTGAGCCCAGCAGCATCCACATGGAGTTGGATGCCCTGCCCTTCGATGGGGAGACTGACGACCTGTGAACAGCATGCCCCACAGACCCAGATGTGCAGACAGAGACTGCGCACAATATATAAATCTACATAAAGAAAAAACATACACTTTTTAGAAAGGTTTGTGAGCCAGTCAACTTTTCCTTGAGTTCAATTCATGAAAGAGGAAATAGTTTATGAAAACAAACCACAAAGCTCAATATTGGGCTCTTTAAATGAGAGCGAGAGAGAGAGAGCGAGAGAGAGGGGGTGATTAGTTAGTATGTTTGCAACAAAGAAATCAATCATGAACAAAGACATCAATCGTGAGCCTATTGTGTTCAACTTCCCAGTGAACACAGGAGGCTACCATAACTGTGATTTATGCGTACTCTTATTTTTTTTCCATTATGATTCATTTAGTAGGCATAGTATATTGTTCAATCACACAAGTCTCCAGCTCAGTCATGAAGCAGCAGCATAACATAGTTTGTCCATGAGGAGAGACAAACAGGACTGAAGGGTTGAACTTTGATTCGTTTTTTTTCCTGTGTCAGCATGTTGCTGTGCCCACTGCTCAAGTTGTTCCTCTAGCTATAGCCTTCTACCATCATGGTTTTTACTGTATTTCTCTGTTCTCTCTGCCACTGACTTTTGACAGCTTTGTCGTGGCCCTGCAAATCCAGCAGCCTAGCCTAGGATGCATGCAGTAAGCGTGAGGTGTGCTAATTTCTGTTGCGTGATAGAGATTGTGATGAACTAATACAGTACTGCATCACCCAAGATTTCTCCCTAATAAACTTTTTCCAATTGTAGTTTATGTCTGTTGTACTTTGTATCTCCAGTGGAGGCTACTATAATTGTTATCAGAACAAATGATGGAAGTGACATGGGGTTAGTTTAATGAATGTGTGGGGCCATTAAGAGGCCTCTTTAGGGCCCATCAGTGCAATTCACTTGATGGTAGACAGTAACATGGATGCATTTCAAAGGATCCTTACCTGTGACAAACAGTCTTGAAAATGTGAAATAAAATCAGTCTACCCCTTGCTTTCCTCCCCGGTTGCGCACTTGGCTATCGCCTTCTCTCAACACCCCGAGACAAAATATCGCGAGTATTGGTTGCCTTGGCTGCAGCACAGGGTGTCGCTAGAGGAGGTTTGATTGGGATTTAGCGGCAGAGCGTTTGACTCGAGTCACTCCAGATAAGATTACCGTTCTCCTAGCAGCGGGATATTATGCTGGCAGCAGGATATTATGCTGGCAGCAGGATCGCGAATGTATTTTTCTAAATAAGAGTCCCCATGCAAAGCCATGCTAAACTTAGTGACTATTGTTTTTTTGTGTTTTTTTTACTTTAGTGAAGTACAACTGTTTTTCTCAGCATCGCAACCACCTTGTAAAAAAATAAATGGAGCACTTTATGTTGTTTTATTTATTAATACCAGCATTTATTTTAAAAGTTTACAAAAAGTACAGGTATGCTGAAAGCACAGAAGTCTGGGGAGGGGCTCATAGTAATGGCTGGAATGGAATGGTTAAAATGTGGAAACCACTTGTTTGATACCAATCCATTAATTCCACTCCAGCCATTACAATAAGCTTGTTCTCCCCAATTAAGGTGCCACAAGCTGCTATTGTGTGTAGGCTATAATTAAAGACATACTTCAATGTCAATCTCAGCACTTTTAAAAATACACTTTTACGTCGGGAAAAGTAAATGTTTTTTCTCTATAAGCCAATCTGTAATTGCTGATTTGCATTGTGGCCAATGGAATGGGTGGAGTAAAATCTCAGTAACACTCCGTATTATCCAGTCCCCAATTAAATTACACCATTTATACAATGGGTGGATCTAGTCCTGGATGCTGATAGGTTAAAACTGCGTTCCAGCCAATGTCTATTTCACAAATGACCACTGGCTAAAGCTATGATGTTGAAATGCCTACTCACAGTTCCATCTCACTGTGCAATCCACCGTCCCATCAAGTCCAGCCGGGCAATTTATAAAATTGATCTCCACTGTAAAAAAGCATCTAGACATTATCTCCCCTTGCTTTTGGCTCACATTTTGTTTTCTACAACAGAGATTTGCATAAACCTTGCTAACAGTGACACGAGAGCAAATGTTCTATGCCAATGATGCAAAAATCGCCCATTATTGCTCATTGTTATGGATGTATCCAAGTAAATGGTACTAGAAAACAGCTTAAACTCAAGCAAATGCAGCAACATTTGTTATTCTGGGTGGACTGTTTGATGCGACTGTGTTAACCATCGTTGGCTAGCGAACAAGCAAGGTGTAAGAGTACTCCCAACCCCACCTCTTATGGAATGAAAAATAGTTCTCTATAAGCCAATATGTAATTAATATACAGTGTATTGCATTGACGGAAATGGAACAGGTTGATTAAAAGCCTAGCAACACTACATATTAGGTCCCCCATAAAATACACAAATTATATATTTTTCTTTACAGCCCAATATTGTGAACATTTGAATATGAATGTGTAGATTGATATGTATAGCGTATATTTGATGTGCATTGATACATATACAGGGCTAATAAATAAAATAAAACCGTCTGAACATTGTATTTTTCAATAGTGGTCTTACATTTGGCCCTTTAAAACAAAAACAAATTCCTTCTTGCAAGAGCGCAGACAGTCTCTGATCATTTATGCATTTGCTTATGACCACTATAACATGGCCTTTGATTACAATTTAATATATTTTTGTATGTGTTATTAACGTTGCAGTTTTGAAATTTGAGCTTTTATTTTTAAGGTTTCCTCATTACCATACAACGTGACGCCCTCATTTGTGCTGCAGGCAGAATAGTAGTCCGGACAAGGCACAAAACAGCATCGGGACTGAAAAGGTAAGTCGGCTACCTACAAACTTGATAAATAGCCCAAATTATTAACTGGAAGGATTTACTTCAAAATACATATTTGGCGCACGATTTAACATGGACATAAACAGTCTGCAATTGCGTGTAAGTGCACGCTAGTCCTGTGATAAATTGAGAGTGACGTTCACCGCATAGGGATGCCTTGCAAGAGAGGATGCTCTGCACAGTATCCACAGCACATTGGATTTCGACTCTTATCTAACTGGCTCACTTTTTGAATAGGAATGCACGCACATAGCCACACACTGTATATTGTAGCCACATTGACTACTTGGTAGTAGCAAGCAATCAACATGCACGATGTGCTAGCCTTGATACGGATCATCTCCAACGGTGTTTGCCAGTTGAACAGGACAGGAGTGATTCACGGATACATTCCGGACCTTTTAGATTTCTTGCAAGCAATGTTGATTTATTTGAACTTAGCTATAGCTAAAATCAATTCAATATGCTACTTGCTGTTATGAACACATAAGTCAAGATGCATGGACATACATACACTCTAAAAACAAAGGTTCCACGAGTATCCTTTAGGGGTTCTTCAAATTGAAACTGTGGGGGAACCCCTATAAGTTATTTCAAATAACCCCTTTTAATGGATCTTCAAATAACCTTGTGGTAAATTTGTGATCTACCTCCCTCCCCTATTATTAATAATAATAATAATAATAATACGCATAACAATTTTAACACGATATTTGAGTTGTTAGTGTTTATTATGATTTTAGTGACAAAGGAGAATAAAAACAATCCTAAAATGATGCACTCCCAGCAGAGCCCCAAGTCCAACGGGTATATCCTCTGGCATGTTGATGTTAATGTGTTGATGTTCGTGTCCATAGCCAGAATTATTTTAGAGTGCATGGTGATCGAACATGTTTCCTGTGAATCCCCCCAAAAAGTGTTCTACAGATTATTAACAAAACATGCACACAGCAGTATTCATACCTTGGTTTGTGGTAAATGTGAATGAAAAAAACTTTTGATAATGGTTTTCAAAAACATACCTTGTCCATAATGTAGAGGCCTATGGGATTTTCATTAAAGAGGTAAGGGAGGATGGTACATGTGATCTGCAAAACATACCAATTGACATACCTTTGTATGCCTCCTCGTCTGTATACCTGCAGACACAGAAGTGAGCAGTTCAGTCATCTGCACCCAATACAGCTAGCCTTCAACATATTCTAATAGCCTACATATTATTACCTTTTTCTTGTTGATATCCATTGAATTGTGTCCATTTTCCCTTTTAGAAAGATTTGCACGAAAATGAAAAGATAGATGTATCCTCATAAAACATCAATTTAGATCATACATACCTTGTCGTAAATTAAAGAAATCTTTACATTTTTCAGTTAAGTGCCTGCACCCGTCGTCTTTTCAAATTCAAATCCCAACATTCCAGCTGGGCAGTTAGGTTCCTGCAAGAACCCCCACCAACTAAGGAGGTTCCTCAATGAACCCCACCTCCTATGGGGTTCTTGGACGAACCTTGTGGGAAATTCAGTGCCAGAACCTTAAGGTTCTTCTAAGAACTTTGAGGATCTTAGAATAACCCTTGTTGAACCCCTAATCAAATCAAATGTAATTTGTCACACACGGTTAGCAGATGTTAATGTGAGTGTAGCAAAATGCTTGTGCTGCTAGTTCCGACCATGTAGTAATATCTAGCAAGTAATCAAACAATTTCACAACAACTACCTTTACACAAGTGTAAAGGAATGAATAAGAATATGTACATAAAAATATATGGATGAGCGATGGCCGAACGGCATAGGCAAGATGCAGTAGATGGTATAGAGTACAGTATATACATATGAGATGAGTAATGTAGGGTATGTAAACATTATAGTGATTTATTACATCCAATTTTTAATTATTAAAGTGGCTAGAGATGAGTCAGTATGTCTCTTGGTCCCAGCTTTGATGCACCTGTACTGACCTCGCCTTCTGGACAATAGCGGGGTGAACAAGCACAAGGGTGGTTGTCCTTGATTATCTTTTTGGCCTTCCTGTGACATCGGGTGGTGTAGGTGTCCTGGAGGGCAGGTAGTTTGCCCCCGGTGATGCGTTGTGCAGACCTCACTACCCTCTGGAGAGCCTTACGGTTGTGGGTGGAGCAGTTGCCGTACCAGGCGGTGATACAGCCCGACAGGATGCTCTCGATTGTGCATCTGTAAAAGTTTGAGAGTGTTTTTGGTGACAAGCCAAATTTCTTCAGCCTCCTGAGGTTGAAGAGGCGCTGCTGCGCCTTCTTCACCACGCTCTGTGTGGTTGGACCATCTCAGTTTGTCCGTGATGTGTACGCTGAGGAACTTAACTTTCCACCTTCACTACTGTCCCGTCGATGTGGATAGGGGGATGCTCCCTCTGCTGTTTCCTGAAGTCCACGATCATCTCCTTTGTTTTGTTGACATTGAGTGTGATGTTATTTTCCTGACACAAAACTCAGAGGGCCCTCACCTCCTCTCTGTAGGCCGTCTCGTCATTGTTGGTAATCAAGCCCACCACTGTAGTGTTGTCTGTAAACCTGATGATTGAGTTGGAGGCGTGCATGGCCACGCAGTCATGGGTGAACAGGGAGTACAGGAGAGGGCTGAGAACGCACCCTTGTGGGGCCCCAGTGTTGAGGATCAGTGGGGTGGAGATGTTGCTACCTACCCTCACCACCTGGGGGCGGCCCGTCAGGAAGTCCAAGACGCAGTTGCACAGGGCGGAGTCGAGACGCAGGGTCTCAAGCTTAATGACGAGTTGAGGGTACTATGGTGTTAAATGCTGAGCTGTAGTTGATGAACAGCATTCTTACATAGGTATTCCTCTTGTCCAGATGAGTTAGGGCAGTGTGATTGCGTCGTCTGTGGACCTATTGGGGCGGTAAGCAAATTGGAGTGCGTCTATGGTGTCCAATCAGGGGGAGGTGATATGGTCCTTGACTAGTCTCTCAAAGCACTTCAGAATGACGGAAGTGAGTACTACGAGGCGATAGTCATTTAGCTCAGTTACCTTAGCTTTCTCGGGAACAGGAACAATGGTGTCCCTCTTGAAGCATGTGGGAACAGCAGACTGGGATAAGGATTGATTGAATATATGTCTGTATTTTATCTAACGGGTGGCATCCACACCAGCCAGCTGGTCTGCGCATGACACACATTTTTAGAGTAGTTTATCTTGTCTTCCCAACCCGCCTCTGTCACAATCAGTTGCTGGTATAACGTTAGCTTCTGAAGACAGAAAAAAATGATAGAATATCTCTTGAGCATGCACCATATAGGCTGTTTTATCTTTAACATTCCAACTAGAGGTCGACCGATTATGATTTTAACGCCGATACCAATACCGATTATTGGAGGACCAAAAAAAAGCTGATAGCGATTAATCGGACGATTTAAAATAAAAATTGTAATAATGACAATTACAACAATAGTAAATGAAGACTTATTTTAACTTAATATAATACATAATAAAATCAATTTAGCCTCAAATAAATGAAACATGTTCAATTTGGTTTAAATAATGCAAAAAAAGTTGGAGAAAAAAGTGCAATATGTGCCATGTAAGAAAGCTAACGTTTAAGTTCCTTGCTCAAAACATGTGCATATGAAAGCTGGTGGTTTCTTTTAACATGAGTCTTCAATATTCCCATCTAAGAAGTTTTAGGTTGTAGTTATTATAGGAATATTTTGCTATACGATTTGTATTTCATATACTTTTGACTATTGGATGTTCTTATAGGCACTTTAGTATTGCCAGTGTAACAGTATAGCTTCTGTCCCTCTCCTCGCTCCTACCTGGGCTTGAACCAGGAACACATCGACAACAGCCACCCTCGAAGCAGCGTTACTCATGCAGAGCAAGGGGAACAACTACTCCAAGTCGCAGAGCGAGTGACGTTTGAAATGCTATTAGCACGCACCCCGCTAACTAGCCAGCCATTTCACATCGGTTACACCAGCCTAATCTCGGGTGTTACGAATCCCTTTTGGCCCGACAGTCTAGGGGGGGATGGTAATGAGACCCGTAACATAACTCATGCAATTTAAAATAGTGACAAAGTAAAAGTGTGAACGAAATAACCACGACAACTGAAATCTACCGTCAAACTCAGGGTTTATTAATAAACACGGTAATGGGGGGGGAGCAGGGAAAGGGGCTGAGCTGGACCCAAGGAAAGAAACAATAAGTATTCAAAAACACCCCTAAGCTAGACTAGCCTACTTTAACAACAGCTAACTAACCAACCAAAAATACAGTGGGTGGTCCACCCAGTTCTAACTAGTGTATTTAACAAAGTTTACCTACGGGTAGTGTATGCCCATGGGCGACTTGTCTTGGTTCCCCCTTTTCCCACCAGCAAACAAACACCATAACCAAAAACAATACTCACAGGTGAGGACAAAGTGATATGGAGGTGCTCAAACAAAAGAGAGGTCAATACATAAAGAGAGTGTGAAACAGAGAGACCTACAGACATGGCATTTACAGAGAGGGTTTTTAAACCAAGGGAAAGGAACTGTGATTGGGTAGGAAACAGGAGGAGGTGTGTCTTCTGATTGATGATTGATTGGTGACTGATTGGGGAGTGATGATTTTCACCTGTGAGGGGAGAAGGAGAGAAAAGAAACACACACACAGGATACACACACAGGATACACACACAGGATACTTGTATCCGTAACATTGGGAGTTGATAGGCTTGAAGTCATAAACAGCGCAATGCTTGAAGCATTGCGAAGAGTTGCTGGCAAGATGCACGAAAGTGCTGTTTGAATGAATGCTTACGAGCCTGCTGGCGCCTACCATCGCTCAGTCAGACTGCTCTATCAAATCATAGACTTAATTATAACATAATAGGTCATTAATATGGTCGAATCTGGAAACTATCATCTCGAAAACAAAACCTTTATTCTTTCAGTGAAATATGGAACCGTTCCGTATTTTATCTAACGGGTGGCATCCATAAGTCTAAATATACATTGCACAACCTGCAATATTATGTCAAAATTACGTAAAATTCAGGCAAATTAGTTCGCAATGAGCCAGGCGGCCCAAAATGTTGCATATACCCTGACTCTGTGTGAAATGAACGCAAGAGAAGTGACACAATTTCACCTGGTTAATATTGCCTGCTAACCTGGATTTCTTTTAGCTAAATATGCAGGTTTAAAAATATATACTTCTGTGTATTGATTTTAAGAAAGGCATTGGTGTTTATGGTTAGGTACCGTCGTGCAACGATTGTGCTTTTTTTCGCAAATGCGCTTTTGTTAAATCATCCCCCGTTTGACGTAGTTGGCTGTCTTTGTTAGGAAGAAATAGTCTTCACACAGTTCGCAATGAGCCAGGCGGCCCAAACTGCTGCATATATCCTGACTCTGTTGCAAGAGAAGTGACACAATTTCCCTAGTTAAAAGAAATCCATGTTAGCAGGCAATATTACCTAAATATATACTTGTGTATTGATTTTAAGAAAGGCATTGATGTTTATGGTTAGGTACACGTTGGAGCAACAACAGTCCTTTTTCGCGAATGCGCCACAACATCGATTATATGCAACGTAGGACAAGCTAGATAAACTAGTAATATCATCAACCATGTGTAGTTTAGTGATTATGATTGATTGATTGATTGTTTTTTATAAGATAAGTTTAATGCTAGCTAGCAACTTACCTTGGCTTCTTACTGCATTCGCGTAACAGGCAGGCTCCTCGTGGAGTGCAATGTAAGGCAGGTGGTTAGAGCGTTGGACTAGTTAACCGTAAGGTTGCAACATTGAATTCCCGAGCTGACAAGGTAAAAATCTGTCGTTCTGCCCCTGAACAAGACAGTTAACCCACCGTTCGTAGGCCGTCATTGAAAATAAGAATGTGTTCTTAACGGACTTTCCTAGTTAAATAAAGGTGTAAAAAAAAAAAATACAGATTTCCGATTGTTATGAAAACTTGAAATCGGCCCTAATTAATCGGCCATTCCGATTAATCGATCGACCTCTAATTCCAACAACAAAAATCTGCGTGACAGATGTATACATTTTTATTACATACTTGTATGTGCTTCCATCATTGATCCTAATGTTGATTAAATTAATGAATGTCATTTCACATTCACAATAATGCAGAACATTGTAGTAGAGCTGTGTTACAAAGTGTTACATAACATTGTAGCCTACCTGAGAAAGTATAGCTTAGTTGAGCAACCAGGACTCAGCGGAAAGACATAACTGTACATCTGGGAAAGTATGATATGTTACGTTTCATATGGTATGCATTCATTTCTGGATGTCCATCATCCATTTTATATGATATGTTACAAATTACAATTTGAATGATATGTTACGAATTGGAATTAGTATTTGCTTAGCTTATGATATGTTACAAATTACAATTTGTTGTGGCTAACGTTAGCTAGGTGGCGAATGCTAACATTAGCTAGGTGTTAAGGTTAGGAGTTAGGTTTTTATTTTTTTCTATTATTATTTTGCCCCTTTTTCTCCCCAATTTTGTGGTATCCAATTGGTAGTTACAGTCCTGTTCCATCGCTGCAACTTCCGTACAGGCTCAGGAGAGGCGAAGGTCGAGAGCCGTGTGTCCTCTGAAACACAACCCAGCCAAGCCGCACTGCTTCTTGACACAACGCCTGCTTAACCCGGAAGCCAGCCGCACCAATGTGTCAGAGGAAGCACCATACACCTGGCAACCGCGTCAGCGTGCAATGCGCCTGGCCCGCCACAGGAGTCGCTAGTGCGCGATGGGACAGGAGCACTGGTGCGGCTGGCTTCCCGGACGACGCTGGGTCAATTGTGCGCTGCCCAATGGGCCTCCCGGTCGCGGCCGGCTATGACAGAGCCTGGACTCGAACCAGGTTCTATAGTGCTTTAAACCACTGCGCCACTCGGGAGGCCCCAGGAGTTAGGTTAAAGGGTAAAGGTTAGGGTTAAGGGAAGGGTTAGCTAACATGCTAATTCGTTGCAAAGTAGCTAAAAAGTAGTAAGTATTTGCAAAGTTGCTAATTAGCAAATATGCAAAAGTTGTCCATGATGAGATTCAAACACTAGACGTTTGCGTCATATGCCCGACAAACCATTCTGCTTTTGTTTTTTGTCTTCAGGAACCTTCTGTGTCATGTAGCCACACCAAACATAACATATCATACTAATTTGATTCAGAGAGGTTGGATTAAATGCGAAAGACACAATTCAGTTGAATTGCATTCAGTTGTGCAACTGACTAGGTTGCACAACTTTCCTTTCTTAATTTGAGTGTCCCGGATTTACTTTTATTATGTTACCTCTAGTCGATGAGACCAGGCTGAGTTGAGCGGTTTTTACACCGTGGAATAGTTTAGGCTGCATAAAGTTTAGAGCAAGGTGCAAAAGTAGACACTTGACAAAATTATGGATTTAAAAAATATTATAATTTACTGACAGATATTAAAATGATCATGTCTTGTTGCAAAGTGGAGGAATAGAGAAAATATAGCCTATCCTTGTGTGGCTACGATGTCCTGTGGGTGGGGGAAATATAGACCCTTTTATGTGTCACCTATTGGGGGATAATCTGTCCTTGTCTACTGTAGGCTGCTCTTCACTTTCTCTTAATTAACAGAGCTCTGTCATTGAGAAAGTACGTTCAGTAACATGCAGCTTTTCTGTGGTTTCATCCATTTTCATCTATTTTCAGTTGCATGTTATTGAATATCATTTCAATGACATGTATTCTGGGTAGGACTGTGGGAGATGCTGTATGTGTGATGTGGGTGTGAACATTCACCCCAGTAACATGCTCTCCCCCAGCACCCAAATTGATGTGTGTGCCACATTTATAATCAATCATTGGATTTTCTATATTATTCAGCACAGGCAGTGTTTTCTTACATAACATGATTGTAAATCTATTTTAAGCCCCCACTCTGACTAGACTCTGCTGTGTTTTCTGCTGAGGGAGAGAAAATAACAGGATTTTATCATTTCATCTATGATAGGTGGGAACGTATATAAACAGTCTGGAGAGAGATCTGAGGGATATACAGGTGTAGGATCTTAATTTGATCACCCTGTTGCAGGAGAACTTTCCTGCTATGCAGGAAATTCAAAACGTATAGTGTATTTGAGGTTTAAAAAGGCTTCTGAAATGTCTACTTGGAAATTTCAGACTTGATTTTCCCTTATGAAAAAAGTATCAACCCTTACAAAAATGTCCATTAATTATAATCCACATAATAATTCACATTTCCTGTTGCTGCAGGATTATTTGTCTGATGTAGCAAACTGGCTCAAATTAAGATTCCTACATCAGTAGCTAGGCTGACTGGTTATGAATTGCTGATCTGTTACAACTCAAGATCTGCAGAAGTTAGACAAACACAGAGACTTAGGCTAGAGAAGGAGAGAGAGTTTTTCTATGCTCCCACCAAAATGTAAAACACCAGACAGTTTTTTTCCTTCCTTTGCCTTTAAGTGCTTATCCCATGTGAGCGCAGCATAATGAACGAAATCGTGCAGACATGCATATCTTCGTAATACTCCTCTCAACCTGTAACATAATGCATCACATAAAAAAATAAAAAAATACAAAAATAACACAAGCTCTGTGAAGTATGGAGAGAGAGGGGGTGATTAGATTAGTGCATGCTTTGATATCTCTGACCAGCCCCTTCAGCTCTCTCTCTCTCCCCCCCCTTTCTCTAGCAGAGATTAGCTGTGAAAATTAAATGTGAGTCTTGGCCTGCATGCCAAATTAGGCCATGGATTGTTATGTAAAATTTGGAGATGAATAACTTAACATACTGATGGAGTGTTCCCATGCATTCTTTTAGAGAAAGGGTGGGAAGGAGTGCTTGTGGATTGTTTTGGTAGGTGGTATAGCGTGCTTGAAAGTTGCAGGTGCAGCCGTTTAACTTTTATTAAAGTTCTTGCTGGAGGGGCCAAAACAAAGCCAGGGCAGACTATAATGTTCATTTCAAGGAGTTGAAAAAAAAATTAGTCAAAGCGGTTAGGCCAAGCCTATGCTCTGGGGAGGAAGGTCCCATATGAACAAATACTATAATATACTATGCTATAAATACTGTAGTATTAACGGTAGTATTGTCACGTTCTGACCTTAGTTCTTTTATTATGTTTTGTTTTAGTATGGTCAGGGCGTGAGTTGGGTGGGTTGTCTATGTTCGTTTTTCTATGATGTGATTTGCGTTTGGCCTGGTATGGTTCTCAGTCAGAGGCAGGTGTCGTTAGTTGTCTCTGATTGAGAATCATACTTAGGTAGCCTTTTTTCACCTGTGTTTCGTGTGTGATTATTTTCTGTTCTGTGTTTTGTATTTCACCGTTCAGGACTGTTTCGTTCTCATTGTTTTTGTTTTGTGTTCATATAATAAATACAATATGGACACTTACCACGCTGCGCATTGGTCCTCGGATCCTTCTTACTACTCCTCCTCAGAAGAGGAGGACGTGAATCGTCACAAGTATTTACTGTAGTATACTGTATTATTTACAGTTAACTATAGTATAAATACTGTAGTAAAATAAAACTATAGTATATACTATAGTAATTACTATAGTGTTTTTGCAGATTGCACTATACTTTAGTATGACATCATTGTAGTAATTACTATAGTGTTTTTGTTGTATTATTTTGTTTGACATAGACGTGGAGGCTTTCTCATTTGGGAAACTTACGGGAAAAATACTAAAGGAACAGATGTTCCGTGAACTTTTGGTAGGTAGGGTAGTTTAGAGCTTCTGCTCTTTTCTATAACCTGTGGAGAACAAAATATAGTCTATACTTGGCTGGTAGGTTTCTTACTTATGGGTGGTACAAATTGCGACATGGGGGAAGGGAGTGGGCAGGGTATATGCAAATTAAATATTGTAGTATTTACTATAGTTTAAAAAAGTGTAGTGTTTTTGTGGACTGTAGTGTTTTTGCAGACATTACTGTAGTATTTACTACAGTGTTTTTTGTGGATAATACTGCAGTATTACAATATTACAGTTTACTAAAGAATCGTACAGCACAATAGAATTCTATATTAAACTGTAGTATACTTTAGAATACTGTACTACACACTGTAATATCCCTCGATCATGTGTGTACTTACTATATAATTATGTAGTATATTGTAGAAGACTCTCTTATGTTTGTGATTAGAGGATTGTGCCTACTTGTTTTATAACATGCTACTTTTTGAGGGAAAAAACAAACAGATTTTGCTTTAATTATAAAAATGCTATTGATAACATTTTCATACTCAGTCTAGGTAGTGAGATCACTACTCAGACTGAGCTTTGGGTGTCTAGATTCAGCTCCAATGCTATCCCCTCTATTAACCAGGACCTCAGTGACCACCTTCATCAGGCAGGCCCGTCCTGGCAGACAGCTTTCTGTGCAAACTCAGATAAGCAGGAGAGAACACCCCATGTTGTGATGTGCTATCTACACCTATTTATAATACAAACAAGCCTGAGAACAGTGGATAAAAAGCATCATCTCTGTGAACGTCGGCCGGTGATGCAAAAGCAGTAGTGCAAAACAGTACTGCCTCTCTTTTTGAAACTTAGAACACTCAGCATCTCCTTTGGTTTTGGATCTGTTGTATTTCTCCCATTAAAGTCCCACAAGTTATTTAATTGGAATTCTTTGGTCTAACAGATGTGAAATATGTGGCCACCCTTTTCAATTTGTCAGATAAGTGAGGATGGGTAGAAATGGGGGTAAATTCAATTCCTTTCCCAGCGGGAGGCTAGCGATGCACCTCTCTATCGCTACTGCTGCTCGGTCTGCTGATCACCTGTTCCTACTGCGTCATGCTCCCATTAGACCCTCTGTGGCGGAGCGAACCAATGCCTGACACATCCATGGACCCGGAGCCAAGTTCCCTCCCTTCCCTCGTCCTGCACTCTATGCCCAGGCCTGCTTATTTTCACCAACAGCAGCGGCCGTATGTTTTCTATCAGCTGTAATCTTTGCTGCAGAAATGGAACACGGCTAAGCATGATTTCTGAGAGGGGAAGTGCCAGAAATGAGAGTTGTTGTTAAACAGGAGTTATGCAGGCAGGTTTTCAGATGGGAATGGAGAGTGTAATACAGATGTAGCCTCTGGCTCAGTCACCATGTAATGCCTAATGCATTGAATCTGTGTGTAAGCAGTTAAGCTGAGGCAGTCTAGACTGGCCATTATGTAATAAGCTAGTCTCACCCAATGATGTATATATAAACCATGGTTTGCTGATGCTGTTGGCACATGAGAGGCTTTGAAGCCACATTGGTACTCCCCAGAAGGAGCGGAAGGAATGGAATTCTACAGTATTTCAATAAAATGTTTCAAGGACAAAATTCAGTGTATTTTAGTAATACATTTGTTGAAGTGACGACAGTAATATATATTTTTTTAAATTATACTTTAAGGAACTGTTTAAAAAATATAGTAATTTTAATGTTCAGTTCACATAAAATAGTGTATAAGTATGGATTAAGGTGTCTGTAAAATAGATGAATATATTATATAGATTAATATACTTGCATTTCCATATCTTCCAACATCTTATTTACAATGGGGGAGTACCAAAATGGCTCTGCATTGACTTCAATCCAGCGCCATCCAGTGTTTATTCACATCATTGGTCTCACCACCTCATCCATTACCCTTTACTTGTTCATTAAACTCTTTCTGATCTGTTGTTGTAACTTGTTTGGGTGGGATGCAGAGTGATTCCGTTTTCATTATTTAAGTATCTGCATTATTGAGAGGTCAGTCCACCTGAGCACAGGAGTCAGCACTGACATCATTGTTAAATGGATTCAGAAGGAGCTTGTTCTGCCAAATGCCTTGCCACAGCTGTTTTGTGTATGTGGAGGGAGGGAGAGGAGGGGTGCATTTAATGTTCCAAGTTGCACAGGGAATGGAGGGGTGGATGCCCTCAGGCACTTGGGCTTGTGTCTCAGGCTTTTGTCTGTTTCCAGGTCACTGAACCATGCACTCACAGGCTACAACACAGCTCCAGCCGGATCTCATCAGTGGACCATTGGCCATTTCTACTCATATCTACGTTAATTAATGGAGACAAAATTACACCTAGGTTCAGTAATAGTGCCCCCAACAATCAACCAGATTACATTATGTCCGCGACTACCCAGGGATATTGGCCATTTGATGATATGCAACACATAAAATCAGTAAAATAGGGGGCCTCCCAAGTGGCACAGCGGTTTAAGGCACTGCATCACAGTGATAGAGGTGTCACTACAGACCCGGGTTTGATCCCAGGCTGTGTCGCAGCCGGCCGCAACCGGGAGACCCATGAGTCGGCACACAATTGGCCCAGCGTCGTCCGGGTTAGGGGAGGGTTTGGCCGGCTGGCATGTCTTTGTCCCATCATACTCTAGCGACTCCTTGCGGTGGGCTGGGCGCATATATGCTGACCTCGGTCGTCAGCTGGTGTGTTTCCTCCGACACAATGGTGTGGCTGGCATCCGGGTTAAGCTAGCAGTGTGTCAAGAAGCAGTGCGACTTGGTGGGGTTGTGTTTCAGAGGACACATGGCTTTTGACAATCGCCTCTCCTGAGTCCATATGGGACAATTTGGATAAAAAAGTAATAATACAAATAAATATTTTCTGTAAAATAATTACATCAGTTACGCATAGGCTTATTTAACACGTACCTGAAGTGCGGAGAATATGGTGGTTTATGGCTAATAGTTAGTGAGGCTGGCTCGTATGTCACATCACTGTTTAGAAGGATTGTTTTGTTTGGACCTATACAATTAGCCTTAATCACACTGCTGTTAAACATGTACTAATGTCCTCTCAGTGTTAGAACAGGCAGAATGGATTAAGGCTACAGCACAACACATTAAGGGTTTGAGATTTACAAAATGACAGGCAAAATTTAAGACTTTTTTTTTTTCCCCACTCGCTTTTCATGTGTGCTCTTCTTGTAGGAAGCAATCAAATCAAACTTTATTTGTCACCTGCGCCGAATACAAGTGTAGTCCTTACCGTGAAATGTTTACTTGCAAGCCGTTAACCAACAGTGCAGTTCAAGAAGAGTTAAGAAAATGTTCACCAAATAAACTAAAGTAAAAAATAATAAAAATGAACACAATAAAATAACACTCCCCCATTGGTGACTACAAATGATCTATATCTGGGATAATAACTCAGTAACTAGCAAAGGATATGAACAAATCTGCACACATGGCTACATGCAGCTCTCGCTTTCTCAAAACAAGCACATCTACTCACGACCGCTCATGCTGTAAGCATGGTCCACATCAAAGTGAATGGCACAGATCCTTATGGCAATGGTCTATTTGCATATGGCTGTAGGCTTACTGCAGCTCTGATTGGTTATGCCACACTGGTCTGTGTAGAGTAGGATACAAATGGCTGTGAGACATAGGTTTAATTCTGGACACATGAAAAGTGGAATGTATATGGAGGATACGGGGCAACAGAAGACAAACAGCAGAAGGGCTAAGGATCTTGGAGATGGGGAAAGGGCCGATAAAATGGGGGGGACAGTTTGGACAGCTATACCCTCTTCCCAAGACGGTAGCGGGGAGCAGGGATCCCGTGGTGGTCTGCCTGTCGTCGGTACCTGGAGGTGGTCTTGAGAAGAGCGGCCCGGGCTCAATTCCAGGTACGGCGACAGCAATGGATAAACACCTGGGAAGAAGGTGTCCTGACCTCTGCTTCTTGCTCCGGGAAGATTTGGGGCCGACAACCAAGGGAACACGAGAACTGGGGACTGCGATCGGAGACCATGTCGACTGGCAGTCCATGGATCCGTAAGACATGCTGCACCATGAGCTGGGCCGTCTCCTTAGCTGGGGGCAATTTAGTTAGGGGAATAAAATGGGCAGCTTTGGAAAACTGGTCCACCACCGTAAGGATGGTGGTGTTGCAATCCGACGGTGGGATGCCGTGACACAGTCCTAGGATATATGGGACCAGGGGCGGTGAGGGACAGGAATTGGTTGAAGGAGGCCAGCAGTAGCTTGCCGCAGAGTCTTGTTCTGCACACACACAGTACAGGTGGCAACGAGTGAGACATCAGGAACCATGGTGGGCCACCATAACCGTTGTCGGATGAAATTCAAGGTCCGAATCCAAGGTCCGGAGCCAGGATGACAGGTGAGTCTTGAGGAATGGGCCCATTCCAGAACAGAAGCAAGGGCAGAGTCTGGGACAAAATCCGGTTAACTGGGTATCGTACTCCCACATCGTAGTTCCTCTCGGCAGGGTTAAGGCGATGGGAAAGGAAGGCGTAGGGATGCAGAGCGTTGGGACAGGACTTCCAGGACGTCCGAGGCGTCAACCTCCACCACGAACTGACTGGACAGGTCCGGATGGATTAAGATGGGGGCTGTAGTGAATAGCTGCTTGAGGTCAGAGAATGCCTGGACAGCTGCTGGAGACCATATGAACGGCACCTTGGGAGAGGCGAGTGCAGAGAGGGGGGAATCAAGGGTGCTTTAACCTCAGATGAAATGACGGTAGAAATTGGCAAACCCCAGCAAACGCTGCAGGTACACTCTGGACGTGGGTTGAGGCCAATCCAACACTGCCCTCACCTTGTCACGGTCCATCTGAACCCTCCCTGCAGCGATGACGCATCCTAGGAAGGAGATGGTGGTGCGATGGAACTCGCACTTCTTCGCCTTCATGAACAGCTGGTTCTCCAGTAGATGCTGGAGGACGTGCTCTTGAGCTGAATGGGCATAGATGGGGATGTCGTCAAGGTAGACAAACAAAAATCGGTGAGAAGATGAGTTGTAGCGGGTAACATTTTTTAACTGTAATGTCATTGAGAACCCGATAGTCGATACACGGACGCAGGGTCTTGTGATTCTTTTCCACAAAGAACAACCCTGTGCTGGCAGGGAAGGAAGAGGGATGCATAAACCCAGCAGTGAGAGAGTCCTCAATATACCCTTCTATCGCTTTGGTCTCCGGACCCAACAGGAAACAAAGTCATCCCCGAGGAGGTGTAGTACCCGGGAGAAGGTTGATGGTGCAGTCATAGGGCCGATGCGGAGGAAGCGAGGTGGCACGGGCCTTGCTGATAAACTCCCGGAGGTCCAGGTATTCCGCGGAACGGCAGAGATGTTCAGGGCTTCTCCCAAGTCCACAGGAAGACGTCCCAGGGCAGGCATTGCCGACTTCAGGCAATACGCATGGCGAAACGGTCTCCAACCCAGGATAGAACCAGTATCCCAGTCGATCAGAGGATTGTGTCTCTGGAGCCAGGAGAACCCCAAAACCACGGGTGCACGAGGGGATTCAATGGGCAGGAACTGCATACTCTCACTGTGATTGCCCAACTCTCTCAGGTTAATGGGAAACGAAGTGTGGGTGACTCTGCCAATAGAGCACCCATCCAACACCCTGATGTCCATGGGAATGGAGAGGGGTTGTGTGGGGATTCCCAGCTCCGACACCAGGGTAGTGTCCATAAAGCTCTCGTTGGCCCCAGAGTCAATGAGCACCCGAAGAGATTTTGACCGGTCACACCCAACAGGGTACCATGGAGAGGGATACGAGCAATGGAGGATAGGAAACTCCCCGTACGGCTCAACAGCGTACTCATACCTACTTGATGAGCCTGGGTTTTTAAGGGCAGGTAGCTAAGAAATATTCCGTAGAGAATCCGTGAAGGAACATGTTGAACAATGCTTCTGAGTTCCAGGCACTCTCAGCCGCCAATGTGTGAAAATCCATGGTGTAGTCTGCCACACTACGAGAGTCTTGACGAAGCTGGAGCAGCTTACGAGCAGCCTCTCTCCCGGACAACGGAGAATCAAACACCTTCCGTACTTTCGCCACGAACTGTTGCTCCCACACCGCCGTAGCCCAGGCGAGGGCCCTCCCGGACATCAGCGTTATGAGGTACGCTATCCTCGAGTGGTCGGAGGGGAACAAAGAAGGCTGCAGAGAAAGCCCTGGCAGGTTCCAGAATCTCCAGCGTGCTCCGGAGGAGGTAAGCGGGGTTCTCGGGACACTAGGGTAGGCTGGGAAGAAACGCCGCTGGTGGAGGGTTTGCTGAGAATCTGGGGGATTACTGGTGTGGCCCGCTGCCTAGTAGGAAATTGCTCTAGCAATGTATCGAACATCTGGTTATGGCATTCTGCCAGGGTATGGTCCCTCCATAAGGCATTGCTGAAATTCCTTGTGTCTTCCAATGGTGGCTCCTTGCTGGGAGACAGCATTGTGGGGCTGGACTGAGTCTGCTGGGTCAGTTATGGCCAGTTCGTACTATCACGACTCGGGATATGACCCAGATGCAGACACAGGAGGCAGATAGTACAATTCTCAGATGATTTATTGTAAACACAGGGCAGGCAAAGGGGAGGTCGAGGACAAGCTGGGGTTCGTGATCAAGTCTGAGTCAGGCAGGTACATGGAAGGCAGGCTCGGGTCAGGGCAGGCAGAGGTTTGTAATTAGGTTAGAGTCAGGCAGGTACAGGACGACAGGTAGGGTGGGGGTCAGGGCAGGCAGAATCGTCAGAACCTGGAAAACTAGGAAACAGAACTTGAGAAAAAGGAAGACGGGACTCGAGCAGGTCCAGATCTAGAATTCGAAATAATGTCACGGGTCTCGTCGGAACTGATATTATTGTCACGGGTCTCGGGTATGTATTATTTTAACTGACTTGTCCTGAAGGGCCCGTACAGATCCAAACAAGACTGCTGCAGTAGAGAGAGGGAGAGACATTTTATAATTTATGCTGCTGCTCTTACTTTTCACAAAAGTGGAATGTAGCGTGTGTAGCTTGATGTTGGCCGTCATCAAAGCAGCAATAGGCTACAGTCATAGAGCCTCTAACCATGTGTGGCAAAAGTTGAGATACACGTACATATACATGTACAAAAATAAGTGGACATCCCCTTCAAATGAGTAGATTCGGCTATTTCAGTTACACCCGTTGCTGACAGGTGTATAAAATCGTGCACACAGCCATGCAATCTCCATCGACAAACACCAGCAGTAGAATGTTCTTAATGAAGAGCCTTGCGAATTTCAACTTGGCACCGTCATAGGATGCCACCTTTCCAACAAGTCAGTTGGTCAAATTTCTGCCCTGCTAGAGCTGTAACGGTTTTCTTTATGAGAAGGAGAGTCGGACCAAAATGCGGCGTGTAGATTACGATCCATGTTTATTGTGACTATAGCAACACGAATCTAAATACAAACAGTGCAAAATAATAAATGTAATGAAAACCGAAACAGCCTAAACTGGTGCAAACTAACACTAAGGACAGGAACAATCACCCACAAACACACAGTGAAACCCAGGCTACCTAAATATGGTTCCCAATCAGAGACAATGACGAACACCTGCCTCTGACTGAGAACCATATCAGGCTGAACATAGAAATAGACAAACAAGACATGAAACATAGAATGCCCACTCAGATCACACCCTGACCAATCAAAACATAGAAAATACAAAGTAAACTATGGTCAGGGCGTGACAGTACCCCCCCCCCCCCCCCAAGGTGCGGACTCCGGCCGCAAAACCTGAACCTATAGGGGAGGGTCTGGGTGGGCATCTGTCCGCGGTGGCGGCTCTGGCGCTGGACGTGGACCCCACTCCATGACAGTTTTAATCCCCCTCCTAAACGTCCCTAAATAGGTTACCCACCACAATGATAACATGGGACAGAGGGACAGCTCGGGACAGAGGTAACTCGGGACAGATGGGTAGCTCAGCACTGAGAGGAAGCTCAGCACTGAGAAGAAGCTCAGCACTGAGAGGAAGCCCAGGCAGGTAGTAGAAACTACCAGAACCTGGCTGGCTGGCGGTTTCAGCAGATCCTGGTCGACTAGCAGATCTGGGAGAATCTGGTCGACTGGCGGATCTGGGAGAATCTGGTCGACTGGCGGATCTGGGAGAATCTGGTCGACTGGCGGATCTGGGAGAATCTGGTCGACTGGCGGATCTGGGAGAATCTGGTCGACTGGCGGATCTGGGAGAGTCTGGACGACTGGCAGATCTGGAAGAGTCTGGACGACTGGCAGATCTGGAAGAGTCTGGTCGACTGGCAGATCTGGAAGAGTCTGGTCGACTGGCAGATCTGGAAGAGTCTGGTCGACTGGCAGATCTGGAAGAGTCTGGTCGACTGGCAGATCTGGAAGAGTCTGGTCGACTGGCAGATCTGGAAGAGTCTGGACGACTGGCAGATCTGGAAGAGTCTGGTCGACTGGCAGATCTGGAAGAGTCTGGTTGACTGACAGCTCTGGCTGCTCCGTGCTGACTGGCTGCTCCATGCTGACTGGCAGCTCTGGCTGCTCCATGCTGACTGGCTGCTCCATGCTGACTGGCAGCTCTGGCTGCTCCATGCTGACTGGCTGCTCTGGCTGCTCCATGCTGACTGGCTGCTCCGGCTGCTCCATGCTGACTGACTGCTCCATGCTGACTGGCGGCCCTGGCTGCTCCATGCTGACTGGCGGCCCTGGCTGCTCCATGCTGACTGGCGGCCCTGGCTGCTCCATGCTGACTGGCGGCCCTGGCTGCTCCATGCTGACTGGCGGCTCTGGCTGCTCCATGCTAACTGGCAGCTCTGGCGGCTCCTTGCAGACTGGCAGCTCTGGCGGCTCCTTGCAGACTGGCAGCTTTGGCGGCATCCTGCAGAAAGGCAGCTCTGGCGGCTCCTTGCAGACTGGCAGCTCTATGCAGACTGGCAGCTCCTTGCAGACTGGCAGCTCCTTGCAGACTGGCAGCTCCTTGCAGACTGGCTGCTCCTTGCAGACTGGCAGCTCCTTGCAGACTGGCAGCTCCATGCAGACTGGCAGCTCCATGCAGACTGGCAGCTCCTTGCAGACTGGCAGCTCCTTGCAGACTGGCAGCTCCTTGCAAACTGGCAGCTCCTTGCAAACTGGCAGCTCCTTGCAAACTGGCAGCTCCTTGCAAACTGGCAGTTCCGAACAGGCGGGAGACTCCGGCAGCGCTGTAGAGGCGGAAAGCTCTGACAGCGCTAAACAGGCGGGAGACTCCGACAGCGCTGAAGAGGAGGGAGGCTCTGGCAGCGCTGGACAGGCGAGGCGCACTGTAGGCCTGATGCGTGGTGCTGGCACTGGTGGTACTGGGCCGAGGACACGCACAGGAAGCCTGGTGCGGGGAGCTGCTACCGGAGGGCTGGGGTGTGGAGGTGGTACTGGAAAAACCGGACCGTGCAGGCGCACTGGAGCTCTTGAGCACCGAGCCTGCCCAACCTTACCTGGTTGAATGCTCACGGTCGCCCTGCCAGTGCGGCGAGGTGGAATAGCCCGCACTGGGCTATGCAGGCAAACCGGAGACACCGAGCGCAAGGCTGGTGCCATGTAAGCCGGCCCAAGGAGACGCACTGGGGACCAGCTGCGTAGAGCCGGCTTCATGGCATTAGGCTCGACGCTCAATCTAGCCCGGCCGACACGCGGAGCTGGAATATACCGCACCGGGCTATGCACCCGCACTGGAGACACCGTGCGCACCACTGCATAACACGGTGCCTGTCCGGTCTCTCTAGCCCCCCGGTAAGCACAGGGAGTCTGCCCAGGTCTCCTACCTGGCGTAGCCATACTCCCTGTTAGCCCCCCCCAAGAAATTTTTGGGGCTGCCTCTCGGGCTTCCTTGCCAGCCGTGTTCCCTCATATCGCCGGCTCCTCTCTCCGGCTGCCTCTGCTCTCCTAAGTGCCTCCACCTGTTCCCATGGGAGGCGATCTCTTCCAGCCAGTATCTCCTCCCAAGTGTAACAGCCCTTGCCATCTAAAACGTCCTCCCATGTCCATTCCTCTTTACGCTGCTGTTGCTGCCTGTTGACACGCTGCTTGGTCCGTTGGTGGTGGGTGATTCTGTAACGGTTTTCTTTATGAGAAGGAGAGTCGGACCAAAATGCGGCGTGTAGATTACGATCCATGTTTATTGTGACTATAGCAACACGAATCTAAATACAAACAGTGCAAAATAATAAATGTAATGAAAACCGAAACAGCCTAAACTGGTGCAAACTAACACTAAGGACAGGAACAATCACCCACAAACACACAGTGAAACCCAGGCTACCTAAATATGGTTCCCAATCAGAGACAATGACGAACACCTGCCTCTGACTGAGAACCATATCAGGCTGAACATAGAAATAGACAAACAAGACATGAAACATAGAATGCCCACTCAGATCACACCCTGACCAATCAAAACATAGAAAATACAAAGTAAACTATGGTCAGGGCGTGACAAGAGCGGGTCAACTGTAAGTCAAATCAAATGTATTGGTCACATACACATATTTAGCAGATGTTATTGCGGGTGTAGCGAAATGCTTGTGTTCCTAGCTCCAACAGTGCAGTAGTATCTATCAATTCTCAACAATACACAAATCTAAAAGTAAAAGAATGGAATTAAGAAATATACAAATATTAGGATGATCAATGTCGGAATGGCATTGACTAAGTACAGTAGAATAGAATTCAGCATATAAATATGAGATGAAAAAAAACAGTATGTAAACATTATTAAAGTGACTAGTGTTCCATTTTTAAAGTGGCCAGTGATTCCATGTCTATGTACTGTATATAGGTCAGCAGCCTCTAAGGTGCAGGGTTGAGAAGCCGGGTGGTAGCCGGCTAGTGATGGCTATTTAACAGTGTGAGGGTCTTGAGATAGAAGCTGTTTTTCAGTCTCTTGGTCCCAGCTTTGATGCACCTGTACTGACCTCACCTTCTGCCTCCTGGATGATAGCGGGGTGAACAGGCTGTGGCTCGGGTGGTTGATGATATTTTTGGCCTTCCTGTGACATTGGGGGCTGTAGGTGTTCTGGAGGGCAGGCAGTGTGCCCCTGGTGATGCGTTGGGCAGACTGTACCACCCTCTGGAGAGCCCTGCAGTTGCGGGCCGTGCAGATGCCGTACCAGGCGGTGATATAGCCCGACAGGATGCTCTCAATTGTGCATATGTAAAAGTTTCTGAGGGTCTTAGGGGCCAAGCCAAATGTCTTCAGCCTCCTGAGGTTGAAGAGGCGCTGTTGCACCTTCTTCACCACACTGTCTGTGTAGGTGGACCAATTCAGATTGTCCGTGATGTGTACGCCGAGGAACTTGACACTTTCCAGACACTTTCCACCTTCTCCACTGCAATCCCATCAATGTGGATAGGGGTGTGCTCCATCTGCTGTTTTCTGAAGTCCACAATCTGCCCCTTCGTTTTGTTGATAGGAATGCTGTTACTGTTATTGTGAATTGGAAACGTCTAGGAGCAACAACAGCTAAGCCGCGAATTGGTAGACCACACAAGCTCACAGAACGGGACCGGCGACTGCTGAAGCGCTTAGCACATTAAAATGATCTGTCCTTGCTTGCAACACTCACTACTGGGTTCAGACTAATAAAACATTAGTTAGAAAGAGAGAAAGTCCTGAAAACTGTAGGGGAAGTAAGATAGTTTGCTGTTTTTGTTGAATAGCCTAATTAGATGGCAGTAGTGAAGCTGTGTTGATTTCACTTCCTCCGTTAGCCACACATTGAGATGAGTCGAATCTCAAAGAAAACCACACATAATCCTTAATTTTCCAAATGTGCATATTTTAATAATTGATTGTGTTCATCTTGTGTAAGGGAGCTAAACTTGTAAATTGCCTCGTAGGGTTTTATGATAGTGCACTGATAGTTTATTGTGCTTGAGGACCTGCGCTGGTTTAGCCTATTACACTGTTGGCAGAGAGCAGATTGATAAAGTACGTTGAATAATCAGCAGAGCACACTGAGATTGTGTTTTCCCCCTGGATAGACTGTGACTCATTGGGATTAATTGGGTAGTAGCACTATAGATGTGCCTGTGAAAACTCCTGAAGCGGAAACAACAACAGTAACAGTAGCCTCTCATATCTGGACAGATTATTTACTGCCTGTTGTTACTAAGCGTTGAATTGGATAATTTTTGCCAAAAATTCCCAACTAAGACAGAGTGAACTTCAACAGCATGAGCAGAGAGAAAAAGGCTTGCCAGAATATGACACATGGCACTCCAGTCTTTTATCCCACAGTCTATTTATGCTAATTGTTCCACTGCGTATTTTTGTTATCTTTCCAGAGATCCTATTTCTTCCTCAAGGCTCTCTATCGCTTCTTTTGCATTGCTTGTGTTTTCTTCTATTTTGTTTAGGGGAGCTCTCTGATTGGATGCCTTTATCAAGCTTTTAGGACCTTGTTTCCATTTCCCTTTGCATTGCCATTGTGGGGAGCATGGAAACCAGGCTGTTTCTGGGGAGAATAACACTGGCCTACATCTAGCTGGTCTTAATATTGAAGCAAACAGTCTATAAATGAATCAGTACTTTTTGTATTCCTTTTCTATTAGTCTCTGTATTGCTATTACACTGTTATTACAATATGTGCCTCAGTGGCTGATGTAGCATACCATACCGTTCCCTAGTCACAGGATCAGGATGTCCCCCTGTTTCACACTGCAGGATTAAAGGATGAAACAGATTAAGAATTATATCATAATTATCATCACCTTCCACTGCTCTGAAAACGCTTGGCCGGTGACAGATGAGTGACATCCACTATGTGTCCAGATCCCAGATTTTTATGAGACTGTAGGCTAATGAAAGGAAAATGGTGTGGGCCGGATACGGAATTAGCTTTATAATGAGTCACAAGTTCACATGACAAATCAATCATGACATTGGCCTTTCTAGCAGCTCTGAATTTAGTCATACAATGTGAGATGTATGGTAAATTTGTGTTCAGTCAAAGACCTATCACAGGAATTTCTAAACATTTTTATTATCCAAATGACAGTTTCTGGTGATTTAGACCTAGATTAAGTAGAATTTTGCTTGAAACTATCAAATGGTTCATTGATGTTTAGCATACAGAACATGTCTGATATCCCTCCTGCTAATGGGAAATCATATTATTGCTATTTGTAGTATTTGAGTGACAGTATTAGGAGTCCACTCAAAACATTGAGTGTTAAAATGACTTATTGCTACTCAATGCATCTAAGCAACAAGTAGGCTATGAAATATTGATATTTATTAGCCACTCACAGACCCTTGACTGTTTATAGACTTGTTATTTACCTGCTAGAAAGTACAATTAATGGCAGAGATCCATCATCAATAACTGTTGTGTGTACTTACGCCCTCACCATACTAGAAGTCGACCGATTATGATTTTTCAACGCCGATACCGATACCGATTATTGGAGGACCAAAAAAGCCGATACCGACTCTGGGTTCGCTCCCAGGCTCTGTCGCAACCGGCTGCGACCGGGAGGTCCGTGGGGCGACGCACAATTGGCCTAGCGTCGTCCGGGTTAGGGAGGGTTTGGCCGGTAGGGATATCCTTGTCTCATCGCGCACCAGCGACTCCTGTGGCGGGCCGGGCGCAGTGCATGCTAACCAAGGTTGCCAGGTTCACGGTGTTTCCTCCGATACATTGGTGCGCCTGGCTTCCGGGTTGGATGCGCGCTGTGTTAAGAAGCAATGCGGCTTGGTTGGGTCGGAGGACGCATTACTTTCGACCTTCATCTCTCCCGAGCCCGTACGGGAATTGTAGCGATGAGACAAGATAGTAGCTACTAACATTTGGATACCACGAAATTGGGGAGAAAAAGGGGGGTAAAATAAAAAAAAATGTAAAGTAAAAAAGAATGCAAAAACAAAGTGTTGGAGAAAAAAGTAAAAGTGCAATATGTGCCATGTAAGAAAGCTAATGTTTAAGTTCCTTGCTCAGAGAACATATGAAAGCTGGTGTTTCCTTTTAACATGAATCTTCAATATTCCCAGGTAGGAAGTTTTAGGTTGTAGTTATTATAGGAATATTTCCCTCTATACCATTTGTATTTCAGTATCCTTTGACTATTGTATGTTCTTATAGGCACTTTAGTATTGCCAGTGTAACAGTATAGCTTCCGTCCCTCTCCTCGCTCCTCCCTGGGCTCGAACCAGGAACACAACGACAACAGCCACCCTCGAAGCATCGTTACCCATGCAGAGCAAGGGGAACAATGTCACGTTCTGACCATAGTTCTTTTGTGTTTTCTTTGTTTTAGTGTTGGTCAGGACGTGAGCTGAGTGGGCATACTATTTTTTGTGTTTCTATGTTGGGTTTGTTGTTTGGCCTGATATGGTTCTCAATCAGAGGCAGGTGTTTGTCATTGTCTCTGATTGGGAACCATATTTAGGTAGCCTGTTTTGTGTTGGGTTTTGGGGGTGGTTGTCTTCTGTCTTTGTGTCTATGCACCAGATAGGACTGTTTTCACATTTGTTGTTTTGTAATTTGAAGTGTTCGGTTTGGATTACTATTGAACATGTTGAACACTAACCAGGCTGCATTTTGGTCCTCCTCTCCTTCAACGGAAGAAAACCGTTACAAACAGTCACCCCAAGGCTCAGAGCGAGTGATGTTTGAAACGCTATTAGCGCGCGCTAACTAGCCAGCCATTTCACATCGGTTACACCAGCCTCATCTCGGGAGTTGAAAGGCTTGAAGTCATAAACAGCGCAATGCTTGACGCACAAAGAAGAGCTGCTGGCAAAGTGCCCTAAAGTGCTGTTGAATGAATGTTTACGCGCCTGCTTCTGCCTACCACCGCTCAGTCAGATACTTAGATACGTGTATGCTTGTATGCTCAGTCAGATTATATGCAACATAGGTCACGCTAGATAACGTCTAGTAATATCATCGACCATGTGTAGTTAACTAGTGATTATGATTGATTGTTTTTTATAAGATAAGTTTAATGCTAGCTAGCAACTTACTTTGGCTTACTGCATTCGCGTAACAGGCAGTCTCCTTGTGGAGTGCAGGTCGTTATTGTGTAGTTAACTGTAAATTTGCAAGATTGGATCCCCCGAGCTGACAATGTGAAAATCTGTCGTTCTGCCCCTGAACGAGGCAGTTAACCCACCGTTCCTAGGCCGTCATTGAAAATAAGAATGTGTTCTTAACTGACTTGATAGTTAAATAAAGATTAAATAAAGGTGTAAAAAAATATTTTTAAAAACTGCAAAATCGGTGTCCAAAAATACCGACTTCCGATTGTTATGAAAACTTGAAATCGGCCCTAATTAATCGGCCATTCCAATTAATCGGTCGACCTCTACACCATACATTTGAAGCGCTGACTCAATGAGTCCTAATGTGTGAGATGGATATTAAAATGATTTAGATTGAGCTTGTCCAAATAGCTATTTTTGAATGGGGCCGGTAGCAAACAGCAGTATCACATATGTATTCAAGTCTTATACAGTGTTATGTCTTTCAGTCTGTGTCGCTGACTATGGGGAGTTGAGGGCACATTTTTCATAGCATTTAGCATTACAAAATGCTTGTTGCATATTTAAAAGCGAAAAACACCTAAGAAGCCATCTTTTCAGGAGACTGAAAAGATGCATTGACGACGTCGTCCCCACAGTGACTCTACGTACATATCCCAACCAGAAGCCATGGATTACAGGCAACATCTGCATCGAGCTAAATGCTAGAGCTGCCGCTTTCAAGGAGCAGGAGACTAATCCGGACGCTTATAAGAAATCCCACTATGCCTTCAGACGAACCATCAAACAAGCAAAGCATCAATACAGGATTAATATTGTATCCTACTACACCGGCTCTGACTCTCTTTGAATGTGGCAGGGCTTGAAAACTATTACAGACTACACAGGGAAACGCAGACGCGAGCTACTCAGTGACGCGAGCCTATCAGACGAGCTAAATGCCTTTTATGCTCGCTTCGAGGCAAGCAGCAATGAAGCATGCACGAGAGCACCAGCTGTTCTGGATGACTGTGTGATAACGCTCTCGGTAGCCAATGTTACCAAAACCTTTAAACAGGTCGACATTCACAAAGCCGCTGGGTCAGATGGATTACCAGGACGTGTACTCAAAGCATACGCGGACCAACTGTCAAGTGTCCTCACTGACATGTTCAATATCTTCCTGACCGAGTCTGTAATATCTACATGTTTCAAGCAGACCACCATAGTCCCTGTGCCCAAGGAAGCAAAGGTAAGCTGCCTAAATGATTACCGCCCCGTGGCACTCACGTCAGTAGCCATGAAGTGCTTTGAAAGGCTGGTCATGGCTCACATCAACAGCATCCTCCCAGACACCCTAGACCCACTCCAATTCGCATACCACCCCAACAGATCCACAGATGAAGCAATCTCAATCGCACTCCACACTGCCCTTTCTCACCTGGACAAAAGGAACATCTATGTGAGAATGCTGTTCACTGACTAAAGATCAGCGTTCAACACCATAGTGCCCACGAAGCTCATCACTATACTAAGGACTCTGGGACTAAACACCTCCCTCTGTAACTGGATTCTGGACATCTTGACGGGCCGCCCCCAGTTGGTGAGAGTAGGCAACACCACATCTTCGACGCTGATCCTTAACACTGGGGCCCTCAGGTGTATGTACTTGGTCCCCTCCTGTATTCCCTGTTCACCCATGACTCCGGGACCAAACACGACTCCAACACCATCATTAAGTTTGCTGACGACACAACAGTGGTAGGCCTGATCACCGACAACAATGAGACTGCCTATAGGGAGGAGGTCAGAGAACTGGCAGTGTGGTGCCAGGACAACAACCTCTCCCTCAATGTGAGCAAGACAAAGGAGCTGATCGTGGACTACAGGAAAAGGCGGGCCGAACAGGCCCCCATTAACATCGACAGGGCTATAGTGGATCGGGTCGAGAGTTTCAAGTTACTTGGTGTCCACATCACCAACGAACTATCATGGTCCAAACATACCAATACAGTCATGAAGAGGGCACGACAAAACCTTTTCCCCCTCAGGAGACTGAAAAGATTTGGCATGGGTCCCCAGATCCTCAAAAGGTTTTACAGCTGCACCATTGAGAGCATGGTTGCATCACCGCCTGGTATGGCAACTGCTCGGCATCTGACCGTAAGGTGTTATAGAGGGTAGTGCGAACGGCCCAGTACAGCTTGGGGCCAAGTTGGACCCATCCAGGACCCATACAATAGGCGGTGTTAGAGGAAAGCCCATAAAATTGTCAGAGATTGGAGTGATTGGAGTCACCCAAGTTATAGACTGTTTTCTCTGCTGCTGCACGGCAAGTGGTACCGGAGCGCCAAGTCTAGAACCAAAAGGCTCCTCAACAGCTTCTACCCCCAAGCCATAAGACTGCTAAACAATTAGTAAAATCTCCACTGGATAATTGACATTGACCTCACCTCCCTTTTTACACTGCTGCTACTCACTGTTTATTATCTATGCATAGTCACTTCACCCCCACCTACATGTACAAATGACATCAACTAGCCTGTACCCCCGCACACTGACTCGGTACCGGTGCTCCCTGTACAAAGCCTTGTTATTGTTATTCTTATTGTGTTACTTTTTATTATTACTTTTTATTTTAGTCTACATGGTAAATATTTTCTTAACACTTCTTGAACTGCACTTTTGGTTAAGGGCTTATAAGTAAGCAATTCACGGTAAAGTCTACACTTGTTGTATTTGGTGCGTGTGACAAATAAAGTTTCATTTGATTTGGTTTGAAACATACATGTTAATGTTAAAACTGGGTCTTAGAAGTTTCTGTTTTCCACAGTTCCCTTTATACTGAAGCACAGAGTGAATTCTTCACCTTACGTAATGCTTTGTGTATCTCAGCGCGTGTAGAGGCAATGTAAACAGACTCATTGTATGGCGAGCCCTGTCAAGTTCAGTGTGTTTTCTTTTTTTCCTGGGAGCCCCGCTGAGTGTCTGTCTCTTTAATAAGTGTAGGGAGGGAAGGGGAGGTGGGAGGGGCTTCCTAAGGAAACAGGTGTGTGCTGACAGGGATGATGTCCTTGTTTCAGTGTCACCTGGGAAGACCTACATTGTAGCGGATCCATTATCACAGCTCACAGCTGGTAGAGAGACCAGAGTGCAGATGCCTCCCAGGCAGCATGTTGATATAAGTAAGTAAAAAAAAAGTGTTGCCTGTTAATTGAAACTGCACATTTGTCAAGGTAAGGGGTTGTCTTACACCCGGGATAGCCTGACAGTATGTTTCTCTTCCAGTAATCGCTTGTGGGACATGAATAGCGTATTTTTGGGGAAAGCATATTTTAGTCATAAGTATAGGTGGGATGACTACAGCTGTCTCCTGAATAAGTAACTGAATGCAAATGTGAGTGTTCAACCTAATTCAAAAATATTATTTTCAGACTTAATGTTCTTTATGCCCCTTAAAATAGTAACCTGAAGTAGATCAGTACATGGGCCAGCTGCAGTACCCACACAATGCTCCCAGCTCACTGTACTGGGCTTCATCCAAGATCTGATTATTTGCATATTAGTAAATGTATGAAAACGTGGAAGCCAAGGAATTTCTTCCCCAATCTCAATGTTGAAAACTCTTTGTTGAGAGACGCCTGCTGAGTCTATTGTCCCATTATTGTGATGAATATGGTAATATCGTTTCCTTACATTTACATACAGAGAGGAAACTAGGACACTAGGCAACTTCCCCTTGAAAAAGTGCCTCATGGGAAACCTTGAAAGAGTCTCTATGTCTGTGTAACTCAAATGACTGAGAATTTATGCAAAAGAGTCAGAGGAAAACTCCACTATAGTCTTCTGTGTTTGCTCTGAATGATAAGGTACCTGCCAGAAGGACAAGTGTTTTAGTTAGGCCTAATAGTAAGGCCTTTGGGGCTCCCGAGTGGCGCAGCGGTCTAAGGCACTGCATCTCAGTGCTAGAGGTGTCACTACAGACCCTGGTTCAATTCCAGGCTGTAACCACAACCGGCTGAGATTGGGAGTCCCATAGGGCGGTGTACAATTGGCCCAGCGTCGTCCGGGTTAGGTTTTAGCCGGGGTAGGCCGTCATTTTAAATAAGAATTTGTTCTTAACTGACTTGCCTAGTTAAATAAAAGTTTATTTAAATAGAAATAATAGGTTTGTTGTCTGTCATTTAGCTTATAATTGTTATGGAGCAGGGTGGTATTGAGTGACTGAGAACAGACCCAGGGTGTGTGTTTAGATACCATCATATGACACGAGGAGTTAACAGTGTTTCAGCCACGGTGGCTGACTAAGAGCTAGGTCGCATGATGTCATTCAGGAAGTGGAGTCTGTGGACACAGTAAAATAAGGTACTGTACTGTAGGTCTACGGTATCATGGGTCCTTTCACAGAGTCATATGACACATATCTCTGTTTGCAACGCTTGAGAGAAGTTAACCTGCTCATTTATTTTTTCCAAAAGCAGAACTAGGATGAGTCAGAGATGAGTTAGTATTTTTTATGACATTTTACTGTGAAATTACAGTCCACTTACTTGCTTATTTTGTTTAGTAAAAATCCCCTCATTTTTGTTTCCTCACACGGTTGTTACTATTAATAATTTTGAATGTCCAAGTATTGGATTTTTATGACACAAAAGGTTCTGTGTTTCTGTTATTACATAGCGGCATATGGGCATTTCAAGTATGCTTTTCTAAGTTAACTGGAACAAACTTGTACAGCATGAAAACAACCAACATCCATCCTCTCTCCCACACACATACACACGCACACAAACACATATTTGTCCTGAGGGAATTTCCTGAATGCCGAGTTGAAAAAGCAAAACAAAATTCTTATTCATTGGTCTGGATGTGGACCCCCCTTTGTTAGCGGGCCGAGTGGGGGCCTTTGGTGAAGAGGAAGCCCATGTTTGTACAGAAAGCCAGTGCATTGTTATGGGGCATAATTCTTTGTTTTCAAATAACAGCTATTGTCTTCTGAATGAATGGCCTGTTGTTGGAAAGTGTTCTAATTCCCAAATCAAAGCTTGCTTTCAGAGTCCCTTTTAATCTTTATTTGAAGTAACCAATGCTTTTCTTGGAATAGGGGACTCTTCTCTGTAACAGTTCTCACAGGACACATAGTAGTGTTCACACGGTACACGTTGTTTTCTGGGTTGTGCGTGTGATGTTCTCTGGGCTTTATTTCATAAATGTGCAGATTAGAGGCTGTGTTGCAGCCTTCAAAAGTGTATATTTGATCCTAGTGATGCAGATAAAGAGTTGGAGCAGGCACCTGTTGCTCTGTAAATGAGCTGGAAAGGGATCAAAAGTCGACCAATCTTCTCAAAATACAAGCCCCCAACAAAGGATGAAAGCAAAGATTTTTTAAACTAAACCAAGATGGACCACAGCCTGTTGTTTCAAACGGGAACAAATGAGTCAGAGTGGGCAGAACAAGCAAGGAGGTGGGCAGAGCCAAGCACTAGCTAGCAAGATCCTATTAGTGTGTTTTAGTACAGATTTGCATATTTATGTTGGGGAACACCTACTCTGTAGAGTGCACGTGATCAATTACTCAATTTGCCTTTGCACTCCTTCAAAACAAGGCCATTTTTAAAAACTTCTCCAAAGGGCTATGTCTACAAAACTTAGTCCACTCTGTTCGTAATCGATTTTAGTTTTGGGACTGAACTGTATTGAGATCAAATGTTTCATTGATGAGAAAATGTGTAGAGTGTTGGCCAAAATCCATCTCTTTCCGTCTTCTCCCACTGCCGGCCACTTGGCTTCTTCTCACTACCATATTTGGTAGTGAGTGTCAACGCCAAGCGGATGCTTCACATTTATGCATCTTGTGAAATATCTGTATCATTGTTCTGTCTGTGATGAAAGCTTAGAACAGAGTCGAATAGCCTTTTTTTCATGATCACATTGATTCACACAAGTGTGGCTTTTTCAATCATACTATTGTTGTTCTCAGAGAACTATGAGAAATGTTACACACAAAGTAGCCTAATGTGACTTATCATGGATCAGATTATGTTGATGAATAGTGACCATGTTCCTAGTGCGAACACTGACTTCCTAGCATTAACTCCATGTGTTTTCTCAATAGTTAGAAATATTTTGGCCTCCTTTCACACCACATATAACGCTTTCTATACTCTGGTGCTAGGGAATTGTAGCAAGGAGAGTGTAGTATTTGTTGATTTAACAAGATTACTGTCTTTAACCAATCCAAATCAAATCAAATTGTATTTGTCACATGCGCCGAATACAATAGGCGTAGACTTTACAGTGAAATGCTTACTTACAAGCCCTTTCCCAATGATGCAGAGTAAAAAACAGAAAAATAAATAAATAACACAATAGGAATAAAAATACACAGAAGCTATATACAGGGAGTACCAGTACCATATCAATGTGCAGGGGTAGGAGGTAATTGAGGTAGATATGTACATCAGTGGAGGCTGGTGGAAGGAGCTATAGGAAGACAGGCTCATTGTAATGGCTTGGATGGAATAAATGGAATGGATTCCATATGTTTGATGTGTTTGATACCGTTCCATTAATTAAATTCCAGCCTTTACAATGAGCCCGCCCTCCTATAGCTCCTCCCACCAGCCTCCACTGGTGCCAATGTATACTTGTGTTAATTTATATAGGTCACTTAGTGTGTGTGTGTGTGTGTGTGTGTGTGTGTGTGTGGTGTGTGTGTGTGTGTGTGTGTGTGTGTGTGTGTGTGTGTGTGTGTGATGTGTTTGTGTGCTCAGGCGTGCGTATGGTCTTGTCTTCCAAATCTCACCAGTGGGAGCACCCTGCTGTTGTAATCCAATTACGGGAGCATAAGCGATTTGTTAGACAGTTTTCATAATGGAACAGTTTCCCAATCAACGCTGATGTACATACAGTTGAAGTCGGAAGTTTACATACACCTTAGCCAAATACATTTAAACTCAGTTTCCAAATACATTTAAACTCAGTTTTTCACAAATTCTGACATTTAATCCTAGTAAAAATTCCCTGTCTTAGGTCAGTTAGGATCACCACTTTATTTTAAGAATGTGAAATGTCAGAATAATAGTAGAGAGAATGATTTATTTCAGCTTGTATTTCTTTCATCACATTCCCAGTGGGTCAGAAGTTTACATACACTCAATTAGTATTTGGTAGCATTGCCTTTAAATTGTTTAACTTGGCTCAAATGTTTCGGGTAGCCTTCCACAAGCTTCCCATAATAAGTTGGGTGAATTTTGGCCCATTCCCCCTGACAGAGCTGGTGTAACTGAGTCAGGTTTGTAGGCCTCCTTGCTCGCACCCGCTTTTTCAGTTCTGTCCACACATTTTCTGTAGGATTGAGGTCAGGGCTTTGTTATGGCCACTCCAATACCTTGACTTTGTTGTCCTTAAGCCATTTTGCCACAACTTTGGAAGTATGCTTGGGGTCATTGTCCATTTGGAAGACCCATTTGCGACCAAGCTTTAACTTTAACTGACGTCTTGAGATATTGCTTCAATATATCCTCATAATTTTCCTTCCCTCATGATGCCATCTATTTTGTGAAGTGCACCAGCCCCTCTTGCAGAAATGCACCCCCACAACATGATGCTGCCACCCCTGTGCTTCACGGTTGGGATGGTGGTCTTCGGCTTGCAAGCCTCCCCCTTTTTCCTCCAAACATAACGATGGTCATTATGACCAAACAGTTCTATTTTTGTTTCATCAGACCAGAGGACATTTCTCCAAAAAGTATGATCTTTGTCCCCATGTGCAGTTGCAAACTGTAGTCTGGCTGTTTTTATGGTGGTTTTGGAACGGTGGCTTTTTCCTTGCAGAGCGGCCTTTCAGGTTATGTTGATATAGGACTCGTTTTACTGTGGATATACAGTGCCTTGCGAAAGTATTCGGCCCCCTTGAACTTTGCGACCTTTTGCCACATTTCAGGCTTCAAACATAAAGATATAAAATTGTATTTTTTTGTGAAGAATCAACAACAAGTGGGACACAATCATGAAGTGGAACGACATTTATTGGATATTTCAAACTTTTTTAACAAATCAAAAACTGAAAAATTGGGCGTGCAAAATTATTCAGCCCCCTTAAGTTAAATACTTTGTAGCGCCACCTTTTGCTGCGATTACAGCTGTAAGTCGCTTGGGGTATGTCTCTATCAGTTTTGCACATCGAGAGACTGACATTTTTTCCCATTCCTCCTTGCTAAACAGCTCAAGCTCAGTGAGGTTGGATGGAGAGCATTTGTGAACAGCAGTTTTCAGTTCTTTCCACAGATTCTCGATTGGATTCAGGTCTGGACTTTGACTTGGCCATTCTAACACCTGGATATGTTTATTTTTGAACCATTCCATTGTAGATTTTGCTTTATGTTTTGGATCATTGTCTTGTTGAAAGACAAATCTCCGTCCCAGTCTCAGGTCTTTTGCAGACTCCATCAGGTTTTCTTCCAGAATGGTCCTGTATTTGGCTCCATCCATCTTCCCATCAATTTTAACCATCTTCCCTGTCCCTGCTGAAGAAAAGCAGGCCCAAACCATGATTCTGCCACCACCATGTTTGACAGTGGGGATGGTGTGGTCAGCTGTGTTGCTTTTACGCCAAACATAACGTTTTGCATTGTTGCCAAAAAGTTCAATTTTGGTTTCATCTGACCAGAGCACCTTCTTCCACATGTTTGGTGTGTCTCCCAGGTGGCTTGTGGCAAACTTTAAACAACACTTTTTATGGATATCTTTAAGAAATTGCTTTCTTCTTGCCACACTTCCATAAAGGCCAGATTTGTGCAATATACTACTGATTGTTGTCCTATGGACAGAGTCTCCCACCTCAGCTGTAGATCTCTGCAGTTCATCCAGAGTGATCATGGGCCTCTTGGCTGCATCTCTGATCAGTCTTCTCCTTGTATGAGCTGAAAGTTTAGAGGGACGGCCAGGTCTTGGTAGATTTGCAGTGGTCTGATACTCCTTCCATTTCAATATTATCGCTTGCACAGTGCTCCTTGGGATGTTTAAAGCTTGGGAAATCTTTTTGTATCCAAATCCGGCTTTAAACTTCTTCACAACAGTATCTCGGACCTGCCTGGTGTGTTCCTTGTTCTTCATGATGCTCTCTGCGCTTTTAACGGACCTCTGAGACTATCACAGTGCAGGTGCATTTATACGGATTCTTGATTACACACAGGTGGATTGTATTTATCATCATTAGTCATTTAGGTCAACATTGGATCATTCAGAGATCCTCACTGAACTTCTGGAGGGAGTTTGCTGCACTGAAAGTAAAGGGGCTGAATAATTTTGTACGCCCAATTTTTCAGTTTTTGATTTGTTAAAAAAGTTTTAAATATCCAATAAATGTCGTTCCACTTCATGATTGTGTCCCACTTGTTGTTGATTCTTCACAAAAAAATACAGTTTTATAGCTTTATGTTTGAAGCCTGAAATGTGGCAAAAGGTCGCAAAGTTCAAGGGGGCCGAATACTTTCGCAAGGCACTGTAGATACTTTTGTACCTGTTTCCTCCAGCATCTTCACAAGGTCCTTTGCTGGTTGTTCTGGAATCGCACCAAAGTACGTTCATCTCTAGGAGACAGAATGCGTCTCCTCCCTGAGCAGTATGACGGCTGCGTGGTCCCATGGTGTTTATACTTGCGTACTGTTGTTTGTACAGATGAATGTGGTATCTTCAGGCGTTTGTAAATTTCTCCCAAGGATGAACCAGACTTGTGGAGGTCTACAATTTTGGCTGATTTCTTTTGATTTTCCCATGATGTCAAGCAAAGAGGCACTGAGTTTGAAGGTAGGCCTTGAAATAGATCCAGAGGTACACCTCCAATTGACTCAAATTATGTCATTTAGCTTATCAGAAGCTTTTTATGCCATCACATCATTTTCTGGAATTTTCCAAGCTGTTTAAAGGCACAGTCAATTTAGTGTATGTAAATTTCTGACCCACTGGAATTGTGATACAGTGAATTATAAGTGAAATCGTCTGTCTGTAAGCAATTGTTGGAAAAATTACTTGTGTCATGCACAAAGTAGATGTCCTATCCGACTTGCCAAAACTATAGTTTGTTAACGAGAAATTTGTGGAGTGGTTGAAAAACGAGTTTTATTGACTCCAACCTAAGTGTATGTAAACTTCCGACTTCAACTGTATAAAAAGCTAATGGTGTGTGTGTGTGTGTGTGTCTGTGTGGGTTTGTGTGAGAGTCAGTGTAGAGTCTTGTGAGTGTGCATAGGCAGTACAAAACAAGGTCAAGGACACACAGTCCGATCGTGACGCTGCATGGAAGAACCTATAAGTTGTATATCCATAGCGTCAGTCAGCTAAGTCTCTGTAAGTGTAAAGCATAGAATATTAGAGCTTTTCAAGTCTCTTTGTGAAGTTTTGCAAATGTCCCTTGCGATTTCTGTTTCAATTGCAGTGGAACTTTCATCCCTTTATTAAAACGTTTCAAGTAAAGCCTCACACCCTGAGGGTTCCCACAACTATTAATCCGGCAATTTAAAGTTTAATGTTGGCCGGTCTCTCTCCTCCCTTCCTTCCTCTGTGGAATTTACAGAAAATCATCCTCCACCTTTTTAGTCATGCACAGTTTCGGGTGAAATTTGTTTTCTGTCATGTTGTGTGAATCAACTCACGCTTTCATCACTGACTCCTCTCAAAGGTCAACATCTTGTTATGGTCTCTCTCTCTCTGTTGGACATTTACCACCTTTAAAAACAACCACTTTGGGGTCCTTCTTTCGAAGGACATTGCTCAAACTCCGATTGAGCAATGTGACTGTGTTATCGCATCAGTGACACACAGGCACTGTGATAGCTTTAATCCAAAACAGAGAAACTGCAGTGTTAATTCATTTCTAATGAGCACCACTTCATACTATTTATATCGAGAAAGGCATACTCTCAGAAATAAAGGTTTAGATTTGTTCTTAAAGGGGTACAACCACTTGTCACTGGGGTGGTATCCTGTAAGGTCATCCTTTATACCTTTCAGTTATAGGTACATAATTGCACCCCAGGTCCTACCTCAGATAGTACCTTTTTAAGGTAAATAAAAAACATGCTTTTAGAAAGGGTACAATTTGTCTTTATAGGGAATCACCACACTGACAAAGCCATATGTTTCTAGTAAGTGACAAAAATGTACCTCTACCATGGCCACAAAAATTGGTACAACACTTCTACTCACGGGTGGCCAAAAATAACAAACTGATTGCCACACCCCCACTAAACCATGCCTCCAATATAATTTCCCAGTGTGCTTTGCCTTTTTGAGTCCCAGCCCTAATGTATTTGTTAATACAGACATGGTTGTTGAATTAATCAATCAATCAATCAATGTACATGCAAAAATACAGATATTAAAAACAATTCTTAAAACACAACCTCCAGTATAGAATACTGGGAAATATGATAATGATAATGATTATGGTACATATGTGCCTTTTTAGGGTACCACCCCAAAGCCGTTAATTCCTTTAAGGTGGCAAAAAATAAGTTTATACACAGAAAAACAGAAATGTACCTTCACAACGTACCTCTTTTTTTTGAGAGTGAGAGTGAGATTATTGTACCTTTTTGTATTCAAAATATTTAGATTTTTTTTTTTACAATTATACTCTTTATCTCTCTGGGACCAAAGTAACAAAGCCTACCATCAGTAACACACTACGCCGCCAGGGACTCAAATCCTGCAGTGCCAGACGTGTCCCCCTGCTTAAGCCAGAACATGTCCAGGCCCGTCTGAAGTTTGCTAGAGAGCATTTGGATGATCCAGCAGAAGATTGGGAGTATGTCATATGGTCAGATGAAACCAAAATATAACTTTTTGGTAAAAACTCAACTCGTCATGTTTGGAGGACAAAGAATGCTGAGTTGCATCCAAAGAACACCATACCTACTGTGAAGCATGGGGGTGGAAACATCATGCTTTGGGGCTGTTTTTCTGCAAAGGGACCAGGACGACTGATCTGTGTAAAGGAAAGAATGAATGGGGCCATGTATCGTGAGATTTTGAGTGAAAACCTCCTTCCATCAGCAAGGGCATTGAAGATGAAACGTGGCTGGGTCTTTCAGCATGACAATGATCCCAAACACACCGCCCGGGCAACGAAGGAGTGGCTTCGTAAGAAGCATTTCAAGGTCCTGGAGTGGCCTAGCCAGTCTCCAGATCTCAACCCCATAGAAAATCTTTGGAGGGAGTTGAAAGTCCATGTTGCCCAGCAACAGCCCCAAAACATCACTGCTCTAGAGGAGATCTGCATGGAGGAATGGGCCAAAATACCAGCAACAGTGTGTGAAAACCTTGTGAAGACTTACAGAAAACGTTTGACCTCTGTCATTGCCAACAAAGGGTATATAACAAAGTATTGAGATAAACTTTTGTTATTGACCAAATACTTATTTTCCACCATAATTTGCTAATAAATTCATTAAAAATCCTACAATGTGATTTTCTGGATTTTTTCCCTCATTTTGTCTGTCATAGTTGAAGTGTACATATGATGACGATTACAGGCCTCTCTCATCTTTTTAAGTGGGAGAACTTGCACAATTGGTGGCTGACTAAATACTTTTTTGCCGCACTGTACATGGGTTTGAGTGAGAGGACTAACTTGTGTCTCCAAGTGGCCACACACACCTCTCCAAAGTGTGCACAGTTCCTAAGCTATTTCAATGCACTTTTATGACTCAGCTCTCCTTGCTGTGCTGTTGAGTAACTAGAGCAAGCACACTTGTTTGGGACAGAATGCTGCATCCCCACCATCACACAAAAACGGTCCATTATAAATCGCGATCTGGGTCAGGTGGGAATAATTTGAAAGCTTGTTCTATTGCACATAGAAAGGAGTCATGAGTCCATTCAAGTGCGTGTGCCACAGCAAATTTTCTTCACCCATAAACAAACCGGCTTATTCTGTTCAAAACAACCCAGGGTATTATACCATTTCATCTTGTAACTGTACATCAAAGATAGTGATCATAAACATTGACACAGTATATAACATGAATTTTATGATTTGGAAGTGTGAAGTGCACGTTTGGACTCACGGGTGTTTGGCTTGCTTGTATGATATCAAAGCGGTATTTATTATAATCCTCAACGTCTCATCTTTCAGAATATATTGAGTCATCTTAATCTACAGCATTTCGCTCAGAGGGGGAGATGGGGGCCACTTGTTGTCGTGCGCAGTGCTCAAGTTCAGAATGGCTGTCAGTCAAAACCCATACAGCGCTGTGAAGCACAGAGACAGAGCTCTGACTACTGTCCAGCAACTACGTTCAAATTTAGGTGCTTATTAGTTCCCAAATCTGCCATTTTCAATGGGCAGACGTAAATTAATCACTAGTCACGGTAACTAAATAATAATCTTCAGAAATGACTTTGTCAAAGCAACAAAATATCTAGGGCTTTACAAGGATTGTGAAATTTTGGGATTACGCGGGTTAACATCATTGTAATCAAATTGTATTGGTCACATACACGTGTTTAGCAGATGTTATTGCGGGTGTAGTGAAATGCTTGTAAGCAAAGTTCTCTAAGAGCTAGTCCTAGAAATCACAGAGGGTGCACAGAGGGACATGTCAAAAATGCTGAATAGCAAGTCATTATTCATATAAAATGAAACAGATGTATTGAATTCTCCATACATGTAGTCTATATTGAAGGGCACTTACTTTTAATATAACAGGCTTTTAAAGTTCAGTATTGGTGCACAATTTCTATACTTACAATATCAAAGGGACACAAAAGGCACTCTTTTCATGGAATGAATCAGGGGCCAGTTGGTTGCCATCTATTGATTTTAACATGTGCTGCCTCTAATCATTAAAGAAATCTATAGAGTTCCCTCCATACTCTCCACTGAATACACATTAGGCCTGTGGCTGGTTAATGTCACTATCCAGACAAATTCAGATGGGTATGGTGAGACTCATAGTATTTGAGTGATCAACCATGTTCAAATGTTTTTATTTTAGTTACTCTATTTCAGGTTTACTAATATTCTTTCATGTAAAATTCTTCAATAGCCTATTTCAAGGTCGATAAGGCTACAAACTGTATCGTTACGCCTTCCTCCAACTATCAAAATCGCATATTCATTATTAGGCTACAAAATACCAACATATAGCAGAACACTGCTAAACTGAGTAATATTTGTTCAGTACATATATCTTGCACTGCGGTCTGCGAGGTCGAGTGTAGACTCGCCCCCTCCACTCTGATTTTAGGGAGGCGGCCCGTCATTGTTTCAGACTGCAGGTAATGGCGCCATCCTCCCCCCCCGCACAGCTTCCAACTCAGCAGAGACTCAGAGCACATTATTAGTTCAATGCCTGCTGAAATTGGTATGCGGAATTTTAGAGGGTTGAAAATCCTGCAGCTGAAGCTAAGGTTAGCATGGGGGTCTAAATTGGGAAATACCGTAGGCTATCCGGATAAAATTTCCCTTTGAATGAAAAGGTAAATTGTTCATGCTACTATTTTAGAGTGTGTTTGATTTGTTGTTTTCAAAAGGAATTGAAGTACATTTGAGCAAGTTGTTATTACACATGACCGTTCCTTTCATATAACGTTACAGTCTTTGAAGTTTCTAGGAATAATTATCTCCGGTTTTTATCGGTGGAGCTCCAATGAGAGGAAGCGGAAACACTGAATATAAGTTTTAGCCTTTGCATTGTCTCTGAATAACGGTAGGCTAATAGAGCTTTGGAAGTGAGGCCCGGGATTCTGCATTGCTCGGAGTCTGTTCATTGTTCTCTGGGAGATGAGTTGACAGTCAAGCCGTTTTAAACCACTCGCGAGGAATGTTTCGCAGAACTATTACATGTATCCCGTTCATGAATCCATCCATGTGCACATCGCGAAATGTTACAATATATCGGTGCGATTCACAACAAGATAACGTTGAAGTAAGTTATTCGCGCTGAATGAGTGGAGACTTCTGGTAGGCTACACTTGATTTGCCTCTTACACAGTTATTATACTGGTAATGTAAACGTTTTCCTTCGAAATAACAGAATAGCAGACGTGACTGAATTGAGTTCGCCATCCTCTCATGTTTTCATGCAAAATAACAGAATAGCAGACGTGACTGAATTGAGTTCGCCATCCTCTCATGTTTTCATGCAACTGCTCTTTTCTTCAATTATATTTAGTGATCGGAATGAGGACAACATTTATTTTGTTTATTTTCATTCACTTTATTTGACATTATACCGAGTCCCCTGGATGCTGCATTGTACAGTGTACTCACGTAACATTTGACAGAAATGTTTGTGAAGTTAATTCAAAATAGTGTGATAACAATGCGATTATTAGGATCTTGTAGATAACAGTGTGATCTTGAACCATGATTTTATTTTGGCTATTGCTATACATGTTGACCAGTCATCTCTTTACAAATACTGTTCATAGATACAGATTGAGGGTCACTATCAGTGGGTGAGATGTTCTAAAAGCTGTCACCTCAACATCAGCATGAACTGATTTCACCATCACACGATCGTTCTTCATCACGCCAGACCTAAATGTGTGGATTAACAGGCTTTGGTGCCCATGACAGGACCCGCTGCACTCTGGCCCACCCCTCCGTTGTAGTGGGGTGATGGTCTGTGTGTCCGAGTAGAATAGTGATGTAATTACATAGTCATGGTGTGTACAGAGTTCCCTTTGATGAACTCTAGGCTGACTTTTTTTTCCATAAGCTTTCATAAACTTTAAACCCGTTCAACTCAACTTTATAATCTGTCAGTGCAACTGTTGCATCAAGTGTCTGGATTATTGTCTCAGGATGATAGAAGGCATTTGGTTGACCCATATGATGACATCACCAGGTCATCTGAAAAGGCTGGGTGGAATTTCTGCCATATTGCTCAAGAATTAAGAATTTGTCCCTGAGGCAAGACGTGTCTGTGGGTTTTGGCCTTTTCATGACCAAAGCAGTTAAGAGTTCTGGGTGCCAACATCACGGCATCTCTCTATCTCAACTATTCTATTCCTCACCCAGTTTTCACCCTGCTTTTATATAATGCTGATCATTTGAAGGACATAATATAGGCTTACCATTTTATGACTGACATGGTTCATGTGGGATTTCCCAAGGATTAGTGTTATTGGTGGTTTATAGGAACCTTTTATTGCACTGTATAGGCTAATAGCCATCCTATTGGTCACAACGGGAAGATTACTTCCACACAAAGTATTTGTTGCTTTTCGTGATGCAAGCAATGACAATTTTTTTGGTATTTCTTATGTTGTGTTTGTTAATCCAGGCGAAAAAGCAGGGGCTAGCTGTAAACACAGAAGACGCCAATTTTCAACTTAATTTATATTATCCTCCACTGCATTTTATATGCCCTATGCGGGTTCAGAAATGGTTTAGGGTATCGAAGCAAATGTAAAAGAATTACAACTGTGAATCCATCACTTAGGCCTATATACAAATAAAAAGGTATTAAAAAAAACTACAAAAACAATGTATTTACACATTCATCATCATTAAGCTCCTTTTGAAGTGTGGCTCCCAATGGAAAAAAGTGCTGTAGGGCTGCCTTGGAAGTGTGTGTTAGCCCCTGTGTTTGGGCTGTTGTGTTTCTGTTGACCCTACCACTGTTGTTTTATTGAGCTGATCCAATGTTGTGTTGTCCCATCAATCCATCCTACCCCCTGCTGTGCTGAGAGTTTAGTTCACATGGCTGCTTGGCCCGGGTTCAGGTGACCCTTTATCATGCTGATGGTAAGATGAATAAACAGGCCTGGGAGCCAGGACAAAGTGACACGGAGTGCTGGATGCCTGCTGGAGAGAGAGAGAGTGAGAGGCAGAACCTCTCTCTCTGGTTGCAGCCCAACTCGTCTCCACTGATCTGGCCAGAGTGATTGCTGCCATTCCCTCTGCTCATCCCTTTCATCACTGCCCTGCTTTCTCTCTCTCTCTCTCTCTCTTATATCTTGTATCTCATCTCTTCTTGCTACATAGCTAGGCCTATGTCACCTACCTCTCTCTTACTGTCACTTGAAACTATTGAGTGTTCTCTCACTGTTTCCCACTGCTCTCCTCTCGCACATGTATTTTCTTGGAAATATTGATAAAGAGGTAGACAGAGGTTGGAAGGGACAGAGGGAAAGGGATGTTGGTACTGACCAGTGTGTCCCCACGGCATGTGTCATCATGTCTTGTGTGTTTGACCATCCCACCCCACATAGCCACACCCTCTCCCTCATCACAAAAAAAATAACTCAGCCTGTTTCCATGGCAACGGACTACATCTTTATCTGCCCTGTTTTCTTTGGGCGCTGAAATGTACTGAATCACCCCTTTTCCTACGTTCGCAGGCTACCCCTACCCCCTGCTGTCTGCCAGAGCTCTGCTAGTGTGCAGAAAAGCAGCCAGGAAGGGGGAGGGGGGGTTTCAATGTGCACACTGCACACTTGTGTTGTGTGTCCTCACATCAACCCACAGCATGCTTATAATTTCTCCAGCGTCTCCCCACCTGTACCCATCTAGCAAGTCATCTCAATTCTAAATCATAAGTGTGTGTGAATGACTGAGAGAATCAGGTGTCAGCCATAAAAGGGGGAATTTCCCTCTGGGGGAATCTGGGCTTGTTTTCATAGTCTGAGGCATTTCTAGGAGGGTGAAATGTGTTTCACACATAATTGCCCAGGAGGAAGGCAGGTCAGGGCTTTGCGCACTCTGTGATGGCTTCCGGGGAGGGGGGGGGGGGGGTAGTCCTGCTTTGTGGCATTTTGCAAAGGCTTACAGGTTATAACATTCTTATTGTAATACCTAGTTCTCTTGAGTTAGCATTAAAGAGTGTATTCTCCCCTGTATTTTAGAATTTGACAAATAAACAAACAGTCTTTGGATATCTGAATGTCTAGCATCTGTTTGATGCTACAGAGCCATATACAGCTTATATAAATATCTCCTGTAAATCCACCAGGGCAGACAAATTTCAAAGATTGATAGAAAATATCCAGATTTATTTTATGGTGTTTTAAATCAGGACTCTCCAACCCTGTTCATGCAGAGCTACCATTCTGTAGGTCTTCACTCCAACCTAAATCTAGCACACCTGATTCTAATAATTAGCTGGTTGATCAGCTGAACCAAGTTAGTTACAACTGAGGTTGATGCGAAAAACCTACAGGAGAGTAGTTCTCCAGGAACAGGGTTGGAGACCACTGTTCTACCACAGGAGGTTGGTGGCACCTTAATTGGGGAGGACAGGCTCGTGGTAATGGCTGGAGCGGAAATAGTGGAATGGTATCAAACACATGATTTCTATGTGTTTGATGCCATTCCATTCACTCCGGTCATTATTATGAGCCATCCTCTCCTCAGCAGCCTCCTGTGTGTTCGACATTGCCTTATACTGAGCCACACTGGCTGCGTTTACACAGGCAGCCCAATTCTGATATTTTTTCTACTAATTGATCTTAATCACATCAGATCTTTTTCAGAACTGGTCAAAATTGGGCTGCCTGTGTAAACGCAGCCATAGTCCTTTACCCAACTTCGTTACAGTAGCAATTATGTTCGGCATGGTGGGCTGGGGAAGCTGAGACTGTTTGTGCTTATGACGATGGGCTTGTCCTGTCTGCGGTAAATGGCCAAACGGATAAGACTCTGCTGAAAATGGTGTAGGACTTCTTAACCACCAACTGTTTGGTCCTCTTCCAGAAGATTTAGGAGCAACGTAGGGCAAAACGCTGGTAAGGGTAACACATTGGTAAAGGTACTGTATCAACCGAATGGGACTGGCTAGTGTATTGTTTAGGGACAATAAGGGGACATTGGGAGTTGCTTTTGAGAGGAAAATTCAGCCAACAAAGTGAATGGGCTAGGGGGCTAAAGAAGGTATGAGAAGTAGGAAGGCGGTTCTTACACAGTATGAAGTGTTGTGTATGGGAGAAATGGCACCTCAATCGCTCTCACACACACAACAATACATTTTCTGTCTAAGCAGAACCCTGCACATCAAAACCCCCTTCCTCATCTCAAAGTACTGTCTGTAAATCTCCCCCAGCCAATTGACTTTAACAGATCATTCTTGTCAGGAGTAGCCCTTTGCAGGGGAATTTTGTAGGCATGTCTTCAAAATCAAATCAAATTTTATTGGTTACATACACATGGTAATGCGAGTGTAGCAGTGCTTGTGCTTCTAGTTCTGACAGTGCAGTAATATCTAACAATTCCCCAACAACTACCTAATACACACAAATCTAAACGGGTGCATGAGAATATGTACATATAAGTATATGGATGAGCGATGGCCGAGCGACATAGGCAAGATACACTAGATGGTATAAAATACAATGTATACATGTGATATGAGTAATGTAAGATATGTAAACATTATTAAAGTGGCATTTAAAGTGGCATTGTTTAAAGTGACTAGTGATCCATTTATTAAAGTGACCAGTGATTGGGTCTCAATGTAGGCAGCGGCCTCTCGGAGTTAGTGATTGCTATTTAACAAGTCTAATGGCCTTGAGATAGAAGCTGTTTTTCAGTCTCTCGGTCCCAGCTTTGATGCACCTGTACTGACCTCGCCTTCTGGATGATAGGCAGGCAGTATGAACAGGCAGTGGCTCAGGTGGTTGTTGTACTTGATGATCGTTTTCCTGACATCACACTCCGAGTGCCCTCACCTCCTCCCTGTAGGCCGTCTCGTCGTTATTGGTGATCAAGCACACTACTGTTGTGTCATCTGCAAACTTGATGATTGAGTTGTTAGCAGGCATGGCCATGCAGTCGTGGGTGAACAGGGAGTACAGGAGAGGGCTGAGCACGTACCCTTGTGGGGCCCCAGTGTTGAGGGTCAGCGAAGTGGATATGTTATTTCCTACCTTCACCACCTGGGGGCGGCCCGTCAGAAAGTCCAAGGACCCAGTTGCACAGGGTGGGGTTGAGACCCAGGGCCTTCAGCTTGATGATGAGCTTGGAGGGTACTATGGTGTTGAATGCTGAGCTGTAGTCAATGAACAGCATTCTTACATAGGTATTATTTTTGTCCAGATGGGATAGGGCAGTGTGATTGCAATTGCGTCATCTCTGGACCTGTTGGGGCAGTATGCAAACTGAAGTGGGTCTAGGGTGACCAGTAGGTGGTGGTGATATGATCTTTGACTAGCCTCTCAAAGCACTTCATAATGACAGAAGTGAGTGCTACGGGCAGTAGTCATTTAGTTCAGTTATCTTTGCCTTCTTGGGTACAGGAACAATGGTAGCCATCTTGAAGCATGTGGGGACAACAGACTGGGATAGGGAGTGATTGAATATGTCCGTAAACACACCGGCCAGCTGGTCTGCGCATGCTCTGAGTATTGTGTTTTGAGAATCTGAACAGAGAAAAGAATGAGGTGGTTGTGTCAATACAGTTGTAGTCTTGATTTTATACCTTTCAGTGTCCCTGGCTGGTTTCTGTCCCATAATCTTGTTGTGTTCCATAACCGCAAGGTGTGTCTGCTCCCTCATGCTTGTGTACCCAAACGGCCCTTTCAGCAGGGCACTGTGGAATGACTCCAGATAACCTGGGTTTTACAAAACGAAAAGGTAAAAAGAGAAGATGGGTAGACTAAATTCATTACATGGTCTGGAAGGTACTCTTCCGTCCTCAGGCTACCTTTAACCACTTGCAACCCCATGACACATCTTGCATACAAACACTACCCAATTCATGTGTATGTAGCCGATGCGAAATGGCTAGCTAGTTAGTGGTGGTGCGCGCTGGTAGCGTTTCAATCGGTGACGTCACTCGCTCTGAGACCTTGAAGTAGTGGCTCCCCTTGCTCTGCAAGTGCTGTGGCTTTTGTGGAGCGATGGGTAACGATGCTTCGAGGGTGACTGTTGACGTGTGCAGATCGTCCCTGGTTCGCGCCCAGGTCGGGGCGAGGGGACGGACTAAAGTTATACTGTTACATTTATACCATGCTTACTGTAAATTGAGCTATTTTAGCCATCAGCTTGTAAATATTTTGGCCAACTTACCTTCACCTTGTCCAGAGCTAGGGTTGGAAGCGCATTTTGGTGGAATGAGATTCTGTTCTACCTACAACAAAATACAGAACAATACACAATTTAACCACCCCACTAATTGTATTGATCTCTATTAGACTGGCTAGCTAAGAATACTTAACATGGACATTTCAATATTGTCAGCTTGCTGTTAGTTAACTAGTGTCACTAAATTGGCAGCGAGACTGCTAGCCATCTGAGACTGGCTGAGAACCAACCATAGACGATGTATACACATTCATCATTGCTTCCAACACACAGAGAGTGAGTTAGCTATATCGACACTTCTATTTTTAGTTATGGAGTGTTTTCCAGACACGGGTGGAATAGATGGCTACCAAATTGAGATACCAAATAAGAGTAGCTTGAAATAGTTTACGATAGCTAACGTCAGTCAAAGATAGAACAAACAAACATGTAGCTACCACTTCTCAGCTGTTGTAAAATGGATTCCCCATCAGTTCAGCCTGAAAATCCCTCTGATAATCTTTGGTCACCGCATCATTCTTGATAGCTGCAAGCCACAAGCAGAATCAGGGGGAATCTCTGGTAGGTAGAACGGTAAAATATTTTTGCTCTTGTTTGTAATTTTTTTTATTTTACTCTGCAAGTCAGTTAAGAACAATTCCATATTTTCAATGACGGCCTAGGAACAGTGGGTTAACTGCCTGTTCAGGGGCAGAATGACAGATTTGTACCTTGTCAGCTCAGGGATTTGACCTTGCAACCTTCCGGTTACTAGTCCAATGCTCTAACCACTAGGCTCCCCTTAGCACAGCCAGGCACAGAACACCGCACCGGCATGATGACAAACAATGAAAAGCAAACGTTCAAAGAAATAACTTGCCTAGAGAGGTTCTTAGAATAGCTTGTTGGTCGTTCGAAAGTAAACAACAATATTATTCACATTTGTGGGCACGCCCCTTTTACCTAGTGGGCGGTATCAGCTTCCGCTATGAATGTCGGACTTTGTGGTTCACTATGAGCAGACGAATACACCAGGAGTTGAAACTTTACGATTTTACCAGTGAAATTAAAATGTGCGAGTTGTAGCTTGTGGTTTGGACAATTGTGATGTTTATTATAAAAACTCAATGTTTTTTTTTTAACTAGGCAAGTCAGTTAAAAACAAATTCTTATTTTCAATGACAGCCTAGGAACAGTGGGTTAACTGCCTGTTCAGGGGCAGAATGACAGATTTGTACCTTGTCAGTTTGGGGGTTTGAACTTGCAACCTTCCAGTTACTAGTCCAACGCTCTAACCACTACCCTGCCGCCCGTGTAGTTAATATAGTAATGACTATATGCCATGGCAGAGCCAGGGTGAAATTCCCCTTTAAGATTTTAACAATAAACCATTAATTATGCAAGGTTATTTCAAGATACATTTTGTATGTCTCGTTCTCCCCCTCCCCTCCCATGTTAGAACTATCTTCCAGGCCAGGTCATTTGAAATGGTTCTGTGGCCAGTGCTTAATTTGAGACGGATCCTGCACCTCTCCGTTTTGGACTGTTTTGTTCCGTTACCTATTTGGCCGGATCAGGTACCTCATGGCATTAATATAATTTTCACTTTTTGCAATGTAAAAATTCCAATAAAAGCAATCAAAGTTCATTCCAGTTGCCTCTTAGGTAATTATCCTGCCCCCACGAAAAAATACATGTGAAAAAGTTGATTTTCAGCCTAATATTCTAAAAGTTTATTTGGGTTGGGCCGGCCGAGTTTATGGTTTGCGCAACATTGTAACCAATGTTTGAGACCAACGGGTGGCGGTGGCTGTGTGAGAAGCATGCCAGCATCTCTCACATAACTAGAATGAGATTCACTTTCTATGATCTCTCTACTCTGATAGACATGCAACTCTCATCTCTCCAGCATTGCACTTCATCATTTATTTATTTATAGAATCATAGCCACGCGAAGGGTTCTGCACGAACTGCAGCAGCCCTGATTAATTGAAATACATTAGCCAAAGTTATAGAATTACTGCTGTCTGTTCAGAAAATAAATGAAATCATTCTGAATAGCCTACTACACCACGAAAATGCCTATAATTTAGCGACAGAGGCCCAATAGTTGTGGATTGAAGCCCAATAACAAGGAACAACCTACAGTCGGGAACGTGGGGCAAATATGTCAGGGAAAAAACAGCACAGACAAAACAGGCTTTTCGCAATATTTCAAATACAATCGAGGGAAAACGCAGGTTGGGAAGCAGACTATGCTGTAGACTACCAAAATATTTGATCAACTTCCTTATATTGTTTTACAAAAGAGAGAGAGAGAGAGAGGCTTTTGGTACGTGCGCCTCGGCCATCACCAGCGAGTGATTGGGTGAGTCAGTGACACTGGAAAACATTTTTAGGACTATAATTTCCTCCTCATATTGTAGCCTACAATATGTCTCCACGCACTTAGGCCTAGGCTATTGATAGATTCAAGACAGGTTTTTATTGATCTCAGATTCTCAGTTTGTCCGTGTCAAAGAAGCCATTTCCATCATTTGTGCGTTATTAAATCAAGGTTCTTCCAAAGTCTCCAGTCATGTAAAATTACATAACAATTGCATGACAGCGTTTATAAAAGGCCAACATTTTAGCGGACCCTAGGCTACACATTTTTTTCTCCCATGTGTGCAACTTCTAGAAGTGCCTCTACATACTGCTCTATGCCACTACACAAATGTGATATGTTTTATTAGAAAGCTTTTTTTTTTCATGAGTTACAATACCTCAACTCCCCAGGTCACCCCTCACTTTTTGTTCCGGCACCTCTCGATTTACAAATGAAGCACTGACTGTGGCTGATTACATAAATACAGTAATTCCACATTAAAACATTTATGAGGGCAGATTAAATGACTAAACAGCCCAGATTTACCAGCAATGTGAGCCGGGGACAGATGTTTTATCATTTGGCAGGTCAGAGGCCAGTTATTCAGGTTAGGCTGCTGGAATAGTTTTTCTCTACTTCAAGTGACCCTTTTTTTCATTGTGCAACCAACGTTTTCATTGGCATACTATCCCACATTGAGTCCCCTCGAACTGTTCATGCATTGATTTGCCTTTTGACTGATTCTCAGTAGTCTAAGCCAGAATCTTCCAGAGCCTTGGCTCTTGGTTTAATGGTGGTTTGATTCTCACCAGCAGGGCTCTTGTTTTCACGTGTCACACTGTTCGTTCCTAAAGAGGACTGCTTGGCAGTAGTAGACTGTGATAAAATCACCAGTAGCTGATGACGTTACTGTCAGACTAGGGTGCGAGTTTGCTCGACGGTGAGACTGCTTACGGTCTTCATTAAGGAGAGAATGTCAACGCCAGCATGGCCAAACTGTCCTCCTCACTTGTCTCTAATGAAAGTGAAACAACATCATGGCATGCCAATAGCAATTTCACATTGGAAGAGTTTCCTAAGGCATAAACCGTTTCTGGTGTTCAGACTAGGGCTGTTGCGGTCATGAAATTTTGTCAGCCAGTGATTGTCAAGGAAATAGCATTTCATACTCTTCATGGTGATGTATCCTGAATAGGTATACGAAGGTAGCAATATGCAATATCCTTATTTCACATATTTGGGTATTATTCTACACACGGGCTATTATTTGAATGCGCTCCACCCCGTAACAAGACCACATTCGGTTGTTCCGGCCAGACCAAATCTGAACCAATCCTAGACGTCGTATGTTTTACAAGTTTGGGCATCACAGTACAGCACAGTAGAGTTCAGTACAGTACAATACAGTACACTGTACTGTACTGTACTCTAGTGTATTCTACTTTACTGTACTGTACTTTACTGTACTGTGCTCTACTGTACTGTACTGGGCTGTCCAAACTTGTGAAACATAGACGTCTGATTGGTCCAGCTTTGGTCCGGCAGGGCGGACTTTTCAAAGTCCATGGAACGTCCGGGGTCAGCTCGGTGGGTGAGGAGGCTTGTTACAGTAAATGGGAAGAGGGTAGGTGTCAGTAAGAGCCTGGAGAGGTGACATTGACTGGATAGAGACAGAGAAAGGAGAGGGAGAGAGGGAGGGGTTGTGCAGACGACAGAAAGAGAAAGAAAACAGTTATGAGCTGAACTTAACAGTATACCGGTGGTAGGGAGGACAGTAGCAGGTGACCCAGCTGTGGTTTGTGACAACTATGATTTCCCATTGTAACCAATTCAGTTGCAGTAATTATGTTGCCAATTTAGTAACAGCGTTGTTATTTTTAATAATTCATAAACAAACTTGAAATCAGTAAAAACATTGGTAGGTCTACCTTTACTTGTTACTTCTGTGAACCTTCATTATCCTCCCTCCTCATGAAGGAGATACATTTGAAAATACCTTGAAAATATGTGAGTTTTTGGTTACGTAATTACAAGGCACAAGTCAATGTTTCTTAAACTTACAGAAGGCAGATAATGTATCAGAAACTAAATATAAGTGTTGGATATTAGTTGGCAGGGTTCTTTACTTCAACAATATTGGTTTTGATGTATTTCTAATAAATGTTCATCCTTTCGCTAATAGATGTTGTCTAAGACCCCTTTTCCATCTGTTTGACCAGAAATCAAAGCCTTTACTTATTCCTAATTTTTAGGATGGAACATTTTTTTAAATATATATATGCCTCAAAAACCCTTGAATGAGTAGGTGTGTCCAAACTTTTGACTGGTACTGTGTCTCTCTATTTCCAAAATTAAAATCACTTGGAGTTGTGTTTTTACAGCCCTTTATGTCTTTTTTTATTATAACAATAAGACATATATATATATATATATATATATATATATATATATATACAGTACCTTTCAAAAGTTTGGACACACCAACTTATTCCAGGCTTTTTCTTTATTTTTACTATTTCATACATTATTGAATAATAGTGAAGACATCAACACCGTGAAATAATACATATGGAATCATGTAGTAACCAAAAAAGTGTTAAACAAATCAAAATATATTTATCATTTATATTCTTCAAAGTAGCCACCCTTTGCCTTGATGACAGCTTTGCACAATCCTGGCATTCATTCAACCAGCTTCATGAGGTAGTCACCTGGAATGCATTTCAATTAACAGGTGTACCTTGTTAAAAGTTAATTTGTGGAATTTGAGCCAATCAGTTGTGTTGTGACGAGGTAGGGGTGGTATACAGAAGATAGCCCTATTTGGTAAAAGACCAAGTCCATATTATGGCAAGAATAGCTCAAATAAGCAAAGAGAAATGACAGTCCATCATTACTTTAAGACATGAAGGTCGGTCAATCCAGAACATTTCAGGAGCTTTTAAAGTTTCTTCAAGTGCAGTTGCAAAAACCATCAAGCCTATGATGAAACTGGCTCTCATGAGGGCTGCCGCAGGAAAGTAAGACGCAGAGTTACCTCTGCTGCAGAGGATACGTTCATTAGAGTTAACTGCAGCTTAGATTGCAGCCCAAATAAATGCTTCACAGTAACAGATACCTCTCAACATCATGATGAGTTGGACCGCAGAGTGAAGGAAAAGCAGCCAACAAGTGCTCAGCATATGTGGGAACTCCTTCAAGACTGTTGGAAAAGCATTCCAGGTGACTACCTCATGAAGATGGTTGGGAGAATGTCAAGAGTGTGCAAAGCTGTCATCAAGGCAAAAGGTGTTATGGTTACTACATGATTCCATGTGTTGTTTTATAGTTTTGATGTATTCACTATTATTCTACAATGTAAAAAATAGTAAAAATAGAGAAAAACCCTTGAATGAGTAGGTGTGTCCAAACCTTTGACCGGTGCAGTATATATATTTACTGAACATCAATATAAACGCAACAATTTAATTGATTTTACTGAGTTATGAGGCTTTTTGTAAGTACCGCCAAATTCTCTAAAACGACATTGGCTTATGGTAGAGAAATTAACATAAAATTATCTGGCAACAGCTCTAATGGACATTCCTGCAGTCAGCATACCAATTGCACGCTCCCTCAAAACTTGAGACTTCTGTGGCATTGTGTTGTGTGACAAAACTGCACATTTTAGAGTGGTGCACTGTGTAATGATCATGCTGTTTAATCAGCTTCTTGATATGCCACACCTGTCAGGTAGGTGGATGGATTATCTTGGGAAAGGAGACATGCTCACTAACAGGGATGTAGACAAGTTTGTGCACAACATTTGAGAGAAATATGATTTTGTGTGTAAGGAATATTTCTGGGATCTTTTATTCCAGCTCATGAAACATGGGGCGCTTTACATGTTGCGCTTATATTTTTGTTCAGTATGTGTATGTATATGTGTGTGTGTATATATATATATATATATATATATATATATATATATATATATATATATATATATATATATATATATATATATATATATATATATATACAGTGCCTTGCGAAAGTATTTGGCCCCCTTGAACTTTGCGACCTTTTGCCACATTTCAGGCTTCAAACATAAAGATATAAAACTGTATTTTTTTGTGAAAAATCAACAACAAGTGGGACACAATCATGAAGTGGAAGGACATTTATTGGATATTTCAAACTTTTTTAACAAATCAAAAACTGAAAAATTGGGCGTGCAAAATTATTCAGCCCCTTTACTTTCAGTGCAGCAAACTCTCTCCAGAAGTTCAGTGAGGATCTCTGAATGATCCAATGTTGACCTAAATGACTAATGATGATAAATACAATCCACCTGTGTGTAATCAAGTCTCTGTATAAATGCACCTGCACTGTGATAGTCTCAGAGGTCCGTTAAAAGCGCAGAGAGCATCATGAAGAACAAGGAACACACCAGGCAGGTCCGAGATACTGTTGTGAAGAAGTTTAAAGCCGGATTTGGATACAAAAAGATTTCCCAAGCTTTGAACATCCCAAGGAGCACTGTGCAAGCGATAATATTGAAATGGAAGGAGTATCAGACCACTGCAAATCTACCAAGACCTGGCCGTCCCTCTAAACTTTCAGCTCATACAAGGAGAAGACTGATCAGAGATGCAGCCAAGAGGCCCATGATCACTCTGGATGAACTGCAGAGATCTACAGCTGAGGTGGGAGACTCTGTCCATAGGACAACAATCAGTCGTATATTGCACAAATCTGGCCTTTATGGAAGTGGCAAGAAGAAAGCCATTTCTTAAAGATATCCATAAAAAGTGTCGGTTAAAGTTTGCCACAAGCCACCTGGGAGACACACCAAACATGTGGAAGAAGGTGCTCTGGTCAGATGAAACCAAAATTGAACTTTTTGGCAACAATGCAAAACGTTATGTTTGACGTAAAAGCAACACACCATCCCCACTGTCAAACATGGTGGTGGCAGCATCATGGTTTGGGCCTGCTTTTCTTCAGCAGGGACAGGGAAGATGGTTAAAATTGATGGGAAGATGGATGGAGCCAAATACAGGACCATTCTGGAAGAAAACCTGATGGAGTCTGCAAAAGACCTGAGACTGGGACGGAGATTTGTCTTCCAACAAGACAATGATCCAAAACATAAAGCAAAATCTACAATGGAATGGTTCAAAAATAAACATATCCAGGTGTTAGAATGGCCAAGTCAAAGTCCAGACCTGAATCCAATCGAGAATCTGTGGAAAGAACTGAAAACTGCTGTTCACAAATGCTCTCCATCCAACCTCACTGAGCTCGAGCTGTTTTGCAAGGAGGAATGGGAAGAAATGTCAGTCTCTCGATGTGCAAAACTGATAGAGACATACCCTAAGCGACTTACAGCTGTAATCGCAGCAAAAGGTGGCGCTACAAAGTATTAACTTAAGGGGGCTGAATAATTTTGCACGCCCAATTTTTCAGTTTTTGATTTGTTAAAGTTTGAAATATCCAATAAATGTCGTTCCACTTCATGATTGTGTCCCACTTGTTGTTGAGTCTTCACAAAAAAATACAGTTTTATATCTTTATGTTTGAAGCCTGAAATGTGGCAAAAGGTCGCAAAGTTCAAGGGGGCCGAATACTTTCGCAAGGCACTGTATGTATATATATATATATATATATACATACATACAGTGGGGCAAAAAAGTATTTAGTCAGCCACCAATTGTGCAAGTTCTCCCACTTAAAAAGATGAGAGAGGCCTGTAATTTTCATCATAGGTACACTTCAACTATGACAGACAAAATGAGAAAAAAAAATCCTGAAAATCACATTGTATGATTTTTTTAATGAATTTATTTGCAAATTATGGTGGAAAATAAGTATTTGGTCAATAACAAAAGTTTATCTCAATACTTTGTTATATACCCTTTGTTGGCAACTACAGAGGTCAAACGTTTTCTGTAAGTCTTCACAAGGTTTTCCCACACTGTTGCTGGTATTTTGGCCCATTCCTCCATGCCGATCTCCTCTAGAGCAGTGATGTTTTGGGGCTGTTGCTGGGCAACACGGACTTTCAACTCCCTCCAAAGATTTTCTATGGGGTTGAGATCTGGAGACTGGCTAGGCCAGGACCTTGAAATGCTTCTTACGAAGCCACTCCTTCATTGCCCGGGCGGTGTGTTTGGGATCATTGTCATGCTGAAAGACCCAGCCACGTTTCATCTTCAATGCCCTTGCTGATGGAAGGAGGTTTTCACTCAAAATCTCACGATATATGGCCCCATTCATTCTTTCCTTTACACAGATCAGTCGTCCTGGTCCCTTTGCAGTAAAACAGCCCCCAAGCATGATGTTTCCACCCCCATGCTTCACAGTAGGTATGGTGTTCTTTGGATGCAACTCAGCATCCAAAGAACACCATACCTACTGTGGTGTCATCTGACCATATGACATTCTCCCAATCTTCTTCTGGATCATCCAAATGCTCTCTAACAAACTTCAGACGGGCCTGGACATGTACTGGCTTAAGCAGGGGGGCACGTCTGGGACTGCAGGATTTGAGTCTCTAGCGGCGTAGTGTGTTACTGATGGTAGGCTTTGTTACTTTGGTCCCAGCTCTCTGCAGGTCATTCACTAGGCCCCCTGTCTTGTTCTGGGATTTTTGCTCACCGTTCTTGTGATCATTTTGACCCCATGGGGTGAGATCTTGCGTGGAGCCCCAGATCGAGGGAGATTATCAGTGGTCTTGTATGTCTTCCATTTCCTAATAATTGCTCCCACAGTTGATTTCTTCAAACCAAGCTGCTTACCTATTGCAGATTCAGTCTTCCCAGCCTGGTGCAGGTCTACAATTTTGTTTCTGGTGTCCTTTGACAGCTCTTTCGTCTTGGCCATAGTGAAGTTTGGAGTGTGACTGTTTGAGGTTGTGGACAGGTGTCTTTTATACTGATAACAAGTTCAAACAGGTGCCATTAATGCAGGTAATGAGTGGAGGACAGAGGAGCCTCTTAAAAAAGAAGTTATAGGTCTGTGAGAGCCAGAAATCTTGCTTGTTTGTAGGTGACCAAATACTTATTTTCCACCATAATTTGCAAATAAATTCATTAAAAATCCTACAATGTGATTTTCTGGAGAAAAAAAATCTAATTTTGTCTGTCATAGTTGAAGTGTACCTATGATGAAAATGACAGGCCTCTCTCATCTTTTTAAGCGGGAGACCTTGCACAATTGGTGGCTGACTAAATACTTTTTTGCCCCACTGTATGTGTATATATTTTGTTCAGGCCAAATTTGGTCCGCGGGCCGCCAGTTGGGGAACTCTGGTCTGGACTCTAGAGCCTTACCCCATCGAAGTAGGTGGATACATATACACATAAAACATGACTGGTCATTGGTCAGAATAATCAGATAAAATTGTGATGTCATGCTGTGTGCCAAAAACTCCATCCCACCTGAACAGGCTGAAATTCCAGGTGTTTTGTATATAAACTTAGCCAAAAAGAAACGTCCCTTTTTTAGGACCCTGTCTTTCAAAGAAAATTCGTAAAAATCCAAATAACTTCACAGATCTTCATTGTGAAGGGTTTCAACACTGTTTCCCATGCTTGTTTAATGAACCATAAAAAATGTATGAACATGTACCTATGGAATGGTCGTTGAGACACTAACAGTTTACAGATAGTAGGCAATTAAAGTTACAGTTATGCAAACTTAGGACACTAAAGAATCCTTTCTACTGACTCTGAAAAACACCAAAAGAAAGATGCCCAGGGTCCCTGCTCATCTGCCTGAACGTGCCTTAGGCATGCTGCAAGGAGGCATGAGGACTGCAGATGTGGCCAGAGCAATAAATTGCAATGGCCATACTGTGAGACGCCTAAGACAGCGCTATCCTTACAGTGGCAGACCACGTGTAGCAACACCTGCACAGGATCAGTACATCTGAACATCACACCTACGGGACAGGTGCAGGATGGCAACAACAACTGCCCGAGTTACACCAGGAAGGCACAATCCCTCCATCAGTGCTCTGATTGTCCGCAATAGGCTGAGAGAGGCTGGACTGATGGCTTATAGGCCTGTTGTAAGGCAGGTCCTCACCAGACATCACCGGCAACAACGTGGACCAGACAGGACTAGCAAAAAGTGCTCTTCACTGACAAGTCGTGATTTTGTCTCACCAGGGGTGATGGACGGATTCACATTTATCCTCGAAGGAATCAGCGTTACACTGAGGCCTGTACTCTGGAGCGGGATCGATTTGGAGGTGGAGGGTCCGTCATGGTCTGGGGCGGTGTGTCACAGCATCATCGGACTGAGCTTGTTGTCATTGCAGGCAATCTCAACGCTGTGCGTTAGAGGGAAGACATCCTCCTCCCTCATGTGGTACCCTTCCTGCAGGCTCATCCTGACATGACCCTCCAGCATGACAATGCCATCAGCCATACAGCTCGTTCTGTGCGTGATTTCCTGCAAGACAGGAATGTCAGTGTTCTGCCATGGCCAGCGAAGAGCCCGGATCTCAATCCCATTGAGCACGTCTGGGACCTGTTGTATCGGAGGGTGAGGGCTAGGGCCATTCCCCCCCAGAAATGTCCAGGAACTTGCAGGTGCCTTGGTGGAAGAGTGGGGTAACATCTCACATTAAGAACTGGCAAATCTGGTGCAGTCCATGAGTAGGAGATGCACTGCGGTACTTAATGCAGCTGGTGGCCACTCCAGATACTGACTGTTACTTTTGACCCCTCCTTTATTCAGGGATACATTATTCCATTTCTGTTTGTCACGTCTGTGAAACTTGTTCAGTTTACGTCTCAGTTGTTGAATTTTTGTTATGTTCATACAAATATTTGCACATGTTAAGTTTGCTGAAAATCAACGCAGTTGACAGTGAGAGGACGTTTCTTTTTTTGCTGAGTTTATATATTTTAAGCTCTTGCACTAAAAGGGTATTATCATAATGTTCACAATTTCTTAGAGTTATTTTGACCTCATAGTGTGGAAATATCATTTAAAAATCAGTAAAATTACGTGTTTGACTGCACTGCCCTTTTAAGCTTGAATTGCAACGAAGAGTCTCCTCAGGCTTCATTTTCTTAATCCTAGGCAGTATAGAGTTCGAGGAAGTGTAACGCTCTTTAAGCTTTAACCAGCTTTTTACTCTTGTTGATACTTTTCAAGCACCCGAATGGTCTTTCCCTGGGACATAAAGCTGTTTTCATTTCATGGGGAATCTTTGAAGAAGTCTTTTCCCGCTTTATGTGATGTGATGTGATGTATGGTAGACAGAATGGGTGAAATGACTGTTGAAAGGTCCATTTAATGTCTTCAGGTGGTATTCTGTCTCTCTAGCACTCAGCTCAGTCATTTTGCCTCACGGAGTTCATTCAAATTAATCCAAATTGGCGGGTCACACTGTGTGCACTGCCAAGTCAGTGTCACACTGCCACAAATGTCCAGCTTCATCCTGTGTGGTTTGCATTAGAATGGATCTTTCTTATGAAGGACCATGATTAATTTTGTTGCAGATTTATGGGTATTGATTCCCTTTTCTACTTTTGATTCTCCTAATCGTTCGTATGTAAGGCCTACTCAAAGGCATGTAGTAATCTTACTCTGACTACAGAGATCCCACTCTGGGACTTTGATATGCCATATTATGTTCAACAAAATATTGAAACATTTCCCAAATATTTCTTTGGGGGAGGGGAAATCAAAATACCACTCATATTTCGGAGGAAGCGGTAACACTTCATATGACACCAATTTTTCCATTGTAGCACCTACATATGAAACATTATGGAGTCTTAAATGAGGCATGGGTAAGGCCAAAATATCATAAATATGCTCATTTTAATGAATTATTTCTCAATTATGCTTTATACTGAACAAAAATATAAACGCAACATGAAACAATTTCAACAATTTTACTGAGTTACAGTTCATATAAGGAAATCAGTCAGTTGAAATCAATTAATTGGGCGATAATCTATGGATTTCACATGACTGGGCAGGGGAGCAGCCATGGGTGGGCCTTGGAAGGCATAGGCCAACCCACTTGGGAGCCAGTCTCACCCACTGGGGAGCCAGGCCCAGCCAATCAGAATGATTTTCCCCCCACAAATGGCCTTTATTACAGACAAAAATACTCCTCAGTTTCATCAGCTGTCTGGGTGGCTGGCCTCAGTCGATCCTGCAGGTGAAGAAGCCGGATGTGGAGGTCCTGGGCTGGCGTTGTTACACATGGTCTGCGGTTGTGAGGCCAGTTGGTCATGCTGTTTAATCAGCATCTTGATATGCCACACCTGTCAGGGGAACGGATTATCTTGTCAAAGGAGAAATGCTCACTAACAGGGATGGAAACAAATTTGTGCACAACATTTTTGAGAAATAAGCTTTTTGTGCGTTTGTAACATTTCTGGGATCTTTTATTTCAGCTCATGAAACATGGGACCAACACTTTACATGCTGCTTTTATATTTGTATTCAGTACCTACAAATGTCAAATATCTGTCAACAATCCTTTATCCAAAGGACCATTCTATGGGTTAAATGTTGTGAAAATCCCCCAAATAATGGTATTTTCACCCCCTGGTTTCATGAGGAATCACACCTATGGACTGCTAAGGCTATGCTTGCAGTGTAGTTTCACAATATACACTACATATCCCAATCTAGTGTCTCAATTAGCCTACTGGTTAGGAATCATTTAGCTCTTGTGGCAATGATTTAGCTCTCTGTGACAATGATGGCTTTTTGAGAACATTTTATCTGAGCGGTCTGTAATGAGCCCATGTGCAGGCAGCATGGACGGAGGGAATCTGATCTTATTCCATGAGCATCTGAGACTAGCTGCATGTTTACTGGCTCCCTGGGGCTGTCCCTGGCCATGAGGTGTTGTGTACCACTGCAGAAACACAGTGGCCATGGGCCATGCTGAGGGAGCCTCCTACAGCCCAGCAGACATGTGTCTATGGTGAAGCTAATATGGGCTTCATGTCAGCGTAGCGGCTAGGCTAGTCAGGTCTTCTTCCCTCCCAGGACCAGACAGATCCCTGAACAACGGGACAGACTAATCCTACGCATTGTCTGATCAGGCTAATCCACCCACATGACCTGCCTCTTAACTGAACTCTCTCGCCCACCCCGCAGACAAAACGCTAGTTAGCTGTATAGCATGCTACGAACCCCCTTAACCTCTCCCTTGGTGGGGAACACCCAGCTGGGACGATAACGACACAACACTCCACCTATTAGAGCACCCCCAGCTGTCCTACACACTCGCACCCAGCATTGCTGATAACAAGCCACCTCATTACAGGAAATGGCTAAGCCTCCCTTTGAACCCTCTCCTCCCTGCGCTGGTGATTAGGCTGCTGCACAACCACCCACCTATTGGGAAATGCCTACACAAGCCCTCAGCCCAGCCAGACAGTCTGTGTGTCTGTCTGACCTTCAGCTCTGGCCTACACTTACTCCCACCACAAGCGCTGAAAGTGTTGTTTTTGTCTGGCAGAGGAACTGTTTTGGACTCTTTCAGCAGCATTTACTTGGCTTGTGGGATAGAGAGGACAGGAGGGGTGTATGGGCTGTTGATCCTCCTCCTTGTAGTAAACAAGCACTTCTTACACAGACATGGATGTGCAGAGTAGACAACACACCATAATAATGGCTGGAACAGAGTAAAGAGAATGGCATCAAACACATAGAAACCATGTGTTTGATACCATTCCACTGATTCCGCTCCAGCCATTACCACGAACCCGTCCTCTCCAATTAAGGTGCCACCAATCTCCTGTGAGACACATACACATGCCTTAGTCTTGCTCTCAGAATTTCCTTAAGATCACCAAGTCTATCCTTTTTGAATAAGCAATGGCGATTTTATCTTTACTTGCTGACACAGTCACAAAAATAAATGTGTCGGAAAAGCATATTCATTTAGTGTGTGGAAGGCGGACATTTCCTCCCACATTTAACAGTAATAGTTTATGAATGACTCATTCGTGAATATTGATGTTTCTCTGTAAACACAAAACTTTAAACTTTGTCTGCGAGAGTCAGATAGTATGTACACCACAGGTTGGTTGATCCTGCCAGTCAGTGCCTCGGGTCCGGGCTGTAAAGAGCAAACACAGACAGACTGTGGTCTGGTGACATCATGAGTACAGGTCAGCTTGTGACTGAGTGCTGGGTAAACACACCCGGAAGAGAGAAGAGAGGAAGAGGAGCGGAAGAGGAGGCTCGATTCATCACAGCAACAAAGACGAAGTGATTGGAAAGGAATGTACTGACTCTTGCACTCCTCTGTACCTCAGCCTTATTACCTCTTTCATTGTTCTCTCACTCCTTCTTTATCCCTCTCCCATTTATCTCACTCAATGCTCTGCCCTCAAGTCGGAGCATTAAAAGCACACTGTGATGATGGTGGATATGGAAGGACTTGTGAGAAAGAGCCTAATTACAGATATAGGATGTTAATTTGACCAGTTTCTCACACCCGGACAATAATCCTGCAGTAACAGGTAATGTTAATTATTTTGTGGATTATAATTAATGGAGATTTTTGTAGGGGTTGGTCCATTTTTTGGCAAATCAAGAGACATTTTAAAGTGGAAATTACAAACTTTGGAAGTCTTTTTTTTAACCTGGAATACACTACTACTGTGTTTCCTGCTGTGCCGCACATTTTCTGCAACAACAGGGTGATGAAATGAAGATCCTACATCTAAAAACCACCAAGAGCTCAGAATTTCAGCCACCAAACCTCATAAATGTTGCATAGTATCATAAATGTTACCATGGGCATTAGGGTTTCATAACAGCAATATCTTATGCAGCGTGCTAAAATCCTATATTATCATCACCTTTTATGTGGCTGCTCAGAGTGTGGGTGTTTTCATGCAGTGTTACTGAAGTGTTTGATTGCATTTGAATGGATGGCTGAATAAGATCACCTAATGTAAAGCCCCCTAACTTGTCTTCCGTCTCATCAAGGACAATGGGACTTAAGCTGAGATGTATCATATTCACCTGTATGACAATGATAACAAGGCTTTTTTTGCAACCACTCTCTCTGTTGTCATCCTCATCATCACTTTCACGCGTGTGGCCGTCCACCGCTCGGACGGCGCACAGCTGTCTTTAGCCTGTCTGTGGAAGTCTGATTAGAGTGCAGATTGACGTCACACTACCACGTCTCCGCAAGGCATTAGCCGTACGGGTGTGTGTGTGTGTGTGTGTGCTGGAGTGAAAAGGGGAAGGGTGTCCCAGGCACATGTGCAGACAGCGTGCGGATCCCCAGTGGGGGGTGGGCTTCGACTGAGCTGTTCTTATTCTCCCACTTTTACTCTCCGCAAATGGGATGACTGTCAGGAAATCTACTACCCTTCCACCATGGTGACAGGGGAGACATCTGCATACGGCCTGTGGACATTGAGGGGGTGAATACAGAGGCAGGGCAACGACAGCACTGGAGGAAAAATGGGTCTCTGACTTGGAGAGAGGGACTTGATCGTAAATATACAAAATTATTGGCACCGTTGATAAAGATGAGCATACTGTATGAAATAAATAATACTAACACTGAGCTGTATTGTATGCAACAAAAAAAAAAGTCTAATTATATTATTTTCTACTAATACAATCACACATATAAAGACATTCTGTTTAACAAGTGATACAACCAACGTAAGTGGTGGGTTTGGTGTCGAAAAACAGATACCTCATACCCACTGTAAAATATGGTGGTGGATCTTTGATGTTATGGGGCTGTTTGGCTTCCACTGGTCCAGGGGCCCTTGTTAAGGTCATCAGCATCGTGAGTTTTACTAAGTACCAGGACAAAAAAACGGTTGCCTCTGCCAGGAAGCTGAAACCTGGCCGCAGGTGGATCTTCCAGCAAGACAATAACCCCAAGTACACATCAAAATCCACAATGAAATTGGTAGTTGACCAAAAAATCTACACTTTGCAATGGCCATCTCAGTCTCTGGACTTGAACCCCATTGAAAACCTGTGGTTTGAATTGAGAAGGGCAGTCCATGAGCGCAGACGATAGATAAAGGATCTGGAAAGATTCTGTCCTTCCCAAAGTGTTCTCCAATCTCATAAAACCTTTGAGAAAAAGGCTCGGTGTTTTTATCCTCTCAAGGGGAGGGTGCTAGAGTATTAAAAACAGGGATGCCAATCATTTTGACCCGTTTTTTAAAATGTACTTGTTAAACATCTCTTTCTCTAAGTATTGTATTAATATAATATAATAAATGTTTCCATGCAATATGGCTCAGTATTTGTCTTATGTGTTTTATAGAGCCTTTTTTGTTCATCTTTATCAAGGGTGACAATCATTTTGGACCTGACTGTATCTCATTATATTGTGACTTTAGTGCAGAAGGGTGATAAAGCCAGTGAGGGGAGGTGGTTGGGAGAGGCGACGGGGGGAGCCCGCTCATAAACTTCTCTTTTCTTGTCCTCCTTCAGATTTGCTGCAGAACTGGGAAGCTCCGCTCCATTCAGACATTCAGGAGAGCGGGAGGGAAGATAAACTGACCCCTGACCTTTCACTTCTCTCCCCCATCTGTAGAGAGCTTCTGTCGTTGAGGAGCTAGGACCCGGCTGTACTTGGCTTTGCAGGACACACCAGTGAAGGTCGACACACATGCAGCAGAAACAACAACTACTACTGTCACCAAGGCCCCCTATTGTCAAACGTCTGGGAGTGTGAAAGGCAGAGGAGGAGTGTTGAAGACTGGACACAAGCTGCCTGATATTACGATAGGGACATTAGAGTCTCTGGACTCCATCAGACAAAGCAAACCATTTAAAAACTGTCCCACTACCCCTTTTTACACACCCACTGGTTTTCACTCTCCGTTTTTTGTTCTGCCACTCTGCAAAGATGGCCCTGTGTGTTTTGTCACGGGGGCGGACTGTTGAGTGTTGATCCGGGGGGAGAGGTGACTCACAGCCAGGACCATGTCTTGGAAGAGGAACTACTTTGCGTCCGGAAGCGGCGGGCTGCAGGGGATATTTACCCCACGCACTATGACGTCCATCGCCCCCAGTAAAGGACTCAGCAACGAGCCGGGCCAGAACAGCTGCTTCCTCAACAGCGCACTGCAGGTAGGGGCACACACGTACACACAAAAATGTTTATTTTTTCTTATTTGTTTTTTTCCCGCTTAGGTCTGAAGTGTTTGTGTTGGTCTTGTTATGTGTGGGCTGCAGGGTGGGATGTGTCTGTCGACAACAGGTATTCAGTGTGGTAGAGTGGAGGTTGATCTCATCACTCTGCATAGAGTCACAGACTGCTGTGAGTTTTCAGGGGAGGAGCAGCGATTACCGACATCAATTGACAGTAATAGACCAGTCCTGTGTGGCACCCTAAGGAAACTATAGTGCAACACAACTTCCTCTCGTCCTCTCGCTCTGTCTCTCTCTCTCTCTCTCTCTCGCTCTCTCACTATCCTCGCTTGACATGACAGAGGGGGAAACAATAACTTTAATGTAGCATGATCTACACACCGAGTCCCCAGATCTTCATGCTCTAAATGTATCTTTAAATATTTCAGTGTGGTAATGTTTTCCACTCAGTCTGCTTGCCATCATTTTTGTCTTCTCATACCCACATTCTCAGGGTCATTTTCACAGGGTTATAGTCCAATTTCCAAGCTGTCAGCGATATAAAACTATTTGATAGATCTCATTATAATCAGCCTTTGTTCTAGACTAATCCCTCTACTGATGCAATACCGTAATTACAAATGTTCATTTAGACCCAATTTAGAGATGAAACGGTATGAAAATGTCACATCACGATTATAGTGACCAAAATGATCACGGTTATCAGTGTTATCGCGGTATTGTTCAAATGTGCTGGAAGTGTTCAGAAGGTTTTATATTGAAAACCAACAAACAAATAAAATGAGCAGCACTATGCACTTTGTGTGCATATACATAAAAATAATAACATTAAAGATGGCACCATGTGGCCATGAGAGGTAAACGTTTCCCTAGTGCAGGTTGAAATGAACACAACCTCAAGTAAGCAAATCAAATTGAAAAAAAAAAAAAAGAATAAAATTAGCAGCACTCACATTGTAGTGAGGCACGGCAACCTTCATCAGCCACAGAAAGACAGGCCTCTCAACAATTTGAAATGGCATCATGTCCTTTGCAATGTAATATAAAAGGGCTGCAGTGAGGTCTTGAGCATTTTTTTTTTGGTGTGGGTGCCTGTGTCACAACTGTAGATGAGGAGGGACCAGTAGCATCACTGGGTTTGTCTGCTGCACGCCCATCTCTGTAAACAAGGGAATAACACATGTATTATTATTATTATTGGTGTTGTTACATTATAATAATAATAATTATTATTATTCACTTACACACACAATCTTCTGTGTTGAATTTGAGTATATGCAATGACCCCATGCACAATTGACATAAATATAAATTAGTCATAGTTGATTAAATTAGTCATAAGAAGACAGTGATAGTAATTGCAATGAGCCCAACAATTTGCATAAATACAGGAGTCTTGTATAGGAGTCTATAGTATTTCTCACTTTTACAAACAAGTAGACTTCTGCCGGATTTTAAATGAACAAAATATGTTGGTTGGTGATTAAACTACATAACGTGTTGTCCTGTGTAATGGGAGAATAGTCTGCAGACACACGACGCATACAGCAGCAGAACAACGTGTAGTGTTTTTACAACAGTAGGTGACACTGAAAGCTTCATGCATTGAGCTAAACGTTAACTTTACCTTGCATTCGCTATAAAGTAGTGGGTGGTGGTCACGAAGGTGACTCAAGAGATTTGAAATGTTGCCCCCTTTCGCAGCAATTTTTTTTTTGCCTGCAGACAGGGTGACCGTCTTCGATTACATTTCCCTCGGCATTCTGGTAAAACCCAAAATATGTCCACACTTCAGATTTAGTCCTCTTAGAAGGCTGAAAAATCTCCCGAGCGCTGCCACTGCCTTCCGCCATGTTTTCACACAAAACAAAACCCACGCTGCACCTGCGTCAGACCGTTGCTAACTTTGGTTGATGCTGGACAGTATTTACTGTGTTTTTCAAACCGTGGTAATCGTTAATTAATTATATTTCAAATTTGAAATGGTAAAACTAATCTTCGGGAATTTTACAGAGGTTTATCGTGAAACCGGTAACCGTTTCATCCTTAAGTCCCATACAACAATAACAACAATGAATTAGTTCTACAGTAAAACTATCCATTATTTAGTTGTCTTAAAATTCACCACACCAACAAGGACGTTAAATAAATGACTGGTGAAGTAGGCTAGAGTCTTATGAAATGCCTGGTTAACCAGCCTCTCATTAGTGTACTCCTAGACCCTTTACTTGACGTAGTGGGTGGGAGGCTCTCGTCCACTCTCTCATCCAGAAGGATTCAACTTGAACAAGCACACAAGTGGCTTGAGAAAATGCTTACAATTGCCTTCCATGGGACTGCTGCCCAGTCATTGACAGCTTGACTGGGAGGACCCACTCACACCGTACTTCTGAGAAAATGGGAAAGGCATTTCCTCAGCTTAATATGGTGCCTGCCAGGCAGTCAGTCGCCTCACTCGCCTGTGACTTAAGCCAAGCTTTTAGACCTCATAAACAACTGTCAAACAGATGCTGCCACACACCATAATTACCCAGCCAAACAACCTGTCATTAGTTTTCACTCTATTTTTGGATTACCATATAATCAACCATATAGAAATAATGTGGCTTAGCTGACTGATAATACCTCCAAAGCTACATATTAGTGTCAGTTATGAGTCAGGAGACAGATGGGGGGGAGCTGATATTGTATTGTCTGCTGCTGGAAGCCATAACAATATGCAGAGACAGCACATCGAGAGCCCGGGGGTGAAAACATTCATTTTGTTTGTCTGAAATTAAATGTTGTGCGTTAACTAGGTTTCATTAAGTTCTTCTCTAGTATTGTCTCTTTTTTTTTGCCTACACACGGCTTAACAGGCATAACTTTGTTGAAAAAGTAATACTTTTTTCAATAAAGTTTGAATATGGGTATCTAGAAAGGATTCTCGGAAATCAGTTAAATTCCGAGTTGGGCGCAAGCCTACTGTATGTCAGAAGGTTTGCAACCCACTGTGCATTTAAATGGGCAATCTAGAAATGTGCATATGGCTGTATGGTATTAGAATGGTTTGATTTCAGTCTATTTATACTTGTTAAGTAGGATTTAGCCTATTGTACTGTATTGTAATGTTCATTTGATGCAGCTCAAAACACTTACCCACCATCTTAACATTTAAAGTTCAGCCCAGAAACCACTTCTGGTAGCTGTGGTACTCTGGGTTTAATTTAAAAGCCCTAAATCACCGTCCCTGGGAGGAAGGGTTTATTGAAAGCTGAAGTACCGACCTACCTGCCATACTGCCTTAGATAAGAGGGTCTACCATGTTGCCTTAGATAAGAGGGTCTACCATACTGCCTTAGATAAGAGGTTCTACCATACTGCCTTAGATAAGAGGGTCTACCATACTGCCTTAGATAAGAGGGTCTACCATACTGCCTTAGATAAGAGGGTCTACCATGTTGCCTTAGATAAGAGGGTCTACCATACTGCCTTAGATAAGAGGGTCTACCATACTGCCTTAGATAAGAGGGTCTACCATACTGCCTTAGATAAGAGGGTCTACCATACTGCCTTAGATAAGAGGGTCTGCCATGGTGCCTTTCAGTTGTAGGAGATGGGGAGTGCTTCCTGCCTTAGATAAGAGGGTCTGCCATGGTGCCTTTCAGTCGTAGGAGGAGGGGAGTGCTTCCTGCCCTCCTGTTAGAAGCTCCATGCTCCCCACACACTGGCAGATAGAATTTGACACAAGCTTTGGATAGAGGAAGGGGTGATACAAGGTCTCTTCCTCTATCTCTGTATCTCTCGCCTTCTCTTTCTCTCACACACACACACACACACACACACACACACACACACACACACACACACACACACACACACACACACACTTCTTGAAGAAGACAAAATGGATCCATCAAACACATTTGGTCTGTCATCCTAGTGGTCTCTGAGTTGTGGTCAGATTCGTTCAAGTCAAACAAAGAGTATCCAATATCCTTTCTGAACTTAAAAGTAATCCAAGAAGTAGTCATTTAGTTTTTCAAATGTATCTGTAATCTGATTACAATCATTTTGCTGGTTACATAACTGCTTACAGCTAAACGTTTTATTAATTATCAGATTACATGTAACGATTACATGTTATCAGCTATTACCCCACCCTGGTTGGCAGTGTGATAATGCTGAGCGATGAACCAAAGTGTAGATCATTTTTTAAACAACAAATTGACCAACATCAGTTCAATAACTTGAATTCCATTTCTTTCTTTTTTTCTGTGAGCTCAATTCGCACAATGCACAGTTTCTCTAGAGATAAATCAGTGCAATCTGGTAGGGAGATGAAGTTCCTAACAGGCCAATATTCAACATAGTTTAGCTCAGAAAACTTGGTAATTAACTACCCTGACCATAATCCGCCTGCGACGTAAAAGAGGCATAAGAATGTGCAATCGCGAGGGATAGAAAGCAGTTGCTTTGCCAGGTATTTCTATCTGAAAATACATGATCTAAGTGAACGATAGTTGGTATTCGGCAGTCATAAAAGTATGCCTTATTTACTTTGAAGAACTACTACAATTGTGATTTTGTCAGACAGCATAGCCAGCAGCTCTATAGAGATGCAATGACTTGGAATGAGTAAATAATAAGTCATCAAATAAAACAAATGTAATATACACAATTGAAATATTTTATTCAAGTAAATTCATGTGAATAAATTATGAAAAGTGATAAGCAGTAATGGGCAGTCACTACCATCATGGGACTTGTATTAATTGTTTTAGTCTGTGTTGCCACAGCATTCAACCCACATAATGTATCGTGCATTTAATGTTTATGTAAACATTTCAAATCGAACAGAAACCGAACCTAATCGCTCAGCACTACAGTGTGAATACCTGCCTGACCGAACAAATATCTTTAGCTTCACACCTCTCTAACGTCACTGTTACAGTTTTATCTCATCATGGTCTTTTGGGTTTTTGAGGCATGCAATGCAGGGACACACAAACGGCCATTGTCTTTGAGTTGACCTTTTCCATCAGTCCCAACAGATGATAATAATAATGAATGATTTATATTACATTTGTAAAGAGCTTTTCATTATACAGAATAATCTCAAAGTGCATAAAATAAAATACAAAAATAAAAAACACAAATAGAAGAAAGAAAATGGACACAGGGCAACTGACACAAAGATCCCAGCTGACACTACATGTGGCGTGGACACCAAAGAACACAGCTATCAACAGAAAGCCTTTCCTAAAGTAGCCCAAAGCCTGTGGTGCCTTCAGGTGGTCCGGGAGTGCATTCCAGAGGCTGGGGGGGGGGGGTCAAGCTGAAAGCCCGATTCCCCCAGGGAGCCCATATCTCGCTCAAATGTTTGAAAGTGAAACCTGCATACCAGGGCACATAATAAGAACCAGTCGAGTTGTACGAAATGGGAGACGGGAAAACATTAGAGAAGGAGAAATGTAGCGTCTAGAGACTGACCCCCTGTGTTTGTAAACACCTATCTGAGTGTAACTCACACCCATGACCCAGTTTAAGACTACGGACGGACCTTCTGGCCTTTTTAAGTATCAGCTTCCTATCATACGAATGGAATCCAAAACTAATGTCGAGACTGATATGTACTCTTTAAACAGGATATAATGGAAACATGTCTAAAGTATCTTTAGATTGATTGCAGCCTTCTAGTGTCTCGTTTCCGAACACCCGGCATTGAACATCTACAGTGCCTTCAGAAAGTAATGACACCCCTTGCCGTCTTCCACATGTTGTTGTGTTATAGCCTGAATTTAAAATGGATTAAATATAGCCTACACACAGTACCCCGTAATGTCAGTGGAATTATGTTTTTCCACATTTTTCCAAATTAATAAAAAAATGAAAAGCTGAAATGTCTTGAGTCAATACGCATTCAATCCCTTTGTTATGGCAAGTCTAAATAGGTTCAGGAGTAAAAATGTGCTTAACAAGTCACATAATAAGTTGCATGAACTCACTCAGTGTTCAACACAAGTGTTTAACATGATTTTTAAATGACTCTCTCATCTCTGTACCCCACACATACAATCATCTGAAAGGTCCCCCAGTCAAACACAGATTCAACCGCAAAGACCCGGGAGGTTTTCCAATGCCTCACAAAGAAGGGCACCTACTGGTAGATGGGTAAAAAATATATATAAAAAAAATAAACATTAAATATCCCTTTGAGCGTGGTGAAGTTATTCATTACATTTTGGATGGTGTGGCAATACTCCCAGTCACGACAAAGATACAGGCATCCTTCCTAACTCAGTTGCCGGAGAGGAAGGAAACCGCTCAGGGATTTCACCATGAGGCCAAAGGTGACTTTAAAACAGTTAGTGTTTAATGGCTGTGATAGGAAAAAAACTGAGGATGGATCAACAGCATTGTAGTTACTCCACAATATTAACCTAATTGACAGAGGGAAAAGAAGGAAGTCAGTACGGAATAACAAATATTCCAAAACATGCATCCTGTTTGCAACAAGGCACTAAAGTAGACTGTAAGACCTGAAAGACCTGACCAACAACCAATTTGACAGAGATTGAAGAATTTTGAAAAGAATAATGGGCAGAAAATATTGGCTGTATTTCATTTTCTATACATTTGCAAAAAATTTCTAAAAACATGTTTTCACTTTGTCATTCTGGGTTATTGTGTGTAGATGGGTGAGAGAAAAAAATATTGAATCCATTTTGAATTCAGGCTGTAACACAACAAAATGTGGAATAAGTAATATCAATGGTTTTTGAAGGCACTGTATTTAATTCACAACCTATTATGGACAGTTGAGACCGCAGTTTGCAAGGATTTATTCATTCATTTGAATATGTTAATGTGTTCTACAAAAAGATTTGCCACTCAGTTTTCTGTGTTCATTTCTCTCTCGCTCCCATCCAGACTGATCACATGCGTTGGCTGACTATCACAGTAAATGGTTTGCTCTGTGACTGTCTGCACAAATAATTGGTTGTAAGAGATGAATTGAGTAGCTCCTATTAAAGCAATGTTGGGAAAAGAAAGGGACATGGGAGCATGTAAGTCACACTGCGTTGAACGGCTCATTGAATATCCCATAAATCCCAGGGGTAAATCATGTCACATCATAAGCTGTCCAAATTTAGCACTGAAGGACCCAGTTCCTTTTGAAATAGGAAATTCCATTTGCCAAAGGACAGCTCCACAATACTCTCTGATATTCCATATCGGAAAAGAAGTCTGTTTTTTTGTTTTTCAAAATTGAAAACCCCATCAGATGGAAATCTGTCCAATCTAATGGTCCTGTGTGTTGGGTATTTGGCCATCTGTCTTTCATGGGTTCTAGGGCTTGAGATGGAAGGAAGGAAAAAAACAACTATTACTTAACCCATTTCCCATCACGATTCACGACTGAAGCAAGCAAACAAAGCAAAGCATGCCTACTTCCTGGTGGCAGCTCAGTACTTCCTGTGACCTAATCATCCCTTGAGTTGAGCATTTGTCTGCTGTTCACAATTGCCTCGTGGTGCTTGTTTTGATTACAGTAATTACTTGCACAATATGTCTCTTTCTGATTTCGCCATGTTTCCAGCCTAAAGTTGCTTTGAGCAGCACACCTTATTCTTAACGACAGACAGACTGTCTGTAGTTCTCATTAAGTGTTGGGAAAACACGAGGGTCACACTTTCTTTGTATGGTCTGGATTAACCATATGGTTACAGTTAGGCTTAGGTTTAGAATAAGGGTTAGCGTAAGGGTTACGTTTAGGGTTAGAGCTAGAGTTAGGTAGATAGTAAGTTGAAATGTTACTGATAGTCTGTAGATGGTCTATAGAGCAAATAAAGTGTTACCAAACATGAGTAATATATCACCTGACATCCCATCTCAGGAAACAGATGTCCTGGGGTTCAACAGAGCCCTTCTGCCTCTCTCCCTCTTCCCTCCCTCCCTCCCGCTTTCCTTCCATCAGTCCCTCTCTCCTTTCCCTCTCGCCATCTCTTTTTCACATGCACTTCATGACCATTCAGAAATGACAGCGGCTCTTTTTTTCTGCTGGGATATCACTTTTCTCCAGAGCTGTCCAGTTGGGATGACTTTGTCATGCTCTCCTGCCTCTCTCATTTCCATAGAATGTACAGAACCAGGCCCGGAGATGCCTCGAGGCCAATAGGAGAGCAGCATCTGTGCCGTGTGCCTCCCTATCAACCCGCTCCACAGTCCAACAAGGACATGCAAACCTGGGAACGAATGTGTTGAGCTTTACTGGCCCTGTTTACAATGGCATGCAAGTGTTGTATAATTGTGACCAAAAGTGATCAAGACGATGTATGTTTGGAATACCTCAGGGCCTTAAGAAATTGCACGTTTGTGAATTGTAGTTTTTGGGCCTGTGCTCAGATGAGGAGTAGAGTTGTCGTGTTGTTCTGACATCTGAACCAGATGAGGGTGCGGCCTGAAACATTGCAGCAACAATGCCCCATGTTATCATACAGACAGACACTTGTCTTCCTTTGGCCCTCTTATCAATCACATGTGGAGAGGTTAGGTACTATATCTTCATTATCGGCACTCTGCATTGTGCAGGACAGCTGTGGACTGGACACTATTTCCATCCTGGCCAGTGGCCTGTAAAACAAAAAGACCACCACCAAATGAGAAGGGTTCACATACCTGGGAAGGATGTGTCTGTGCGTCGGTGAAAATGCCATGGTCTTGCTTTGCACTCTGCAGCGGGAGAACAAGCAACTTATTGGACCTGAGGCAAAGGACAAGAAGGAAAACGCTAACCAGGAATTGTACTGATTGCATATTTTACATTTGAGTCATTTAGCAGATTATCTTATCCAGAGTGACTTACAGGAGCAATTACGGGTTAAGTGCTTTGCTCAAGGGTACGTCGACAGATTTTTCACCTAGTCGGCTCTGCTAGGCTACCTGATTGCTTAATATGCACATATGATCCCATTCTCTCTTTAGGCAAAATACACTCAAAAGCTATATTTTCTGTTATTCTTAACTTAGCCCTCTAAAAATAACTGCAGTAACACATACTACTTGCACACAGACACAGACACCATACCAAACCAGTAAGGCAGGCACCTATCCGTCATGGGCTAAAAAAGTTGTGCAGTCAAACCTCCACCCTCGGTATAAAATCTGTCATGCCACATGTTTGATCCTAAATCTTGGCTGAGGGGTAGGCCTGGAATGAGTTGGTTCCCTGGATGTTGTGGCACTCACCCTTCTCCGACTGTCAGTGCTGTTGGGTCTCTGGGATGTGATTGATTGCAGAGTGTTGTATGCTGCATAGAGGCAGGCTAGATAGGTTTAGAAGTTGTCTGTTTTCCCCCTCCCCTGCCACCTCCCTTTCTCTGCTTCAGTGTAATCTGTTAATGGTCATTTTCATGTAAAAGGACAAATTGGGTATAAAACGAAAACTAAGAGTCTATATTTTGGGGAAATGAAGGCGTAGATACATTTTTCAACCATTTAAAAAAAAAAATCTCAATTTTAAGCATAGGTTAAAGGCTTTGATTTCTGGTCAAACAGATAGAAGGGGTCTTAGAAAACATCTACCAGAATAAGTCTTAAAAGGTATTAGAAATATATCAAAACACTATCATGTTGAAGTAAAGACCACTAACTAATATCAACACTTATATTTAGTTTTGGATAAATAATTTGCTTTCTGTAAGTTTACAAAACATTGCCTTGTGCCTTGTAATTCCATTACCAAAGACCCACATATCTTTGTCACGTTGGTAACAATGATTCGGGAGACAGGCGCAGAAATGCGAATAGGTTTATTTTATTACACCCCAAATTACGGTGTGCCGTGTAAGGGCACGGGGATGAAGACCAAACAAACACGTAACAAAAACACAGGGTTGAAACCCAAACAAAAGAGCGAGGAGTACCTCGAATAAATACACACGCGCACAATGATTAACCCACGGGACGAGACCCGTGAACATCTGCGCAATCCACAATGGCACGAAAGCCCAAAACACACAGCACAGGTACTCACACGCACCAGCGGACATTGTAACAATAATCGACCGCACCATGGTGCACAAAGGGAACATATATACAAATACAATCAGTGGGAATAGCGGCCAGGTGTGCGCAATGAAAGTTCCAGAGGGATCCGTGACAATCTTTAAGATATTTTCTTATTCATCTCCCTCAGCATAATGAAAGCTCACAGAAGTAACAAGTAAAGGTACACCCACACACTTAAAAAAAAAGGTGTTGTCCAAAATGTAAACCCAACATGTAAAGTGTTGGACCCATGTGACACGAGCTGAAATAAAATATCCTTATTTCTCTCATATTTTGTGCACAAATTTGTTTACATCCCTGTTAGTGAGCATTTCTCCATGATAATCCATCTATCTGACAGGTATGGCATATCAAGAAGCTGATTAAACAGCATGATCATTACAATGGTGCACCTTGTGCTGGGGACAATAAAAAGCCACTCTAAAATGTGCAGTTTTGTCACACAACACAGTGCCACAGATGTCTAATCGACCTGGCCGGGGTATCCTGGAAGGATATTGATCTCATCCCGTCAGTAGAGGATGCCTGGTTATTTTTTTAAATGCCTTCCTCACCATCTTAAATAAGCATGCCCCATTCAAGAAATTTAGAACCAGGAACAGATATAGCCCTTGGTTCTCTCCAGACCTGACTGCCCGTAACAAAAACATCCTATGGCGTTCTGCATTAGCATCGAACAGCCCCCGTGATATGCAACTTTTCAGGGAAGCTAGGAACCAATATACACAGGCCATTAGAAAAGCCAAGGCTAGCTTTTTCAAGCAGAAATTTGCTTCCTGCAACACAAACTCAAAAAAGTTCTGGGACACTGTCCATGGAGAATAAGAACACCTCCTCCCAGCTGCCCACTGCACTGAGGATAGGAAACACTGTCACCACCAATAAATAATAATTGAGAATTTCAATAAGCATTTTTCTACGGCTGGCCATGCTTTCCACCTGCCTACCCCTACCCCGGTCAACAGCACGGCACCCCCCCCCACAGCAACTCGCCCAAGCCTTCCCCATTTCTCCTTCTCCCAAATCCAGTCAGCTGATATTCTGAAAGAACTGCAAAATCTGGACCCCTACAAATCAGCCGGGCTAGACAATCTGGACCCTTTCTTTCTAAAATTATCTGACTAAGTTGTTGCATCCCCTATACTAGCCTGTTCAACCTCTCTTTCGTGTCGTCTGAGATTCCCAAAGATTGGAAAGCAGCTGCGGTCATCCCCCTCTTCAAAGGGGGGGACACTCTTGACCCAAACTGCTACAGACCTTTATCTATCCTACCCTACCTTTCTAAGGTATTCAAAAGCCAAGTCAACAAACAGATTACCGACCATTTCAGAGCTGGCCATGGGTGCACCTCAGCCACGCTCATGGTCCTAAACGATATCTGCCATCGATAAGAAACAATACTGTGCAGCCGTATCCATTGACCTTGCCAAGGCTTTCAACTCTGTCAATCACCACATCCTCATCGGCAGACTCAATAGCCTTGGTTTCTCAAATGATTGCCTCGCCTGGTTCACCAACTACTTCTCTGATAGAGTTCAGTGTGTCAAATCGGAGGGCCTGTTGTCCGTGCCTCTGGCAGTCTCTATGGGGGTGCCACAGGGTTCAATTCTTGGACCGACTCTCTTCTCTGTATACATCAATGATGTCGCTCTTGCTGCTGGTGAGTCTCTGATCCACCTCTACGCAGACAACACCATTCTGTAAACTTCTGGTCCTTCTTTGGACACTGTGTTAACAACCCTCCAGACGAGCTTCAATGCCATACAAATCTCCTCCCGTGGCCTCCAATTGCTCTTAAATACAAGTAAAACTAAATGCTTGCTCTTCAACCGATCGCTGCCTGCACCTGCCCGCCCGTCCAACATCACTACTCTGGACGGTTCTGACTTAGAATATGTGAACAACTACAAATACCTAGGTGTCTGGTTAGACTGTAAACTCTCCTTCCAGACTCACATCAAACATCTCCAATCCAAAGTTAAATCTCGAATTGGCTTCCTATTTCGCAACAAAGCATCCTTCACTCATACATACCCTTGTAAAACTGACTATCTTACCGATCCTCGACTTCGGCGATGTCATTTACAAAATAGCCTCCAATACCCTACTCAATAAATTGGATGCAGTCTGTCACAGTGCCATCCGTTTTGTCACCAAAGCCCCATATACTACCCACCACTGCGACCTGTATGCTCTCGTTGGCTGGCCCTCGCTTCATACTCGTCGCCAAACCCACTGGCTCCAGGTCATCTACAAGACCCAGCTAGGTAAAGTCCCCCCTTATCTCAGCTCGCTGGTCACCATAGCAGCACCCACCTGTAGCACGTGCTCCAGCAGTTATATCTCGCTGGTCACCCCCAAAACCAATTCTTCCTTTGGCCGCCTCTCCTTCCAGTTCTCTGCTGCCAATGACTGGAACAAACTACAAAAATCTCTGAAACTGGAAACACTTATCTCCCTCACTAGCTTTAAAGCACCAGCTGTCAGAGCAGCTCACAGATTACTGCACCTGTACATAGCCCATCTATAATTTAGCCCAAACAACTACCTCTCCCCTACTGTATTTATTTATTTATTTTGCTCCTTTGCACCCCATTATTTCTATCTCTACTTTGCACATTCTTCCACTGCAAATCTACCATTCCAGTGTTTTACTTGCTATATTATATTTACTTCACCACCATGGCCTTTTTTTTGCCTTTACCTCCCTTATCTCACCTCATTTGCTCACATTGTATATATACTTATTTTTCTACTGTATTATTGACTCTATGTTTGTTTTACTCCATGTGTAACTCTGTGTTGTTGTATGTGTCGAACTGCTTTGTTTTATCTTGGCCAGGTCGCAATTGTAAATGAGAACTTGTTCTCAACTTGCCTACCTGGTTAAATAAAGGTGAACTATTTTTTGAAAATTTAAAATGACATGCTGACTGCAGGAATGTCTACCAAAGTTGCTGCCAGAGAATTGAATGTTAAATTCTGTATCATAAGCCATCTCCAACGTCGTTTTAGAGAATTTGACAGTGCGTCCAACCGGCCTCATAACAGCAGACCGCGTGTAACCACTCCAGCCCAGGACCTCCACATCCGGCTTCTGCACCTGCGGGATCGACAGAGACCAGCCACCCAGACAGCTGATGAAACTGAGGAGTATTTCTGTCTGTTATCAAAAATTATTCTGCTTGGCTGCACCTGGCTCCCCAGTGGGTGGGCCTATGCCCTCCAGGCCCACCCATAGCTGCACCCCTGCCCAGTCATGTGGAATCCATAGATTAGGGCCTAATGAATTCATTTCAATTGACTGATTTCATTATATGAACTGTAACTCAGTAAAATCGTTGAAATTGTTGCATGATGCATTTATATTTTTGTTCAGTATAGAATCCAAAAGGGTTCTTCCGCTTCCCCATAGGAGGTCCCTTTGAAGAATCCATTTTTGCTTCCAGGTTCCAAATCGGTAACAGAATTACAGAAAAATCAGTAACGGAATGACTTCAATTGAATTGGCTGCAATGGGAAATCATAGTAGTCACAGGCGTCTACGGTTTGTTTAACTTAGAAATCAATGTTTTTTGTTTGGCGTATATATTTTAAAGTGAAAAATCGGAGTCTCAGCATAATTCCGTTATCGTGGAATTTCCCTAATCCTGCCTTGAGTGCTGTTATCATGGCAGCGTTAAGGCTGGAATTGTGTCATCGATTCCCTTCTCTTCCAGCCAGCTTATCTCTCTCTGCCTTTCATCACGCTTTCCTGCCTCTCGCTCTTGGATCAGTTCCTTGGAACCCTTTTTATCACAAGTGATGATTGACAGATTGAAGGCATTATCAGGGACAGGGTCACGCAGAGTGGCAACACAGCAGGGAGGGCTTATAAATAAACTGATCATACATTCCAACAATTCTGGAAAAATAACTGAAGGTCCGGGGTATTTCACACACACAGTACCATTTCTAGTTTTTACGTTGCTGATGTTTGGAATGTTTTGTGCAACGCTAGAATGTTCTGGCATATAGATTTATGGGTAGTACTTTTTTTTGTCTGTCTGACGGACATTGAACCCCAACTCACAGCTCTTTTAGGTGGACCTGAATAGCCTGAAAATATTCATGAGATAGAGGTCCTCAAAGTTGACCCATTTTGCATAACCCACCATACTATGAGACATCCATGTCTTCATCACTGGAAAAGATAAACAGTTGAGTTTAATATATTTTAATAAGCTTACAAACAGGGTTGACAACCTATTTAATAATTTCTTGAAATATATATATTTTTTAATATGATTAATATGACTATGATTTCAATAGGTTTCCTATGGAGGATTGACAGTATTTTTAAAACCGATATTCCCATTCAAGTAAACATTCTCTGATGTGTGGACCTCCAACCATCTTTGTGGTATCCCTTAACAGTCAACATGCCCATTTGATTTCCATTTTAGTACATTCATCAGCCAAAACATGAACCCCACCCTGTATTCAGGAGCATGTTGTGACTCAACCGATGGCGGGCACAACACATATCATTTTTAGGGCTGGCCCCAAATAAATAAAAATCTTGGTTGATTGCAAGTCATCTGTTCTTTCAACCAATCGATTGCTGGAAATGATTTAACGTGTATTTTTCCATATATAAAGACATGTGTTTTAATAAAATCAACTTTGTGCATTGAGTTTGTCTGATGCTTTAAGCTTACGGTTTGATGCCTCAAGAGGGTGCCAGAGATCTAGATAACCAGAAGAAAATAAACTTGACCTGACCCAACTATTCTCCTCCCACTCCTGCTGGCTTTCGCATATTCTGCCATTACTGTCCTGAAGTTACCGGTACTAAGTAGATATGCTATAAATGACATTGGCTACACATGGCCTGTCTGCAACTATTAACTTGGGTCCGGCCCAAAGCTTGCGAACTTGCAACGTATAAAATATTCTGGGCCCTCAGTTTCCAGCGCCAGTGAGCTTAATGCAGACACAGCTGTAGGCTATTTGCGCAAGGGATAAGAAGCTGTGCTTAACTTGGACTGGAGCTCACTGGAGTAGAGTACCGGCACCTCAAATGTTCTACTGCTTGAGCTCTTGTTCCTCTTATACATTGAGGAACTATCGTAATTCTCAATGGATGTAAAAAAATATACTATTTGCTTGCTGTTTTAGGTGAAGAAAAGATTACTCTGAGAAGCTCCGCAGGTCATCACTGGTGGTGTGTTAAGGCAATCAGAAATATTTCAGGCCCCCAAATGGGCACATTTATATGCCTACATTTGCGTGCAGGCCAGGTAGCCTATAGACTCAACATTGAAAGGAGCGCTCCAAACAAAAAACAATGAATAAATTGACACAACTCGTAAATGGAATTAAATAAACCCAAACTTGTTTCTCACAAGTGTAGCACAGGTTCTGCATTCTGCAAACAATGTGTCCACTCCGACAATGAGAAGAAGAAGACTGGAATAATATTGAATGCATTAAAAAAAATGACTGTAACCAAAGTAACAAACATTGTAGATTAGAAATTATAGGAATTAACAGTAAATATACTACTGGTGATATATGTAATGGGGAATTGATAGACACTAAGATTCAAAGGCAAACAATTCACACAATGAAGTTATGAAACAATGTATGTGCACAAATTGGTGGGAGAGAGCGCATTTTGGAGAGAGAAGTGCATTGTGCATCTGGTCAATCTGACATCTGCATTGGCCTTGCTGCATTTACGGTGATATGGCCTCAGCAGAAGTGAGGGCATTCATACTTCTTGCACTTCACGGAGCAATGCATAGATGTTGTCAAGGAAGTGAGTTTATGTTTATACAGGATGTACCGCCCCCACTTACCGTCAACCAATCATGTCAATGTGTAGCTATACAAAGCCCTCAGCATTGTTAAAAAATTTGGGAGGTGCATTCCGATGTGATACAGAGCTAGATTTGACTTCAGACGCCTCTCAAGTCCTCAACTGGCAGCTTCATTAAATAGTACCTGCAAAACACCAGTCTCAACGTCAATAGTGAAGAGGTGACTCCGTGATCATGGCCTTCTAGGCAGAGTTGCAAATAATTTTTTTATTTTCCACCATAATTTGCAAATAAATTTAATAAAAATCCTACAATGTGATTTTCGGGATTTTTTTTTTCTCATTTTGTCTGTCATAGTTGAAGTGTACCTATGATGAAAATCACAGGCCTCTCTCATCTTTTTAAGTGGGAGAACTTGCACAATTGGTGGCTGACTAAATACTTTTTTTGTACCACTGTAGATATTCCATAACATTTTTTGCAGTTTCCAGCTACAATAGTCATTTACAACATTAACAATGTCTACACTGTATTTCTGATCAATTTGATGTTATTTTAATGGACAAAAATGTTGCTTTTCTTTCAAAAACAAGGACATTTCTAAATTGTTTAACTTGGATCAAACGTTTCGGGTAGCTTTCCACAGTTTACATACACTAAGTTGACTGTGCCTTTAAACAGCTTGGAATATTCCAGAAAATTATGTCATGGCTTTAGAAGCTTCTGATAGGCTAATTTGGACTGACTTGGACTGAAATAGATTGTGGTACTCATTTTGGGTGCTAGTACTCTTTATATTTAGGAGCAGGAGCTCCACAATACTTTTGAGCTAATATTCTATAAGAGGAACAAGAGCTCAATGAGCTCCTGCACTGCTTCTTATCCCTTGCACAAATAGCCTCAAAGTCAACTTAGTGTATGTAAACTTTTGACCCACTGGAATTGTGATACAGTGAATAAGTGAAATAATCTGTCTGTAAACAATTGTTGGAAAAATGACTTGTGTCATGCACAAAGTAGATGTCCTAACCGACTTGCCAAAACTATAGTTTGTTAACAACTATAGTTTGTTAACAACAAGAGTGGTTGAAAAATGAGTTTTCATGACTCCAACCTAAGTGTATGTAACTTCCGACTTCAACTGTATGTATTTGTTACTGCTCGACTAAAACAATCAAGGTTGACCAACAGCCTAACGACCCAACAATCGACCAGCCGACTAATTGGGGTCAGCCCTAATATTTGTTGTATGTTTTCCTCAATAAATTGTAACTATATAATTTAAGATTTTAAATGATATTTTTCTCAACTGTATGTTTTTACCATTGATGTAGACACATGGATGTCTCTCTCATGGTCAGGTGGGGTATGATCAATAGATCGATTTGGAGCAACTTTATATTTTAATGTTTTGGCATTCAGGCCCAAAAGGGGTTCTGTCAATAAGTGATTACCCCTGATCCAGGTGCCATCCTTTCACTTTCTGTAAAGCTGCTGCAGTGCAGATGGTCTGGTGTTATGAAACCTCTGGCTTCTTTCTGCCTCAGTCAGGACTTTTTGAAATCTGGAGGTTTTAATGTGTGTGTGTGTGGCTGACAGCCTCCTTATGGTTGTCATGAGGAGCATTACTAGCAACTTCTCATCTTAAGATTCTTCTCAAGATGGCATCCTCCTCTCTTTGGGATGTTTTGATCTCAATTCAGGTATTTTTCCAACCCCCAGCCAAAAGGTTTGTCCATAGTGTCCATAGTGACAAATCTCTGGAAGGTTACCGTTTTGGGAATGTAGCCTAGTAATCAATCTGAATTTATAGGCCAATTCAAAAACTTTTTGGGCCGCTTAAATCATGTATTTGACACATTGCCTTTTTACAGTCAGGTTGTGATTGTTGTTGGCAATTGTGAATCACGGCACATCTATTCGTTTTATAGTTCAACCTCACAGCTTTTGTACTTCTGAAATCTCAGGCAGCAGTGTCAGAACATTGTCTTCAAACCGCCTGAGCACTTTTTACTACTTCTCCCGGCAACCATCTTATACACCAGCTGTACATTTAAAAAAAAAAAACTAATGTACTTTAAAATGTTGTGACCATGATAGGGTTTTATCACACACGTTGACAGATTGTATATTGATGCCTGAGGAGGCATACACCGATAAGAGTCGTTGGTTCTCACTGTGCTGGAGGAGTCCTTTGCCTTGCAGAAACTGTCAGAGGTCAGTTATATTGACATTTGGAGTCACGATCAGTGCTGTTTGATTGCTATTAAGCTGCTTCGCTGCGGACTAGTGCTGAAACAGATGCTCCAGACTTGCTGCTCGCTGAGACATGACACATGCCTGACCACGCTCACTGTATCTCTACTAATATTGTTTGAGTTTAAATTGAAGCCATGTTTTAGTTTCAATACCCATGGGAAAGTTTGGATAGCTGTTTCTATCGCTGCAGAAATGTATCGGTGCACAGTATAGGGTGACAATTGGGTGGATCATGATTGATGTTTCATTTGATTGAAACCATGTTTTAGTTTGAAATTCTTATGGAAAAGTTTAAATAGCTTTTCCACCACTGTAGAAACTAATAAAGTACTGTAAGGTATAGGGTGACTATTTTGGGTGGATTGTGATTGGTGGGAAGATTGTCAAGCATTGTTTGGTGGAATGATAGGCGAGTCGATGAGAGGCATTTTTAGGTAAAGGGATACTGCACATAGGTAGTGTCTGGGACAGGGGGAACAGAGAGAGAAGATGGAAGTTCAGGTTAACAGAGACTGACAGGGCTGTCTATAATTCAGCTCGGTGGTGTGTGGACGTGGCAGCAGGACCATGGCGTGGGCGCTGTTAGACACTGAATAGGTGGGGGTGGGCCCTGGACCTCCGTTCCCCTTGGGCTGCTCAGGCAGGGTGCCAGATGGAAGATGGTATGCCAGGGAGCCTCCCGACGGGAAACTGCAAGGGCCGCGTTTGTTCCGCTGACACCCAGCATCTCAGCCCGACCTGGGCAAGCGTACATTCCTCAAAGTGATGGGCCTGGTGCTCTCTCACACACACACTCTCTCTCTCTCTCTTTCTTTCTATCTCTCTCTCTCTCTCTGTCGCTCTCTGTCTCTATCCCACCTTCTCTCCCTTATCCCGCGGTCTATCACATACTCTCTTTCTCTGGCTCCCTCTGTCCGTCTCGCTTCCCCCTCTCTCTTTCTTTCTTCATCTTCTTCCCATAACCCTTGGTGAGGCGTGCAGGATTCCTCCCCTGCTGAGGGGATTAAGAGTCTGGGAGGCATCAGGGATCTGATTGGACAGGACCTGCTCTTGTTCCTATTGGACGGGTTTGGGCTAGTGCAGCAGTGGTGGGCTCTCAGAGCCAACAGGGGATTGGACAGGACAGCAGTGGGCTCCACTGTGGTTGTGTAACAAACCTCAAATTCAGGGAGGGACATCCTTTAGCATCAGGTACGAGTTAGCGAGGGAATTCCACTGGCTTTAGAGAACTTTAGATTTCCACAGATAGACATGCCGTGCTCTCTCTAAGGGTTTTGAATCTGCGGAAAGCTTAGACTTTTGGAGCAAAGCCTTGGCACTTATGGAGGGTGGGAAAGTCAACAGCAGGCGACGCAGAGAAGCAAATGCTTGTCACACGCTCCCGTAGCGTTTCCTTTACAGCAGCTTTCTGTTGTTTGCTCAGGAGATTCCATTTAGAAATCAGGTGATCCGGAGTTGTGAGGTCCGACTTGAGGAGCATTTGTATGTCATTTTGTCTCACTCTTCTCGCCTTTTCCACAGGTCCTGTGGCACCTGGACATCTTTCGGCGGAGCTTCCGGCAGCTGACCACACACAAGTGCATGGAGGACTCGTGTATATTCTGTGCCCTGAAGGTAAGAGGCTAGACCTGTGGGTGGAGATGAGAGGGAGGCCTGGGGGTGGAGAACAGGTGGTTCACTTATTAATGAATCCTTTCCATGTAATGCCTACCAAAGAATGCAGATAGAGGATGGTTCTTTTGGTATTGGACTATTGTATTTTATTTTCAACAGTAAGTTGATCAAATACGTCATTGTTTTCAAGTTACTTCTGTCAATTTAGTTCTTAAGCTAAGAGATGACCATGATTTTGAATGGGAGTTCTGGGATGTGAATATTTATGTCTTAACATGTCAGTAATTAAGCCATCTCCCCTGGTGTGGATAGACAGTGGTTGGATGTCTGGCCAGTGGTTATGGATTATTATGGACCATTGATCTCTCTCTGATCAAGCATTTTGCAATAACATCTGCTATGTGACCAATCAAATTGGATTTGAATACATTTGATTTGAGCTGGACAGGCCGCTGAATGTAGATCAATGGCTTTACCCCCCCCCCCCCCCCCACTCTCTCTCTCTCTGTGTGTTATTTGCCAAATGACTGCGGTAATCGGAATGATCGTTCAAATAGCACAACTGGGCCACCCCTAGTGACCAATGACCATCTCTATATGTCTCACCGCGACCATCTGTCTGTCTCTGTGTAAGTGTCTGTCTGTCTGTCTGTCTGTCTGTCTGTCTGTCTGTCTGTCTGTCTGTCTGTCTGTCTGTCTTCCTGTCTGTCTTCCTGTCTGTCTTCCTGTCTGTCTTCCTGTCTGTGTGAGGGTGGTCTCTCTAACTTTAGTCTTACTCTGTAACTGACTCTCTGTTATTCATTCCAAATCAATTTCTGATTGTCTGTCTCTTTGGCTGGCTGGCAGAACCAGACTAGCTTTGCCACTAAGCTTACTTCCATTACACCACAAGACTCATTCTGTGGGCCAGCAGGTTTGATTTTCCTGGTTTGAGTCATTGATTCCATCTTAATGAAGAGGCAAGTTTCACACTCTCATACGTACCAGAGGAGACAGTCGAGGGTGCGGAAATGCCTTTTGAGTGGCTGTAGGATGGCACTCCACACACTCAGCCGTGTGCAATGTTCACACCCAAATGCAGATTTAAATGGGCTCTTGTGAAACTGAGTGGTTTGATGATCTGCGATGCTTAGGGCTGCATGGCCCATCGGAGGGGTTCGATGGTGATATTTGAAGGCATGTCTGGTTCCTCTGTTTCACACACGGTCTGCGTGGCAGGCATAGCTAAGAGCAGCTGGATCTGGCTAGCAGGCTGGACTTGGAGAGCGACAGAGCCCCGTGAGTTTAACGAGGCCATCTTTTAGCTACTGACTGACTAGGTCTGGTCCTTTTGACTGTGACAGGTTATTTGATTTCACACCAGTGTCTACCTCAGAGTCATGGTCAGAAATGTAGGCCTAAGTGTACTTCTGTTGCTCCCTCTGCCCTTGCTCTCTCTCTTTCACTCTTGCACTCCATCTCTCTCCCTCTCTCTGCTCTTTCATTCTCTCCCTCCATCTCTCTCTCCCTCCCATTCACTCTCCCCTCTGCTCTCTCCATCTCTCCCTGTGCTCTTTCCCCTTGCCTCCATCTTCCTCTCCCTCCCTCCCTTCCTGCTTCTGGTCTTCCTCTCTCCTTCTCTCTTTCTCTCCCTCTCTCCCTTGATGTCTCAGCCTTATCAGAATTACCAGGGCTCATTTGAAGGGTCGATTACAGGGCATTTCGGCCAGGCATTTAATTTGAGCAGAATTATAAGGCTATGATAATTTATCCTCTCCCCACCTCCTTTTCTGCCTCTCCTGTTCTCTCTCCCTCAGCTCACCTCACCCACCTCTTCTCTCTCTCTCTCTCTCTCTCTCTCTCTCTCTCTCTCTCTCTCTCTCTCTCTCTCTCTCTCTCTCTCTCTCTCTCTCTCTCTCTCTCTCTCTCTCTCTCTCTTCCGTACGCAAGATAGGTTGAGGTGCAGCGGCAAGGCAGGTGTGTGTGTGTGTGTGTGCGCGCATGTTTGTGTTAGTGGGTGCGCATGTTTGTGTGCCTTTACGTGTGTTTATGTTCGCTTGCCCAATAAACACTCACCTTGTTCAGGGTGTTCTTGTCTGAGAAAATGGAAATACATGATTTAAAACAGGGAAGACATACTTTTTCAAATGCGCCCTGCAACATAAATATAGACATTATACCCAAAGTATGTGTGTGTGTGTGTGTGTGTGTGTGTGTGTGTGTGTGTGTGTGTGTGTGTATATACAGTTGAAGTCAGAAGTTTGCATACACTTAGGTTGGAGTCATTAAAACTCATTTTTCAACCACTCCACAAATTTCTTGTTAACAAACTATAGTTTTGGCAAGCCGGTTAGGACATGTAAACCCCATGGGACCGCCCAGGAAGGAGACGCGTTCTGTCTCCTAGAAATGAACGTATTTTGGTGCGAAAAGTGCAAATCAATCCCAGAACAACAGCAAAGGACCTAGTGAAGATGCTGGAGGAAACAGGTACAAAAGTATCTATATCCACAGTAAAACGAGTCCTATATCAACATAACCTGAAAGGCCGCTCAGAAAGTAAGAACCTACTGCTCCAAAACCACCATAAAAAAAGACAGACTACAGTTTGCAACTGCACATGGGGACAAAGATCGTACTTTTTGGAGAAATGTCCTCTGGTCTGATGAAACATAAATAGAACCGTTTGGCCATAATAACCATTGTTATGTTTGGAGGGAAAAGGGGGAGGCTTGCAAGCCGAAGAACACCATCCCAACCGTGAAGCACAGGGGTGGCAGAATCATGTTGTGGGGGTGCTTTGCTGCAGGAGGGACTGGTGCACTTCACAAAATAGATGGCATCATGAGGTTGGAAAATATTGAAGCAACATCTCAAGACATCAGTCAGGAAGTTAAAGGTTGGTTGCAAATGGGTCTTCCAAATGGACAATGACCCCAAGCATACTTCCAAAGTTGTGGCAAAATGGCTTAAGGACAACAAAGTCAACGTACTGGAGTGGCCATCACAAAGCCCTGACCTCAATCCCATAGAAAATGGGTGGGCAGAACTGAAAAAGCGTGTGCGAGCAAGGAGGCCTACAAACCTGACTCAGTTACACCAGCTCTGTCAGGAGGAATGGGCCAAAATTCACCAACCTATTTTGGGAAGCTTGTGGAAGGCTACCCGAAACGTTTGAGCCAAGATAAACAATTTAAAGGCAAAGCTACCAAATACTAATTGAGTGAATGTAAACTTCTGACCCACTGGGAATGTGATGAAATAAATTAAATCTGAAATAAATCATTCTCTCTACTATTATTCGGACATTTCACATTCTTAAAATAAAGTCGTGATCCTAACTGACCCAAGACAAGGAATTTTTACTAGGATTAAATGTCAGGAATTGTGAAAATGTTTAAATGTATTTGGCTAAGGTGTATGTAAACTTCCGACTTCAACAGTATACACCACCGTTGAAAAGTTTGGGGTCACTTAGAAATATCCTTGTTTTTGAAAGAAAAGCAAACTTTTTGTCCATTAAAATAACATCAAATTGATCAGAAATACAGTGTAGACATTGTTAATGTTGTAAATGACTATTGTAGCTGGAAACAGCAGATTTTTTACGGTATATCTACATAGGCCCATAATCAACAACCATCACTCCTGTGTTCCAATGGCACATTGTGTTAGCAAATCCAAGTTCATCATTTTAAAAGGCTAATTGATCATTAAAAAAAACTTTTACAATTATGTTAGCACAGCTGAAAACTGCTGTCTGATTAAAGAAACAATAAAACTGGCATTCTTTAAACTAGTTGAGTATCTGGAGCATCAACATTTGTGGGTTCGATTACAGGCTCAAAATGGCCAGAAACAAAGAACTTTCTTCTGAAACTCATCAGTCTGTTCTTGTTCTGAGAAATTATAGCTATTCCATGTGAGAAATTGCCAAGAAACTGAAGATCTCTTACAACACTGTGTACTACTCCCTTCACAGAACAGTGCAAACTGGCCCTAACCAGAATAGAATGAGGAGTAAGAGGCCCCAGTGCACAACTGAGCAAGAGGACAAGTACATTAGAGTGTCTAGTTTGAGAAACAGACGCCTCACAAGTCCTCAACTGGCAGCTTCATTAAATACTATCTGCAAAACAGCAGTCTCGACGTCAACAGTGAAGAGGTGAAATTAGTGTTACCTTGATATAAATGATATTGACCCCCTTCCAGTTGCGGTGAACCCTATGTGAACCCTGTGAATGTATCATTTCGTTGTACAATCCGTGAATACTTTCTGTTGAGTCCATTCCTGTTATTCCAGAGTGTTACGCTGTTGTTGACCCCGCTGTGTTACTGTGTCTCTTGTTGTTTCTAGAGTATCTTTGCTCAGTTCCAGTTCAGCAGTGAGAAGGTGCTGCCATCTGACGCGCTCCGCAGCGCTCTGGCCAAGACCTTCCAGGACGAACAGCGCTTCCAGCTGGGCATCATGGACGACGCTGCAGAGTGCTTCGTAAGAGACAACCCTCCCTTTGCTCCTCCACTTCTTCCTACTTTACCCCCTCACTATTACTCTCTCAGCTTACTTATTCCTCCATGACTTACCTCATCCCTCACTTCCCCACGTCCATTACCCTTCATTCTTCCACTCCTGCTCTCTCTCTTCTAATACACCTACACACTTAGCAAACAGAACAGAGCTACGAGATCTGCTAAAAGTGATCTCATAACAAAATGTTCCATGTTTAAAAATCTGATTTTTGCCATGCCGTAATATTTAGAAAACAATGGCTGGGGACACTATTTACTTTGGGAGAACAAAGGAAAAGTGTGGGAAGTGTTTTTGTCTCTGGGAAGTTGCAGTGCAGAGCTCTCTACAAGGCTTTTACCCTGATCCCAGTGACAGTAAGCAGTCCACCCAGCCTCTACCACACTACCACAAAGAAAGAAACTTTGCCATTTTTCCCCCCTGACTAGCTCATTTTATAAGCAACGCAGCTAGGCAGCCAGCCAGAGGATTGTTCCCTCCCTGGGCCTATTCTCTCCTCTCAACCTCTCTCTCCACTTCTCTTTATGTTCTGCTGACAAGCGAGAACATACGGAAACTGCAACTTGGGTTGTTTTTTTTATTAGTATTATTCTGGGTATTTGGCTGCGGCTGCATTCCGGAGGCGGTGGGATGGTGGGCTGAGGCAGATGCTAAGTGTACATTGGAACCTCCCCGTGGTGACCCTCTCTCTGCAGTGCTACAGAACTCCCACCGCTCCGAGGGCTCCTGCCTGCAGTTAGAGTGATAAATCACCCAGTAAATTAGCTCAGGATGGCCAACCAGAGCCTCTGTGTGTTTTGCAGTGCAGCACCTTGCTGCTTCACTGAGTTTAAAACAGTAATCCACTCAAAAACTATATTTGTGTTTATTAATCCACTGTTGATGCAGTCCCAAAATGTTTTCCATCTCAGTGATCAAGTTTTCAAGATATAGGACTTTCAAAAATCGAATTGTAGATGCATCATCATGATGATGTGGCAAGTTACAATTTGCATTTTGAAAGTCCTTATGTCTTGAAGACATGATTGCTGACGTGCAAAACATTTTGAGACTGCATCAACAGTAGATTAATTTTTAAAAATATATCAAAAGATAGTTTATAGGTGGATTATTCCTTTAAGCAATATAAGTTTTCTCAAGATTTTCTCGAGGATATTTTCTTTGTGTGTTGGTTTTGTCATGACGTAGTAATGTGATTCCGTTAACAACACATGTGGGCAAGCGCATACACACTTGCTTACACACACAAACACAAACAGGAATAAAGCCAACATGACTGTCTCTAACTGTTGCCCCCACAGGAGAACATCCTAATGCGGATTCATTTCCACATCTCAGACGAGACCAAAGAGGACATCTGCACAGCCAAGCACTGCATCCCACACCAGAAGTTTGCCATGACGCTCTTCGAACAGGTCAGCACAAACACAAGCCTCAGTAACTTATTTAGATGATCAGTCAATCCATTTTCTTTTCATCTCAGAATTGACACCCCCTCCCCCCCATCCATTTCTATGTCATTAACTGAAGTCAAGCCAGCTGTGCTTATCTTAGTGGTGTAACTCTTTGTATGTTTGCAGTGTGTGTGTAGCAGCTGTGGGGCCTCCTCTGACCCACTGCCATTCATTCAGATGGTGCACTACATCTCCACCACCTCCCTCTGGTGAGTAAATCCTTTGACTTGGGAAAACAGCATTGAGTTGACTGGTTCTGCCTAGATCTGACTGATGTTCTGAATGGTTCAGACTAGTTCCGAGGGGGTTCCTTCTGACCTGTTCGGACCAGTTCGGACTAGTTGACTAACACCATACATAGGCGCACATTTTATACGAAAGTGAAAGTTGATGGGCACTGCTCTCCAATTGAATTTTGCTCCATTCACTCCGCAAACAGATGATAGACTGAAAAGCTTTTCCGGTCTCTTTTCCACGGAGCAGAGCAACAACAAAAAATCAACGCTCTCTCGACCTAGAGACACAATGGTGACCGAATGTGCTTTCTCTCTCCTCCTCTAAAGAGAAGTAACCCGCTAGGTTAGATATCAGGTCGCCTAGGAACGGGTAATAGCTTTCTTCATTGTGGCAGTATGAGCTGTCCACCAAACCTCTCTGGGCTGTGGGAGGAGGAAGGAGGGATGAATCACCTGCATTCCCTCCGTTAGGCTGCGGACTAGCTGTAGTGAGCCAGGGGCTGCCTGCCTGCGTCTCCAGCTGTGGCGATGTCTGCAGCGAAGCCCTCAGGAGAGCCCAACACCAGTCTCAGTCTCTTCGTCTGCTGTAGCAGCCAGCCAGTCAGCCCAGAGTGCTTGTTATGTTATGAGCAAACTTCTTATGCAAAAGTGATGAAGTGTCTACAATAATATTCCATGTGATTAGTCTGTTAGGTGTACTGTGTGGGCTCTATCTAATTCCTCAACGCTATTTGGCCCTGATATGAGCCCAACATCCTGAAACACCAGCCCCTCTCTATCTGTTAGAGACACACCCACACAGACACACACGCGCACACACACACACACACACACACAGACACACGCACCCACTCCCCCCCCATAACCCTCAGAGGAGTATGTTGTATCCTGACAACGGTTTATATGCCAATAACAGGCCTCTCTCCTGCACCAGAGCACAGAGTTACAGTATAACCCTGGAGTGTCTTTGACAGAGCCCCAGAGAGACCTGGAGAGAATGGGAACGGAACAAAGAGTCACCTTGTAGTCAAAGGACTGGTCTAAGGCCCTGCAGTCACATGATCAGTAGTACCAGTGTTAAGGCTGTAGCTGTAGTGCTCTCTATTTTAGAAGGATGTTTTTATCTGAAAGATGCTTACATTTAACACAGTCTGTAGGGTGGAGTGGGGTAAGTTGAGCCATTTTTTACATTCAGCATCACTACGTCAAGGGAAATATAGTGTTATTTCTAACAAAAGATATCTACATTTGAGCCACCTTGGGGTAAGTGGGTGATAGTGTCCTGTGACAGAGGTTGGTGGTGCTGGTAGGTCAAAGTTGAATTCATGGACTGGGAGGTGTGGTATATTGTGTCTCTTAAATGTATGCCTACATTCAGATATACATGTCGATCTCTCTGTTCAATATCACTTCCCCTTCCATTTCTCAACCAGTTGTATGGGACAGGGATGTTGTTTCGATGTGCCAATTCATGCATTTGAGGATACTAAGCCCATGAAACTGGGCCGCAAAATTCTGGATATGTTTAGCAAGCTCAGACTCCATGTCATAAGATAAGACATTATGTGCCTCTGCTACAATATCATAGCCTCTCTTTCGCACAGGTTCTTGTTCATCATTTTTGTTGTTGTCAATATACAGTGCATTCGGAAAGTATTCAGAACCCCTGACTTTTTCCACACTTTGTTACTTTACAGACTTATTCTGAAATATATGAAATATATACAAATCCTCATCAATCTACACGCAATACCCCATAATGACAAAGTGATTTTTTTTTTTAGACATTTAGCTAATAATATATATATATAAAAGATACCTTACTATTCAAACCCTATGAGACTCAAAACTAAACTCAGGTGCATCCTGTTTCCATTCATCATCCTTGAGATGTTTCTACAACTTGATTGGAGTCCACCTGTGGTAAATTCAATTGATTGGACATGATTCGGATAGGCACACACCTGTCTATATAAGGTCCCACAGTTGACAGTGCATGTCAGAGAAAAAACCAAGCCATAAGGTTGAATAGAGCCATAGAGCGCTGAGACAGGATTGTGTCAAGGCACAGGTCTGGGGAAGGGTACCAAAAAATGTCTGTGGCATTGAAGGTCCCCAAGAACACAGTGCCTCCATCATTCTTAAATGGAAGAAGTTTGGAACCACCAAGACTCTTCCTAGAGTTGGCTGCCCCGCCAAACTGAGCAGTCGGGGTAGAAGGGCCTTGGTCACGGAGGTGAACAAGAACACGATGGTCACTCTGACAGAGCTCCAGAGTTCCTTTGTGGAGATGGGAGAACATTCCAGAAGGACAACCGTCTCTGCAGCACTCCACCCATCAGGCCTTTATGGTAGTGGTCAGTAAAAGGAACATGACATCCTGCTTGGAGTTTGCCAAAAGGCACCTAAAGGACTCTCTGAGTGATTCTCTGGTCTGATTGAACTCTTTACAAATTAAAGGAGAGCCGCACACTCTAGGAGCTCAGATGCAATAATTTAATAACCTAATATCCAACATTTCGACAGACAAGTTGTCCCTGATGAAGACAGCTTGTCTGTCGAAACGTTGGATATTAGGTTATTAAATTATTGCATCTGAGCTCCTAGAGTGTGCGGCTCTCCTTTTATTTTCAATTGTTCTACTCCACTAGCCAGCACCTAGCCTAAACAGGTGTGCGTTTCTTTCACCTCCTGATTGAACTCTTTGGCCTGAATGCCAAGCGTCACGTCTGGAGGAGACCTGGTACCATCCCTACGGTGAAGAATGGTGGTGGTAGCATCATGCTGTGGGAATGTTTTTCAGCGGCAGGGATTGGGCAACTAGTCAGGATCGAGGGAAAGATAAACGGAGCAAAGTATAGAGAATTCCTTGATGAAAACCTGCTCCAGAGAGGTCAGGACCTCAAACTGGGGTGAAGGTTCACCTTCCAATAGGACAATGACCCTAAGCAGGAGTGACTTTAGGACAAGTCTCTGAATGTCCTTGAGAGGCCCAACCAGAGCCCGGACTTGAACCCGACCGAACATCTCTGGAGAGACCTGAAAATAGCTGTGCAGCGACGCTCCCCATAAAACCTGACAGAGTTTGAGAGGATCTACAAAGGAGAATGGGAGAAACTCTCCAAATATGGCTCAACTTACCCCATGGCCATTGGCTCAACTTACCCCATGGCCATTGGGTCAACTTACCCCATGGCCATTGGCTCAACTTACCCCATGGCCATTGGCTCAACTTACCCCATGGCCATTGGCTCAACTTACCCCATGGCCATTGGCTCAACTTACCCCATGGCCATTCGCTCAACTTACCCCATGGCAAACATTTAGACTATATTAGCTCACACAGCTACAAGGATGCACTTTCCGTGCTATGTTTAGAACCGCATATTGTAGCTTATAGAGACCCCAACTGATGTATAAAACAATATTAAAACTCTACTTTGGTTTAGATATAACACAATGCATTAATTTGACTTTGAAAATCCGTTTTTTGGACCTAACATGCTTGACACTTTTTTTCCTTCACATGAAATGATGACCTCTTCCTAAATATTTGGTCACATGATTCATTTTGTGTATGGTTTCCTAGTTACAAGGGTGGCTCAACTAACCCTTAGGCTCAACTTACCCCACTCTCCCCTACAATATATGTGGCCCACAGATCATACCCACAACCCTGGTGTTGCAAGGACTAGATGTCTGAGTGTGTGTTGTCTCACACTGTAGATGTCTGAGTTGTGTATGTTCTGTGTATTCCCCGTGTTACAGTAACCAGGCGGTGAGGATGCTGGAGTGTAAAGACAAGCCCACACCAGACATGTTTGGAGAGCTGCTCCGCAACGCCAGCACTATGGGAGACCTACGCAACTGTCCGGTGAGTTGGTATACAAGAACCCTTTACCACACCATACCATTAATGCACATTTACATTGTTCTCATTTAGCCTGCGTTCTTATCCAGAGCGACTTACAATTAGTGCAGCTATCTTAAGATAGCTTGGTGGGACAACCAGATAGCACCGTCGTAGTAAGGACATTTTCCCTACAATAAAGTAGTTATCAACAAAGTCAGTACTAGTAGGAAAAGTGTAGGTAAAAAAAGTGTTTTTGCTTGGGGGTGCCGTGGGGTTTATTTAAGATACTCTTTGAAGAGGTAGAGTTTCTGGCATTTTTTGGACGATGAACAGGGACTCCGCTGTCATGCTGTTAGGGGAAAGCTTGTTCCACACCATGGACTCTACGACAACTGTGATAGCCACTATATTACACTATATTACAGCCACAATAGATATTACACTCCCACCAGAAATATTCTTACTTATGATGGTGAAAGAAAAGTTAAATATTCATGTCCTTAGGATTCTTTAGTCAAGAAATATATTATGACTCTCACACTTGCGTACACGCACACACACACACACACACACACACACACACACACACACACACACACACACACACACACACACACACAATCTAACTCCGAGGCTTGTGTTGAGTGTGGGCGGACTGGTTCAGAGGGACTTGATGGCGTCACATGGGCAGTAAACACCATTCTGAGGCCAGCCAAACTCACCACGGAGTCCTTAGTGCTTCGACTGTAATATCTCTGGGTTAGAAACGGAACTGAAAGGACCAGGGTGGATCAACATGAGCAGCTCAAAGTATTAGCGTTTTAAAATGTGAAATCTCCCAGTCAAACATGACTCTTGTAATTCTGATACTCCCTCCCAGCTTTATCTTTATCAAACATTAAAGCCTCTGGTCATTCTAACGGTCAACTCCAGAGTCGACATAAGCTGCCCCAGTATTGTACAATTACAGGCCTTTTCCAGAAATATGTTTTTATTCGCTAAGTATAGGCTGACTTTGATGCTTCTCCCGCTGGTCTGTGTGTGAGAAACCCCAGTGCTCGCCTGTGCTGTGAGAAAGTCTCCTCTGTTTATGTCAAATTTGGCACGTGCACAATCGTTGCCCTTCCGGGGGCCTGCCGCCCGCTTGTTTCCAGCCTCACTTCTGGGAAACGCACAAAAGAAGAGGGAATTTTGCCCCTCTCCGGCAAAGGAGGTCAAGATGGCAGGTGCATGTGGTGACATGCGTCCTTCTCCCTCGCAAACACACACATACAAACAAACAAACAAAAACACACACGCTGTACCGCTCTGGCCCAAATCAGCTCTGTGAAAGGAGTCCTTGTGGTAACCTTCTATGAAGGAACCCCACATGCTGCTGGGCCCAGTGTGTGGGTAGAGTTTCTGTCTAAAGGAAGGCTGTCTCTCTGTGATGGGCATAGAAGTGACACTTGAATTGGGGGTTGTCATTGGCCTACAGCCAGCTGACCTTTTCAGACACAGCTCACTATGAGGGGTGCTCTGAATTGAACCATAGTCAACACTGAAAAAGCTAAATGGATGAAGATCACTGTCAACTCGGAACGTAATGAGTCATGGTAGACTTTGTTTGAGTTTTTTTTTGTTTGTTTGAGGATTTTGGGTTTATATTTGTGATTTATTAACTCTCAATTTACGTCTCCTTTTTGTCCCCCTCTTTCACTTCCCCCTTCTCTCTCCCACTCCATCTCTTGCCCCCTACCTTTCTTCCCACCCTCCTCTTCACACGCTCTCTTCTTCCTGCTCGCTCGCTCTCTCTCTCTCTCTCCCTACCTCAGAGTAACTGTGGGGAGAAGCTGCGTATTCGTCGGGTACTTATGAACTCTCCAGAGATCATCACCATAGGTCTGGTGTGGGACTCTGACCACTCAGACCTGGCAGAGGACGTCATCCACAGCCTGGGCACTTGCCTGCGCCTGGGGGATGTAAGACGCGCACACACACACACACACACACACACACACGGAGACACACACTCACTCTTACAGTTTTCTTCAGAAGATACCACTAAGTTATGCCATACTGGGTTGTGTGTGCTGTAATGTTTCTAGCCACCGACACCAGAGTGGATAGAAAGCAGTCTGATGTCTCTATACTCTGACACAACACACACAGTCAGGCACCATCTCCCTCGCTAATGAATTTTTCAAGGTGTTTACCTGCTGTAAAAGCGAGCTAACCTTTGAGAACCTCTGGAGCGTTTCTGAAGTGGTACTTCTGCGAGTTGTGTTATAATCTGATACCAATATTCCCAATGTCTGTTTGGGTACCCTGGGGGGGGGGGATATGATTTAACTATACAGTATTGCAGGACAGTGTATTTTTTGTTTCCCTATGGGGCTGAACATGAGTCCTCTCCCCTGTCCCCCTCAGCTCTTCTACAGAGTAACAGATGATAAGGCCAAGCAGGCAGAGCTCTACCTGGTGGGCATGGTGTGTTACTACGGCAAGCACTACTCCACCTTCTTCTTCCAGACCAAGATACGCAAGTGGATGTACTTTGACGACGCACATGTCAAAGAGGTAAAAAAAAAAAAAAAACGAAATAAATCAATCCATCCGGGTGAATGGTTAGAGAAGTTGCCCTTATTCACTAATGTAGGATGGGATTCCTTTACCCCTAATCCTGACCATGAACATGAACCATTTGTTTTTACTGTGTAGTTGCTGTGTTTTATTCTTCCTACGGTATTTTGCAGTTGAAAATCACACAGGCCATGTTTGGCTATACATTGCTCCTCACTTGGGTGATGTTACTGTGAGAAAGACCATTGAGCCGTACACGTGTCTGTGGACTCCTCTCAGTTGAGAGTCCTCCACTTTTACAGCTTATTGTCTCTCTCTCCCGTTGCTGTGTCAAGAGGGAGAGGACATTCATCTTTTAACAACGAATTCCCTGATGTTTTCTTTCATTGCTAAACAGAAGCGTGGCCCGTCGGGCTCTATTCAAAGCCCCCTGTTTGTCGCTAATTTCACCCCGGCGCCATGAGTTTACATTATTCACCCGCTCGTTGACTCACTGGCGAGCTGGGGTTGTTTTTGCTCCATTTTTAATCGATGACACAGGCTGTGTTGTCATTACAGCCCAAGGAGGAATAGTTGTCATAGGAATAGTTTACTTTACTTTCTTATCCTACTGGGGATATTTAGGCCAGACAAAATTTACATCAAAAACAACAATCAACATGTATGTACAAAAATTCATGGAGAGACACATGTAACCTGCCACAGTCCTTATCATGGACAATGAGAGGTCTGCAGCGTTGCTGAGGAACCCAAAGCCTGTCACATGAGGTCATCTGGATGAACTCTGATTGGTGGTTCACACTGCGGCAGTGTTGTGGCCAGTCATGGGTGCGAGTTCTGATTGGCTTCTCCTTTAGTTCCAGGTCAGGTCCCCCTCTCTGTGTGACGAGGTGTGGGAGCATTGAGCAGAGGCGTTAGTTAGTTAGTTCCACATGCCTGGCCTGCTGGCCCAACTGTGGTGTGTGTCTCTCGCCACCTCTCCTGGGAGCGGGCGGAGGGTAGGAAATGACACACAGCTCTGTGGGCACCGGGCCTTCTCTCACTGCTCTGGCTCGCACCTATCCTTTCTCCCGTCTCTCTCTTTTCCTCTCTATCTCTCTACCTAGTCCCCCCCCCCCCCCCCGTGGCATGGCTCTTTCACCTTCCATCCATCCACTTTCTTTAAAAAATGTCTCCCCTCTTCCCACTCCTCTGTCCTTTTCTTCTCTCCCTTTTCTCCCCTTTCCTTTCTCTCTCTCCTTTCTCTCTCGCTCATTTCCTCTCTCTCCTATCATGGCTTTAGTCACATAAATGTCTGTGCTGTACGTTCACTCCTGGGCAGTTGCATACAAAGCAGCTTTTCTCTCTCTCTCTCTCTCTCTCTCTCTCTCTCTCTCTCTGTCTCTGTGTGTGTGTAAAGCCAGCACGTGAGCCAGTGAGGGTTTGGACAAAAGTGGCCTGAAAACAAGGATATCCCTCTATTGTTTATCTGGCCAGCTGGACAGGAGGGCGTGGCCAATAGAGAGCTAGAGCAAAGCGGCCACCTCTGTAGACCCACGCACACATTTGCGCTTTCAAACACACACACATACGCTCATACGCATACACACACACACACACTTTTCTGATATGATAGGGCTATCGGGACTTCCTGTCACAGATTCCTGTGCTGAGCGAGGGCAGAGCGTTCGTTGTGCATTCGGGAAAACCAGGTTGGGGTAAGAGGGGTTGGAAAATGGCTCCTCTGGCGCTTACAGAGTCGTGTTAATGTTAGCAGTAGCTATTGTACTGTGGTCTTGACTAACTCGCATTCTTTTGTGAGCTCACTCACTTCGCTCTGTGTGTACTTTTCTGGGTGTCTGTTCGACTCTTCCTGAACATTTTGAGATTTCACTTCAGGGATGGGCCTGCATGCGCAGGTCTAACCCTGGAAAGTCGTGACATAGTTTCCTCTCTTCCCGGCAGATTGGGCCCAAGTGGAAGGACGTGGTGTCTCGGTGCATCAAGGGCCACTACCAGCCCCTGCTACTGCTCTACGCTGACCCCCGGGGGACGCCCGTGTCAGTGCAGGACCTGCCCTCCCGCCTGGACCTGCACCACTTCAACAGGTCCTACTACGACAGCGAGGACTCGGGTACGAGACGCCTCGCGTCACACGAGATCACTTGCTACACGCACAGAATGGCTGTTGCATTACCACACCTGTGTTCAAATAGTATTTTTGTTCTTGTTCTTTCAAATGGAACTAGTAGTTAAAGTAAAACAAATGCAATTTATACACCACGTGTTTCACCTTCTTGAAGCGGTAGTTTCCTGCTCTCTGTACTGTTCTGATTAAGTCCTGGCTTGTGTGTTCTCGTTATTATCTCTGATGGCTGTCTGCATCTGTTCCGCTGTCATGCTGTTGTCTTCAGGCCGCGAGCCGTCCATCTCCAGTGACACACGCACCGACTCGTCGACAGACAGTTACTCCTACAAGCATTCCCACTCCCACTCTCACCATGAGTCCATGGCCAGCCACTTCTCCTCCGATTCCCAGGGAACCGTCATCTGTAACCCAGACAACGACACAGCCTCCCGCAGCAGCCTGGAGACCACAGGTAGTAGGAGGAGGAGTTCAGGAATAGCATGCACACACACAGACAGGGTAGATATATATGCACACACACAGACAGGGTAGATATATATGCACACACACTGACAGGGTAGATATAATGCACACACACACAGACATGGTAGATATAATGCACACACACACAGACAGGGTAGATATATATGCACACACACAGACAGGGTAGATATATTTGCACACACACAGCCATGGTAGAAATATATGCACACACACATACAGGGTAGATATATATGCACACACACAGTCAGGGTAGATTTTATGCACACACACACAGTCAGGGTAGATATATATGCACACACACAGACAGGGTAGATATATATGCACACACACAGACAGGGTAGATATATATGCACACACACAGACAGGGTAGATATAATGCACACACACAGACAGGGTAGATATATATACACACACACAGACAGGGTAGATATATATGCACACAAACAGACAGGGTAGATATATACACATACACACACAGTCAGGGTAGATATATGCACACACACAGACATGGTAGATATATATGCACACACACAGACAGGGTAGATATAATGCACACACACAGTCAGGGTAGATATATATGCACACACACAGACAGGGTAGATATAATGCACACACACAGGGTAGATATATATGCACACACACAGACAGGGTAGATATATATGCACACACAGACAGGGTAGATATAATGCACACACACAGTCAGGGTAGATATATATGCACACACACAGACAGGGTAGATATATACGCACAAACAAACATGAATATGGTCTGTAGCTCACTCGAACACATAAGTATGCACAGACACACACAGTCACATACATGCACGCAGTTGCATGCTTGCACGCATACACACACACTGACACACACACACAGAGTATACTCCCAAGCCTATGCACCAAAAGAGGCTGGTGGGAGGAGCTGTAGGAGGCTGGGCTCATTGTAAAGACTGGAGTGGTAGATTGGAACGGTATCAAACACATGGAAACCACGTTCCATTGAATCCATTTCAGCCATTACAATGAGCCCGTCCTCCTATAGCTCCTCCCACCAGCCTCCTCTTATATACACAGACTAAACTGTGTATTAATTCATGCTTTTACCTTGCATGTATGCACACGTACAACTACTTAGGTTTAAGCATGTATTGCTCACCCAAACATACTCTAGACAGATTTGTATGTACTGTACAGAGGGTTAAAGCCACAGCCATTACCCAATCATGTTCATCATGAATTATGTGTCATCATTTTTCACATGTCGTAACCATGTAAACGGTCATAAAAAAAATCTCCTCCCTAAGGCCAAGTGACGGACAGTGGGCCAGTGCAGTGCCACTCTCTGAGGAAAGGCGGAACAGTGGACAGGAAGGGCGGGGCCAGTGACAGGAAGCGGAGCTCTAGTCGTCCGAGGCGACTTGAGGAGAGGAGCCGGGGCTCTAAGACTGACGAAGCCTCGTCGGCAGGTTACCACAGCGAGGGTACGAAGGAACCAATCACACGGCAGAGCCAAGAGACTAGGGACCAATCACACGGCAGAGCCAGGGAACAAGTGACCTATGACAGAAGAGCATGATGACTCAGGAGACTATACTGTATCTAGCAGCTTAGAGCTCATCAGAATCAGTGCCTCTAGTCTTTCGCAGGTAGTTCATAGCATTTGGGTTTTACATATTTAACAAGCAGATCAGGTACAGGTACAGGAGTAGGGTATCTTGTATCTTACCATTTTTCTCTTGTCCTGTCCAGTTAGCCGTTATCACCAAAGTTGTCACTCGCGTTGCACTTTCATCCTATAGTTTTTTTCCTTTTTCCACCCCTCCCCATCAACACATGACATCACACCACTAATGTATTTATCTCCCACTCTCTATCTGTCTCCCTCCCTCCATCTCCCTCCTCTTCTCTCTCCTGTCTCCCTGGCTTCTATAGGGGAGACTCTGAAGGAGCAACAAGCACCTCGCACCGCACCCAAGTCCTCCTCCTCCAGTCGACTGAGGGATTTCAAGGAGACCATGAGCAACATCATCCACAGTCGCCCCCTCTCCGCCTCCTCTTCGGGCTCCGGGGCCCTTGGGGGTCTAGGGTCCGAGTCAGGGGCCACCACCAAGGCCAGAGACTGGGAGGCCGACAGCACCAGCAGTGAGTCCAAGTCCAGCTCCTCCGGCGGACGATACAGACCGGCTTGGAGGCCCCGGAGAGAGGCCCTCAATATAGACAGTATCTTCAGTAGGGAGAGACGTAGACAGGCTGGGTATAGTCCCCTAGGGGCCACTCTGCCTGAAGACAGTGGGGCCCCAGCCGAGGGCCCCACAGGGTCAGTCACTGGACAAGGACAGGGGCCCTTTGGTAATATGGCCTCCTCCTGGACCCTACCAACCCCCAGGGGCCATAACATGGAGCAGCAGCCCCCCAGGCTCATCCAGAGGATGGAGAGTGGCTATGAGAGCAGCGAGAGGAACAGTAACAGTCCTGTTAGCCTGGACATGCCTCTCAGCGAGGGACCCAATGCTGCTAATACACATAGGTACAGTAGAGTATATACAAACTGCTAGGAAAGATTCTAGATGATAGTAACTCACATATCCAAAAAGGCTAGACTCACAAATACTGACAGCTACATGATGAACTGTGTATTGTATGACTGACTTCTCTGTCTGTCTCTCTCAGGGACACCGGTCTGAAGAAGCCTTCCAGCTCCAGCTCAGGTCCATCATGGCGCACCGTGCCCAAGTCTAAGAGCAGCAGTGCTCTCCTGCAAGACGTCAAGGCTTCATGCAGGGGCAACAGCCACATAAGCCTGGGTAGGTGTGAGTCCGTGTGTGAGTGAGTTTCCCACAATGTGTGTGGGAAAGTGTCTTTTTAGGTGTTGTGTCTGTTTTGGGGTATATACAGTGCATTCGTACTTCTCTTTTTCCACGTTTGATACAGCCTCATTCTAAAATGGATTTAATTATTTTTTTCCCTCATCAATCTACACATAATACTCCATAATGACAAAGCGAAACAGGTTTTTAGAAATGTTTGCTCATTTATTACAAAATATAAAACAGAAATTCCTTATTTACATAAGTTTTCAGACCTTTTGCTATGAAATTGAGCTCAGGTGCATCCTGTTTCCATTGATCATCCTTGAGATGTTTCTACATGTTTCTAAATGCAATTGATTGGACATGATTTGGAAAGGCACACACCTGTCTGTATAGACAATGTCCCACAGTTGACAGTCCATGTCAGAGGAAAATCCAAGCCATGAGCTCTGACAGAGCTCCAGAGTTTCTCTGTGGAGATGGAAGAAACTTCCAGAAGGACAACCATCCCTGCAGTACTCCACCAATCAGTCCTTTATGGTAGAGTGGCCAGACGAAAGCCATTCCTCAGTAAAAGGCACATGACAGCCCACTTGGAGTTTGCCAAAAGGCACCTAAAGGACTCAGACCATGAGAAACAAGATTCTCTGGTCTGATGAAATCAAGATGGAACTCTTTGGTCTGAATGCCAAGCGTCATGTATGGAGGAAACCTGGCACCATCACCACGATGAAGCATCATGCTGTGGGGATTTTTTTTCAGCTGCAGGTACTGGGAGACTAGTCAGGATCAAGGGAAAGATGAACAGAGTAAAGTACAGAGAGATCTCTGATGAAAACCTGCTCCAGAGCGCTCAGGACCTCAGACTGGGGCGAAGGTTCATCTTCCAACAGGACAACGACCCTAAGCACACAGCCAAGACAACGCCGGAATGGCTTCGGGACAAGTCTCTGAATGTCCTTGAGTGGCCCAGCCAGAGCCTGGAATTGAATCCCGGTCGAATATCTCTGGAGAGACCTGACAATAGCTGTACAGCGACGCTCCCCATCCAACCTGACAGAGCTTGAGAGGATCTGCAGAGATAAAAGGACAGAAACTCCCCAATTACAGGTGTGCCAAGCTTGTATCGTCGTACCCAAGAAGACTCGAGGCTGTAATCGCTGCCAAAGGTGCTTCAACAAAGTACTGAGTAATTGTAATATGTAAGATTTCTGTGTTTTTTATTCAATTTGTCCATTTCTAAAAACCTGTTTTGGCTTTGTCATTATGGGGTATTGTGTGTTGATTGATGTGGGGGGAAAAAAATATTTTATCAATTTTAGAATAAGGCTGTAACGTAACAAAATGTGGAAAAAGTCAAGGGGTCTGAATATTTTCCGAATGCACTGTATATTCATTATGAACTCTGAGCAGATGGCGTATGTTAATTCATCTCTGTATCTCTTGTGTGCTCAAAGTGTGATGACGTGTACACACTCTCACTCCTCACACCTCTTCCCCCTGCCTTGTCTTGTCAGGCTATTGAACTGGGACCATTATAGAAAGCTACGATATTAACATGTGTGTTTGTGTCACACAGCGGGAGAAGGCCGCAGCGAGCTGGACGAGCTGCAGGAGGAGGTGGCCAGGCGAGCGAGGGAGCAGGAGTTACAGAGGAGGAAGGAGAAGGAAAAGGAGGCCGCCTTGGGGTTCAACCCCAGACCCAGCAAGTTCATGGACCTGGACGAGCTACAGAACCAGGGTAAGGACCCAGACCCAACCCCAGCATGGTTGCTCAGCTAGAGGAGTTCCACTCTGAAGCCCATGAGTAACAGGGTTGGTGACCACTGTAGTACAGCATGTGAAAATCAGAAGAGAACAGGGAGCTGTATCAGTTGTTCTCCGGAGGCAGCCCTGCCCCACACCGCCTGGGTTTGGGTGTGTGTCTCTTTATGTAGCAGGTGTCTGAGTGCTCCATGTTGAAAGCACCCTGAGTGGGCTGACTAATGGGACTGCTGTTGTCTAACAAAAAAGAGCATTGTTCCCCCACCCACACAATTGGAAGTTTCCTCATTCAGATGGTTAGAATGTGTGACTGGCCAGTGGCCCAGTCACAGCGTAGAAGGGTTAAAAAGCGAGTTTGAATGTTCGCTGCGTTTTGTAGTGGAGAGAAATCTGATTGAACTAGTGGGGCTTGTACACGGATTTAGGTCAGGCGATCCTGCTGCAATTCTGAAGTGAACAATAAGTCCACCATCTTCAAAGGGTTGCAAAGACATATCATTAACTCAACCCTCCCCCCCACTCACTGTGTGCCTTTTTTGTTTTAAATATCTTTCTGGGTGTGTTTAAAGAGCTTTGCTTTTGGTGTGTGTGCATATCTGTGTTTCTTAGGCAAAGGGGACGGCTATGAACGCTGTGTGTCGGACGCTGAGCTACTGCTAGACCAGTCTCTGCGACTGGAGCAGGCTGGCGAGGTGGCCGCCGCTCTGTCTGTGGTTAATGAAGCCGTATGTAAGTAGCCCTGACCTGCCTCCCTGTGCCTGCTGCCAGCCCAGCCGACCAGCTAGAACACCATACCACCACCTACCTACCTGTGTGTCTGTCCATGTGTGTCTCTGTTGGTTTCACCTGTAGTCCCTACCACTATTGTGCATAAGACAGCTATGCTGCAAGAAGGGTGTGGTCATTTGACCTTTGGTGTGGACTGGAGGGTCCTATATGACAAAGACCCACTTTCAGGCCACAGAGTCACTTGGTTTGAACCAGTCATCTGACTATCTATACCCAAAAGACTAAAGATGACCTCCAGCGATTAAAACAATATTTTTTACAGTTGAAAAGTGATATCCCAAGTATAAATACAGTAAAATACACACACTAAAGGGTAGACACGACTGCAAAGTTCAAGGAGTAGGGCATTCAAGGAGTTGGTCTGATGGGAAGTTGTGATTTCACCGGCCTCGCCCTTTGCTTGAGGAGCAATAGAGAACAAAAGAGGGAAGGCCCACGCCACCACTTGTGCTATGTCATAACCTACCTGGACCACCTGTTGAGATGTGCCTTTTGTTAAGTAAATGAGGTGAAAATGAGACTGGAGTGTCACTTTATGGTATTGGCAGAATACTTGCTGCAAGGCGCGTGCAACACGGTGCTCTATCGTCTCCTAGCGATAGTTTGTTGCAAAACCCTTTTAGTGCCCGCAACTATAGCTCTTGCTTTATCCAAATATCTTGACATTTGTGCTTTCTGTCCAGTCAGACTTACAACTAGAGTCCTGAACCTAAAATAACCCCCCCCCCCCCCCCCCGCAAGCAGGAGCAGTCTTGAATGAGTAATGACTAGGGGAAGAGACAATTTAGTCTGTCTAAACACAAGTTCGGGACGGCTGATAAGGTCAGCAGCCCTCTGCCTACCAACCATCCCTGTCTGATGATAATGAAACGAGGCGAGTCGCCGGGATGTTTACCCATCACCGTGGTTATTATCCTGCCTGGTAGCACAGAGAGGGAGGGGTCAGGGTGGGGAACCCAGCTCTATGACAACCAAGTCTTCCCAGGGCTCATTTAGGACAATGTGGCCTGGGTCTGTTATGTCAACATGGCAGTGAGTCTGTTGTTAGTGTGGTCTCTCTGTCTGTGTTTGTCCTCGTTTCCTAATGTCTCTGTGTTTCGATGTGACTTTCACAGTTTCACTGTCTCTGTTGTGAGCGTCTTGAATGTGTGTTTGAATCTCCTGACTCCACTGAGGAATGCACACACACACACACACACACACACAATTACCCTTGTCTGGCACCCCACTATCCCCTCGTCTCACAAAGCCCATTCCTCCATTTCTCCCTTTAAGATCTACAGCAAGTCAAGTCGATTACTAAAAACGTCTGAACGTCTGATATTTCCCCCGCTAACCAAGACAAAGTGTTTTAAAAATAGCCGCTATATTTCTCAGTTCAGCCGCCGTGATATGAGTCGAAATACAGAGGAACAGCCATTATTTTATTCTCAGTCTTCTTGGATATATTGCGCCTAGGGAATATATGGATATATTGCGCCTAGGGAAGGGCTCAGCTTAAAACTATCAATTGAATTGTTTTGCCTTAACACAGTTCACTTTGATTTGATTAATTTAACGTTATTCTATATGATTTAACCATTTGCCGTATGAACAGAATATTTTTGTAAGGAGTCACTGTGGATCTTAATTTCCCCCGTGCGTATCATCAGCCTGTGTCCATTTTAATTTACAACACACACACACATCCATTTTACTCACCAAGCGTGGTGCCTGTTTATGTCCTCCCCCACCCCAAAACCCATCCACCCACCCACCCCTCCCAAACCCACGTCATTATTTCAACAGTCTAATCCTATGATTTGATTTTGCATGCATCCCCATAACGCAGCTCTTTATTTTCTGCATTTTTCTATATTTTTTTCTTTTCTGCTTTCCTTCCCTTTTTTTTCACCCTGTAGCTAAACTCAGGCTTCCCATGCATGAGGGTGGCGCTAACACCCATAGCAGGACAGTGGCTGAGGCCCGGCTGCAAAAGTGCATGAGGAGAGCGCGGGGCCTGCAGCAGCGCATGCAACAGCAGCAGCAGCAGGAAGACAGACCCCAGCAACAGGATCAGGAGCAGACAGAGAAGCAGGATCAGCCCTGTCCCTCTCCCCAGGGCCCCCCCAGGTACCAGCACTGTCTCCTGTCTGTGTCCTGTGACTCCCATCCCCCACCTGACCTCACCTGTGGCTGAGTTCCTCATGTGATTCTGGAAGGAGTGGAACCAGGGATCACACAGTCCTGGTTTATACTTTAACATGCAACATGCTTTGCAGGTAGTATAGGAAAGACACCATTGATTTGTAAGTATGTGTTCAATGTGCATACAGACAAAGGGAGAAATGCTGTTTTGTTTTCTTTAACCTGGGTTCTTTACAGTAGGTCTATGTGTGCTAATCTGATTCCTACATCTAACCATTAATACAGCATCATTGTTTCCCAACACACAGTTTTACACTTGTGTTTTAAGGTTTTCAAATATTTGCTAATGCCATCTCTTATTCAGTGTAGCTCGTGCTGCTGTGTTGTTTGGAGGGTTGTGTGTGCGGGTGTTTACTCTTTAGTTATTGTGGAGGTTGCTGTGAGTCCTGGTCCTAGGGGGTCCACAGACACGAGTGCCTCTTCCAGGGTCCGGTTCTGAGCCACCCCCCGTGGCTCACCTGTGCCAAAGCTCGAAAATGTCCATCTGTTACAGGAACATCACACCCACACACACACACACACACACACACACACACACACACATACAGTTAACTCGCACGCATGCACAGTCAACTCACATACCCGCACACACGGACTCCCATGGACACACTGACATGCGCACACACACACACACCAACTAACATTTTAGACCTAGAACATGTGTATAGTATAAAAAGTAGTATTTAGTAATGTATTGTAAACAATACAAAATCCTCCTCTGTTTCAGAGCAAAGACATGGGAGAGATGCCTCGCCATCAATCACTAACCAGCCCATAACATGAGCCTCTTTCCTCCTCCTTCCTAGTGAACAGCCTGTCCCAATCCAAATACTGTTGACAGACGCCCAGGAGGACCAACCACAAGCAGTCCCGGAAGCCACCAGAAACACGCCGTCTCCTCTCTACGTTAAGCCCCTCCCATCCAGCACAAACTCACTCCCTGAGCCCCTGAGCCACCCCCCTGTCGCTATGCCCCCGAGCCCTCACACAGGGTCACCCACAGGGGGGTTCATGGCGGAGGCGTGGGGGCGCCGGGAAGGACTGGAGATGTCAGGCGTGCTAGATAACTCTTGTACTCATGTGAGACCCCTCCACAAGCACGCTACCGTGTCCCTGCCTGCCCTGTGTGTGAATGGCCGGGACGAGAGCTTTACTGAGGGAGGCTATGACCAGACTCCAGCCCTGCCCAACCACCAGCCAGCTGCACCCTCACACTGGAACAGTAACCCCCCAACCCAGACTCTGCCCACCCCACGCCCGCACTCCAGGACACCCTCTCCAGTCAGCCACACCTCAGAGGAAAGGGGCGACACCAACATGGAGGATGCCTATTCCAGACGGCCAGCCCTGGGCCCCTCTCTGCCTCCTCCAGCCCATCAGAACCACAGCTCCCCTGTCCCCATCTCCTCCAACACCTCTAGGCTCGGCCCTCCTTCTCCCCCTCCCACCCGTAACTGGTCCGGCTGGAGCCTGGACCAGCCGGCCGCCTTCGACTCCCCCTTCTACGCCCCTCCTACAGACTCCCACTGCCCACCTTCCACCCCCATCAGACCAGGGTGGACCCCTTCCCCAGCGTCTGGGAACTACAGGCCAGGTGCCGCCATGCCAGTGGAGCGCTGGGCAGAGAATGTGACCCGCTACTACAACTCCCAGGCGGTGGTTGGGTCACCCTGTGAGGAGCTGTCGGAGCTAGACTCTCTGTACCAGGCGAGCCTTCAGGCCACCAGCCTGCCCCGGGCCCCAAGCGGAGTTAGCCCCCAGCCCACTGCCAACAAGCAACGTAAGTATACTCACTGACCAGTGATGTATGGTACAACTGTAAAAATACAAATAAAAACAAGCTCGATATGATGAGGGATAAAAATGTAAGTGGGTGAGAGCTGTCCATGACTAATACTGTGTCTCTGTGCTGTATCTGCAGCGGCTAGAAAGCTGTTGTCTGGGCTGACTGCACCTGGCCGCTCCAAGACTCCCACAGCCGAGTTAGAGAGATATGCTTACAGAACGCCAGGCTACACCAGCAGCCCCACACAACACAACAAGGTTGGCATCCACAGGGTGTGTGTGTGTGTGTTCATTGTCCTACATGTGGCTGATTGTGAGTTTCAGGGCTATTATTGGAAAGCAGCACCATGTGAGGTTCATCATAATTTATTTAATCTGTAGCCTAATAAAGTGCATGGTTTCCCGAGTCATAGTGGAAGGACCACACACCATATCATCCAAGCTTATGTCAATAAGATGGTTAGACCTATTATATAAATATTTACACATAAAGGCATTCCCATTGCCATTTTTCGTCATGAATTATTTTTTACTGCACAAACAAATAGGTCCCCGTCATGTCGAACAAACAAATGATCATTAGGCATTCATGAAATCATACCGAAACTTCCCGTTTCCATTACAGCTGTCGTAAATATGGTATGACTTTACACCCATGAAAACTGTGGATGGAAACATGGTTAGAGGCGGAAATTTCCTCACTCTTTTTTTTCTCCCTGTCATTTACCTTTTAGCTCATCCTCCATCGTCCTGCTTTTCTCTTTTTTTACCAGGCACTTGTCACGGATAAGAAACATTGTTTCGGTCTCTCTATTCGTTCTCCCTCTCTATTTTCTACTATGATACACTAGTTATTTCATGTTCGCCCTTTCACTCATAGCCTAGTTTGTGCGCTTACATTTTTTCCCAATGTCAGCTGACAAACCCTTAACCCTTAACCCTTAACCCTTACCCTAACCAAATCATAGCCCTAACTTCAACCCTTTCCATCACCATTGGGGTAGGATCCCGTATAGCACGGGCCATGATTGGCACGCTCTGATTCGGATCCTGACTGGACTGAATCCCACATCTATTTCTTAATGGGCTATTTATCGGATACGTAGGCTGTTTGACACAAATTTGACTGTTTTGAACCCACACCTATATTTGATTTATTTATGCCTAATACACTTTTATTTCTTCCTGTATCTAGCCAACAAGTGAGCTGTGTAAATAATTGTCATGCCATGACAAGCAGCTCCATAGTGTAGTCCTAGGCCAACGCAAACCTTTCTTTGCTAATAGTGACATCGCTGTGTAGGATGCCTTATATTATCAAAGACTGAAAAGCAGGCTACGGACTGAATTGACGGGCTTCCTGCCTCTGCTGAAATTGGTCTGGCGCGAGTAGCCTGGACGTAGCCTAGGTCACTCGAGACGGAGAGGGAGAGTTTGACATTCATGCTTGGAAACCGAATGCTGATTGAAAGCAAGTGTGGAGTGTCTGACGTCGGGAAGATTGTCAAGGATGAAATATACAATATTATTTGTCTGTTTTGTAGTTTGAAAATGTACTGGCCCAAGCGAGCCATATGAAAGCTTGATTAACTGGCCCGGTGAGCTCGGCAGAACATGCCAGGCCAGCGGGCAGCCCTGAATGTTGAGCCCTGTTGTGCATGTGTGTGTGTAGGAGTGTGTTTGACACAGTGTGTTTATTGTGTCCCTGTAGCCTGGGTCATGTGAGCGACCACTGGGAGATGACAAGAACTACAGTGCTGAGAACCTCCGCCGCATTGCCCGCAGTCTGAGTGGCACCGTCATAGGGGGCCGACCCAAACTCCTCACCCCCTCCCGCAGCTTTGTGAGTCACACATACACACACACTCTTTCTCTCTCTCTCTCACACACACACACACACACACACACACACACACACACACACTGTGTGCATATGTCATACACACAAACACAGAGCCTCACACGTGAGCCTCAGTTCCTGACTGGGAAAGGCCACAGCTGTCAATCCCACTCAGTGCTGTCTGTGTTACCTTGGGTGAGCACATCATTACATCATCATGTCATGTACCATCAATGTACCTCATCATCATCATCACACCTCCCTCCCGGTGAATGTGATGGTTTCATTATGTCATAATGCCATCTGGTGTTCACATAATGCAACTGCCATGTTGTGCTGTGATAGAGCCCCTAGTGGCGTGATCTTCAAGCTGATTTTGTTAATTTAGTTAATCCAATAAGCTTTTAACCTTGTGTTCAGCTTACATTCTTTGGCTGAAGAACAAAAAACAGCACTAGACATGGCACTGTTGCATTATATGAATAGATGGTGAGGTTTGTACTGCCATTGAACTCCTGACTGTTGTTTTTTTGTTGTGTGGGTCAGCGGTCCCTTGTCAACCTGTTTTAACTCATCTGTCTTCCTTTTATCCCCATCTCCCTCCTGCCTCACAACTGCTGGGTATTCTCACCTTGTGGTGGATCTCTCTCTCTCTCTCTCTCTCTCTCTCTCTCTCTCTCTCGCTCTCTCTCACTCTCACCCTGTACTTTTACAAAATAAAAAGGAGCCCCCAGTTACCAGGATGCCAAAGCATGCGGACTCCCGAGTCCCCGCACGTCATCCTAGCACGTCCTCCCTGCACCCCCCTCCCTCCTCCACCCACCTCTCTCCACCCGAACCCCAACACCAATACCTCCACAACAACCACCACCACTACAGCCCCCCAGCACTGCCCCAGCACCCACCTCAGCAGGCAGCACGGCCCCCCTCCGCGGGGCCCTATCTGGGACGCTCAGGTAACCATCAGCCTCCTTGACCTCCACCACCTCCAGTCATCAGACCATTAAACACAGCACCATGCTGGCCCTACCAGCCATGGGAAGTGGATCACATAACACTCACTTTGACTGTTCTACCTCCCGTTGTCTCTGTATGTCTGGTCATACTACTGGGTTTATGTGCCATTAGCAATAATGAAGTATATTTGTTTTGTAGGGGTAGAACAGTAGAATATGGCACAAAACAATGCGACAGGGGATAAGAACACATTAGCAGAACTTTGATTGTCCAGTGAGTTTCTCGGTGTGCCTCTACTGTGGTCGTCCTCTTCTAACGATTTTCTGCCCCCACAGGAGATCACCAGAAGGGAAACCAGTTTCTGGCTGTGTTTGACCGGGGTGAAGCTTTCTCCCGTGAAAACTACCACAGTGTTGCACTGAGCTACGGCACGCTGCCGCGGGCACCTCCCAGGACACCTCCTTCCTGGTCCTCCTCTCTCCCCCGACCCAGGGAAGGACCCAACCCGGGACCTGGGTACTACAGCCGCCCAGACATGGGCTATGCCACCCTCTCCCACCCCCGCCACTCTGCCCACCCTAGTGGCGCCATCAATGGCTACAGGCAGCCTCCTCAATCCAGCAGGACCAATGGAACCCTACCTTCCCGTCTACAACCACAACACCACCCAGCCCACCACCGGCTTTCCAGTGAGACCTCCAACCAGCCCCTCCGCCTGGACATACCCCCGGATGATGACTGGAGGACCCCCGACTACAGGATTGTACCGCTGTCCATGCCCATGCGGCATGCCCACCCCCTCCATCAGCCCACCCAGAGGCATGACCACCCCCGTATGATGGCATCGTCCCGTGGCCCCGGTAGTGCCCAGCTCTGTTCCCTGTGCCAACAGCTGCCCACCGAGCCATCCCGTCACTACTGCCAGTCCTGTGGGGTTTACATGGCCCGTTTCCGGCCTGCCAGCTGATCCAGCTCACCTTGCAAATGGACCCAGTTTACTCCCAACACACACACACCCTCTTTCTCTCTCTGTTCCCCATTGGGCTATAGATGTCAGACTCTGCTGTTGTAGAATGCAGTTAAGGAGGCTCACAGCAATCTTGGGACACATTGTTCTAGCAGATTGTGGCCCTTTAGTTTCCCATCAATTGATGTCTATAGTATAACCCCAGCCCCCATCTCACCCAAACCCTCTTTAACCAGACAGTCCAACCACTATATCTGGTCCTTAACCTGGTATATTTCTATAGAGTTTATATTTAGTCTTTATGGCTGCTCGTCATCTAAGGTTATTTAAAGATGATGTGATCCATCATTGGAAGGTCACAGGCTGGGTAGAAGTGGGGCTGTGTAGTGTCCACTGAGGTGGATGGCAAGAGGCACTCAATCAGTCAATCAAGTGTATTTATAAAGCCCTTTTTACATCAGCAGAGTGTCACAAAGTGCTTATACAGAAACCCAGCCTAATACCCCAAAGAGCAAGCAATGCAGATGTAGAAGCACGTTGTGAGAAGGAAAGAAAAACTCCCTAGAGAGGTAGGAACCTAGGAAGAAAACTTAAGTGGAACCAGGCTCTGAGGGGTGGCCAATCCTCTTCTGGCTGTGCCGGTGGAGATTATAAGAGTACATGGCCACTAAGGCACTGTGCTTCTGGGAGGTTAGGACACCCCATAAACACATCGGCACCCAACACAGCTGGCGTTTAGGGTTACACTGATGTTCCCAGGGGTCACAAATGAACCCATTGTTTGAGGAAGCCTGTTACAGACGGGAGAATGAAGATGGAAGTTGAGTTACATGGTGGGGATGAGGGCCAAGGCGGAGTGAGAGGTACAATTGGAAGTTGTACACGTTTTATTGTCAGTCATGAAAACTCCTTTTACAGGTGTGAGAGTGAAATGGATGTGTCATAAGGCTGCTTTCTCACACCAACCCATCTCTGTCTGCACAGAAAGAGACGACACCCTCTCCTCAATGGATACTGACACTATTTACTTACTGTATTACTCTATTTATCATTTTTAGCGCGCTCTGGGTAAGTAGTGTCTAGATTATCAAACTAATCTACAGGCCTAGCCTGTATATACTCTGCCATAGACCTGCTGTACTTTGCATTCTCTCAACTAGCTAGCACTGTCTGGTGACTAGAGCCCTCTTGCAGAATGGGCCTATGTGTGGGCTAAAGACCCTAGACGTTTCTCTTGAGGCTTTTCACAGCCCTGCAGCTATGCATGGTTGTTCAGCAGATCTATGACTGAGGGAGTCACCCCGGAGCTTAGTGTACAATATATTAAGTATATATGAGATTTAGTGCAGTGAATTTACTTAACTGCGTTGAACACACATTTAGTGCACTTCAGAAGTGTTAAGATAATTGTATCGGTTGCTGTTTTAATTCTATTGCCATTTCTCCCGTTGTTACGGGAGACTCTCAATGTTAGCCTATTTTTGTACTTGTGTAAGTTCGATGGGGATCCTGAGTGCTAAGGAGGTACAGTACAGAGGTTTACGCTCTTAGAGAAAACGTAATGACAGTGTACACATCTGTATTTTAGGATACTTTACAGAGAACAAAATAGGAACTGATTATAAAACGGTCAATTCAATGGCTTTTAACAAATCTTACGAGTTGAATCTTGATGCTAGAGCCATTTTTCTTGATCTTTTATTTTTGTGATGCACGATGGCTGGAGATGTTGAGTTTAAGTTCCTAATTCAAATCTCAACCCAGACATTACTAAGATGCTGATTTATAGCTCTGGAATACAACAAAAGCCAACTTTACCTCGTTTTTTGAGGCAGATTTTTAGATCTGATGATGTAAACTTGCGGATCATTAGAGTCCCAATTAGAGTGAAGTTGCTTTTTTTGACTTGTGAGGAAAGGAGAGCTACAGCCTTACAAAATACACTTAGGTTATCTACAATCTGAAATGAAGGAAATTACTAAATTATGTTTTGTTGCTCTCTACGATATTGCTGATTTGTTTTGAATATTTGTACACTTATTTTTCTACACTGTAGATATGACTGAGGGAATATGAAAAGAATGGAGCTTATGGAAGAAAGGTTTTGAGTGTCTTAAGATAAAAAAACAACTGCTAAAATCATATAGTTAATGCAGAATTTAGGATGCACAACTGCTGTGCAATTCATCAGGTGAAACGGAAATGTTAAACACTTAACCAAAGAGTGCCACTTTAGTGAGACTCATTTTAATGAAAAGGAATGAATCCTTCGTTCGTGTACATTAAGCAACACTTCCCCCTCGTGGATTGTCAGTAGAACAGAAGGTAACTGTGTCCATTTTATTTTTTTAACATGCTAATCAACAGAGACTGCAAAAGCCGAACAGTGTAACTGTGTGTACAGATAATGATAGCCTTCGACCTTAAATTTTAAGACGATGGGTTTTCTTAGTAGTATAAAGGAAGGGTTGACAGGTTTCCATTTTTGGACTTTGTTTGTAAATGCTGTGCTAGCAGATGGAACTTGTATTTTTGCAATAAAGTTGTTATAAATTGCTCCAAACAGGAGCACAGTATGAAGATTGTCTGTTTATTTGTGACTTTGCTATGCTGCTCTAATCCCTTACACTAAACATTTTAATTTAAGGCAGTTGTACGTTACAACTAAACCCAAGAGTTCTTCCCAGACACTCACTGACAATAAGTCAGTGTTAAAATGATTTTCAGCTTCTGCTTGTGGCCAGTAAGGGTGATAAGGAATGTACAACAACATCCTGCTTCCTCCCTTTGTAAAAACCCCTAAAGCACCCCCGATTTGAGAATTTTGGAAAAGGTCAATAGGAGGAAAAACTAACTGAGCGCTAGCTAACTGGTACCTCGGATAACAGTCTGTGTGTGAATGGCAGTTTTTGCATGACTGCAACATTTGGCTCGGAGAGCTTTGGCAGTTCCTTGTCCTCACACCTCTGCTCTCCTCCTTACTCCAGGTGCATCAGCAGCATTGTCTTGAGCACATCTGACCATAGTCCTCATACCGTACACCTACCATAGTCCTCATAATACCGTAGTCCTACCATAGTCCTCATAATACCGTAGTCCTACCATAGTCCTCATAATACCGTGGTCCTACCATAGTCCTCATAATACCGTAGACCTACCATAGTCCTCATAATACCGTAGTCCTACCATAGTCCTCATAATACCGTAGTCCTACCATAGTCCTCATAATACCGTAGACCTACCATAGTCCTCATAATACCGTAGTCCTACCATAGTCCTCATAATACCGTAGTCCTACCATAGTCCTCATAATACCGTAGTCCTACCATAGTCCTCAAGCTTGTGGCTAGACATCTAGAAACGTGTTTAGATGCGCGAGGAGGACCTCCCTCCTCATTAAGAATTTGCTCCACCATGCTCTCGTGTAGAAGTGTGACTGAGCTACTTTATGGCGGAAAAACTGCACGTGTCCTTGAATAACTCATTTAGGGTCAGCTGGATGATAGAGAGGGTTGGTTCTCAGGCTGAACTGTAATCTTCTTGAAGGAGGCCATTTCTCTCCTGAAATGCCAGGGCCAACCAAATACTGGTTGGTCCACATTGGCGTTTGGGAGCCATTGCAGATTGCACTCTGGGCCCTTCTTCTCTTGCTCGACTCCATGGTGACCCTGTCCTTTTACCTTGTCTATACGGGTAACACTATTTCCTTGAAATCAGTTCTTCATACCTATTTAAGAGAAGTTCTCCTCCACAGCTAATCATCCATTGTCTAAGTTGAGGCAAGGTGGCGGATGAAGCAGGGTGTTAGACGAAAGAAAGACCCTCAATCAAAGTTTATTTTCATTGTAAATAATAACCCTATAAATGTAAAATAAAAAAGGTTAAAGAGAGGTCATCTATCTGTAGTACCCCAGTGTCACGGCTGATTTCCTCCTCTTCGTCTGAAGCAGGGATCGGACCAAAATGCAGCGTGGTAAGTGTCCATAGTTGTTTTTAATGAATAAACCGAAACACTACAAAACAATAACCGGACCTTGACTAACCGAAACAGTACCGTGTGGTGAAACAGACACGGAAACAATTACCCACAAAGTACCCACAGAATATGGCTGCCTAAATATGGTTCCCAATCAGGGACAACGATAGACAGCTGCCTCTAATTGAGAACCAGTCTAGGCAACCATAGACATACAATATACCTAGAAAGGAAACAGCCCTATAAATACAAAAACACCTAGAGAAGACAAAAAACACATACATCACCCATGTCACACCCTGACCTAACCAAAATAACAAGGAAAACAAAGAATACTAAGGTCAGGGTGTGACACCCAGTCAAAAACAGTCGTCAAATCAGGATTGGTACCTCCATTGGTACATCCATCTTCACAGCTCTGTCTATGAATTTGAGAGGGGTTTATTTCTCCAGAACCATCTCTTCGCTGGTGGAGTAGGGTGACCACTTTGTTGCTTTTCCAAATGCCGAATCGCCCCTTTCATCTCTCCCATTTTGCTTTTGAAGATGTGTAAAAGCAGGTTACTCTAGGGATACAGTATGTTCCCCTCTCCCAGTGAGGCTTATTGGCCAATAGAGCTGTGCACCAACAGTTCTGGGGCAAGTGGGTCAGGATACAGTCAGCCTCCATCGTGGTGTTTGTGTCAGATGCCAGTCATGCTGAAGCCCTGAGTCCACTGGGGTGGAGGGGGTCCCATTGAGAAGGAGGATCAGTACCACCTGATGATGCTATTATTAGTGCATGATGATGCTGCTGTTATTAGTGCATGATGATGATACTCTTATTAGTGGATGATGATGTTGTTATTAGTGCATGATGATGATGATGCTGTTATCAGTGCATGATGATGATGCTGTTATTAATGCATGATGATGATGATGATGTTATTAGTGCATGATGATGATGATGCTGTTATCAGTGCATGATGATGATGCTGTTATTAATGCATGATGATGATGATGATGATGATGTTATTAGTGCATGATGATGATGATGCTGTTATTAGTGCATGATGATGATGATGCTGTTTTAGTGCATGATGATGATTATGATGTTATTAGTGCATGATGATGATGCTGTTATTAGTGCATGATGATGATGCTGTTATTAGTGCATGATGATGATGATGATGCTGTTATCAGTGCATGATGATGATGTTGTTATTAGTGCATGATGATGATGCTGTTATTAGTGCATGATGATGATGATGATGCTGCTGTTATTAGTGCATGATGATGATGATGCTGTTATCAGTGCATGATGATGATGCTGTTATTAGTGTATGATGATGATGTTATTAGTACATGCTGATGATGATGCTGTTATTAGTGCATGATGATGATGCTGTTATTAGTGCATGATGATGATGCTGTTAGTAGTGCATGATGATGATGATGATGATGATGATGATGATTATGTTATTAGTGCATGCTGATGATGATGCTGTTATTAGTGCATGATGATGATGCTGTTATTAGTGCATGATGATGATGTTGTTATTAGTGCATGATGATGATGCTGTTATTAGTGCATGATGATGATGATGATGCTGCTGTTATTAGTGCATGATGATGATGATGCTGTTATCAGTGCATGATGATGATGCTGTTATTAGTGTATGATGATGATGTTATTAGTGCATGCTGATGATGATGCTGTTATTAGTGCATGATGATGATGCTGTTATTGGTGCATGATGATGATGCTGTTATTAGTGCATGATGATGATGATGATGATGATGATGATTATGTTATTAGTGCATGCTGATGATGATGCTGTTATTAGTGCATGATGATGATGCTGTTATTAGTGCATGATGATGATACCCACAAAGTACCCACAGAATATGGCTGCCTAAATATGGTTCCCAATCAGGGACAACAATAGACAGCTGCCTCTAATTGAGAACCAGTCTAGGCAACCATAGACATACAATATACCTAGAAAGGAAACAGCCCTATAAATACAAAAACACCTAGAGAAGACAAAAAACACATACATCACCCATGTCACACCCTGACCTAACCAAAATAACAAGGAAAACAAAGAATACTAAGGTCAGGGTGTGACACCCAGTCAAAAACAGTCGTCAAATCAGGATTGGTACCTCCATTGGTACATCCATCTTCACAGCTCTGTCTATGAATTTGAGAGGGGTTTATTTCTCCAGAACCATCTCTTCGCTGGTGGAGTAGGGTGACCACTTTGTTGCTTTTCCAAATGCCGAATCGCCCCTTTCATCTCTCCCATTTTGCTTTTGAAGATGTGTAAAAGCAGGTTACTCTAGGGATACAGTATGTTCCCCTCTCCCAGTGAGGCTTATTGGCCAATAGAGCTGTGCACCAACAGTTCTGGGGCAAGTGGGTCAGCCTCCATCGTGGTGTTTGTGTCAGATGCCAGTCATGCTGAAGCCCTGAGTCCACTGGGGTGCAGGGGGTCCCATTGAGAAGGAGGATCAGTACCACCTGATGATGCTATTATTAGTGCATGATGATGCTGCTGTTATTAGTGCATGATGATGATACTCTTATTAGTGGATGATGATGTTGTTATTAGTGCATGATGATGATGATGCTGTTATCAGTGCATGATGATGATGCTGTTATTAATGCATGATGATGATGATGATGTTATTAGTGCATGATGATGATGATGCTGTTATCAGTGCATGATGATGATGCTGTTATTAATGCATGATGATGATGATGATGATGTTATTAGTGCATGATGATGATGATGCTGTTATTAGTGCATGATGATGATGATGCTGTTTTAGTGCATGATGATGATTATGATGTTATTAGTGCATGATGATGATGCTGTTATTAGTGCATGATGATGATGCTGTTATTAGTGCATGATGATGATGATGATGCTGTTATCAGTGCATGATGATGATGCTGTTATTAGTGCATGATGATGATGTTGTTATTAGTGCATGATGATGATGCTGTTATTAGTGCATGATGATGATGATGATGCTGCTGTTATTAGTGCATGATGATGATGATGCTGTTATCAGTGCATGATGATGATGATGATGCTGTTATTAGTGTATGATGATGATGATGCTGCTGCTGTTATTAGTACTTGATGATGATGCTGTTATTAGTGCATGCTGATGATGATGCTGTTATTAGTGCATGATGATGATGATGATGTTATTAGTGCATGATGATGATGATGATGATGTTATTAGTGCATGCTGATGATGCTGCCGCTGTTATTAGTGCATGATGATGATGATGCTGCTGTTATTAGTGCATGATGCTGATGCTGTTATTAGTGCATGATTATGATGGCATGCACATATTCTAAGTTAGAACCGTCCAGTGATGAGAGTTGGGTGGGCGGGTGCGGGCAGCGATCGGTTGAAGAGCATGCGTTTAGTTTTACTAGCGTTTAAGAGCAGTTGGGGGCCACGGAAGGAGTGTTGTATGGCATTGAAGCTTGTTTGGAGGTTTGTTAAACACAGTGTCCAAAGAAGGGCCAGATGTATACAGAATGGTGTCGTCTGCGTAGTGGTGGATCAAGGAATCACCCGCAGCAAGAGCGACATCATTGATATATACAGAGAAAAGAGTGATAATGATGATGATGCTGTTATTAGTGCATAATGATGATGATGGTGCTGTTATTAGTGCATGATGATGATGCTGTTATTAGTGCTTGATGATGATGATGCTGTTATTAGTGCATGATGATGCTGCTGCTGTTATTAATGCATGATGATGATGATGATGATGTTGTTATTAGTGCATGATGATGATGCTGTTATTAGTGCTTGATGATGATTATGCTTATATTTGTGCATGATGATGATGGTGTTATTAGTGCATGATGATGATGCTGTTATTATTGCATGATGATGATGATGATGATGATGCTGTTATTAGTGCATGATGATGATGATGCTGTTATTAGTGCATGATGATGCTGCTGCTGTTATTAATGCATGATGATGATGATGATGATGATGATGTTGTTATTAGTGCATGATGATGATGCTGTTATTTGTGCTTGATGATGATTATGCTTATATTTGTGCATGATGATGATGCTGTTATTAGTGCATGATGATGATGCTGTTATTAGTGCATGATGATGATGATGCTGTTATTAGTGCTTGATGATGATTATGCTTATATTTGTGCATGATGATGATTATGCTGTTATTAGTGCATGATGATGATGCTGTTATTAGTGCATGATGATGATGCTGTTATTAGTGCATGATGATGATGATGATGATGTTATTAGTGCATGATAATGCTGTTATTAGTGCATGATGATGATGTTATTAGTGCATGCTGATGATGATGCTGTTATTAGTGCATGATGATGATGATGATGATGATGATGATGATGATGATGATTATGTTATTAGTGCATGCTGATGATGATGCTGTTATTAGTGCATGATGATGATGCTGTTATTAGTGCATGATGATGATGATGATGATGATTATGTTATTAGTGCATGATGATGATTTTTATTTAATTTAATTATTTTTTTCACCTTTATTTAACCAGGTATGTAGTGTGTAGGTGGCAGGGAAGTCAGGCGCAGGAGAATCAAACTTAGTATACATGGAGTAGTTCAATAGACTTAACATAACTCCAAAACCAAAGTAACATAATAAATAAAAGTGGGTACAGGAACCCGTCGTGCACCAATACATAATACACAAACATAAAAAACCAACAATCTCTGACAAAGACATGATAGGAAACAAAGGGTTAAATACACAACATGTATTTGATGGGATTGGAAACAGGTGTGAAGGAAGACAAGACAAAACCAACGGAAAATGAAAAATGGATCAGTGATTGCTTGAAGGCTGGTGACGTCGACCGCCAAACACCGCCCGAACAAGGAGATGGACCGACTTCTCCGACGTCGGCGGAAGTCGTGACAAGGTAGGCCAGTTGAGAACAAGTTCTCATTTACAACTGCGACCTGGCCAAGATAAAGCAAAGCAGTGCGACAAAAACAACATCACAGAGTTACACATGTGATAAAAGTAAAGTCAATAAAAATAGAAACATCTATATTCAGTGTTTGCAAATGGAGTAAGGCAACAAATAGGCCAAAGTAGCAAAGTAATTAGAATTTAGCAAATTAACACTGGAGTGATAGATGTGCAGATGATGATGCAAGTAGAAATACTGGTGTGCAAAAGAGCAAAAAAGTAAATAAAAACTATATGGGGATGAGGTAGGTAGTTGGATGGGCTATTTACAGATGGGCTGTGTACAGCTGCAGCAATCAGTGAGCTGCTCAGATAGCTGATGCTTAAAGTTAGTGAGGGAGATATAAGTCTCCAACTTCAGCGATTTTTGCAATTTGTTCCGGTCATTGGCAGCAGAGAACTGGAAGGAAAGGCGGCCAAACGAGGTGTTTGCTTTGGGGATGACCAGTGAGATATACCTGCTGGAGCACGTGCTACGGGTGGGTGTTGTTATGGTGACCAGTGAGCTGAGATAAGGCGGAGCTTTACCTAGCAAAGACTTATAGATGACCTGGAACCAGTGGGCCTGGCGATGAATATGTAGCGAGGGCCAGCTGACGAGAGCATACAGGTCGCAATGGTGGGTGGTATATGGGGCTTTGGTGACAAAACGGATGGCACTGTGATAGACTGCATCCTTTTTGATAAGTCGAGTGTTGGAGGCTGCTGCTGTTATTAATGCATGATGATGATGATGATGCTGTTATTAGTGCATGATGATGATGATGCTGTTATTAATGCATGATTATGATGCTGTCATTAGTGATGTACAGCACTTATTATTTGATGTGGTATGACATGTGCTGACAATAATTGTGGCAACACTTCTTTCTAACCTCACCCTATTACACCACTGTTACATCACAGAATGAAATATCTTATGGTAAGCACATCCTGCCTGTGGCCCCAGGGACTGTAAGCCTGCACACTCCTCTTCAAAGGTAAATATAACTAATCCATGGTAATCAGCAGTTGTTCAGTGGCTTTAATTAAAAATGTGTTGTCATGTTTGGTCTTGTTTTTTTTTATACTGAACAAAAATGTAAATGCAACATGCAACATTTTCAAAGATTTTACTGAGTTACAGTCCATATAGGGAAATCAGTCGACATAAATAAATAAATTAGGCTTTAATCTACGGATTTGGACTGGGCAGGGGTGCAGTCATGGGTGGGCCTTGGAGGGCATAGGCCCACCTACTTAGCAGCCAGGCGCACCCACTGGGGAGCCAGGCGCCAGGCTGGCGTGGTAACATGTGGTCTGCAGTTGTGAGGCTGGTTGGGCGTACTGCCAAATTCTCTAAAACGACGTTGGAGGCAGTTTATGGTAGAGAAATTAACATTCAATGCTCTGGCAACAGCTCTGGTGGACAATCCTGCAGTCAGCATGCAGTCCTGCAGTCAGCATGCATGCAATCCTGCAGTCAGCAATTGCATGCTCCCTCAAAACTTGAGACATCTGTGGCATTGTGTTGTGTGACAAAACTGCACATTTTAAGGAGGCCTTTTATTGTCCCCAGCACAAGGTGCACCTTTGTGATGATCATGCTGTTTAATCAGCTTCTTGATATCCTCGGATGGGGCCACAGTGTCTCCTGACCCCTCCTGTCTCAGCCTCCAGTATTTATGCTGCAGTAGTTTATGTGTCGGGGGGCTGGGGTCAGTTTGTTATATCTGGAGTACTTCTCCTGTCCTATTCGGTGTCCTGTGTGAATCTAAGTGTGCGTTCTCTAATTCTCTCCTTCTCTCTTTCTTTCTCTCTCTCGGAGGACCTGAGCCCTAGGACCATGCCCCAGGACTACCTGACATGATGACTCCTTGCTGTCCCCAGTCCACCTGGCCGTGCTGCTGCTCCAGTTTCAACTGACCTGAGCCCTAGGACCATGCCCCAGGACTACCTGACATGATGACTCCTTGCTGTCCCCAGTCCACCTGACCGTGCTGCTGCTCCAGTTTCAACTGTTCTGCCTTATTATTATTCTACCATGCTGGTCATTTATGAACATTTGAACATCTTGGCCATGTTCTGTTATAATCTCCACCCGGCACAGCCAGAAGAGGACTGGCCACCCCACATAGCCTGGTTCCTCTCTAGGTTTCTTCCTAGGTTTTGGCCTTTCTAGGGAGTTTTTCCTAGCCACCGTGCTTCTACACCTGCATTGCTTGCTGTTTGGGGTTTTAGGCTGGGTTTCTGTACAGCACTTTGAGATATCAGCTGATGTACGAAGGGCTATATAAATACATTTGATTTGATTTGATTTGATATGCCACACCTGTCAGGTGGATGGAATATCTTGGAAAAATGAAAATTGCTCACTGACAGGGATGTAAACAAAATTGTGCACAAAATTTGAGAGAAACTAGATGGGATGTTTTCTGGGACATTTCCGGGATTTTTTATTTCAGCAAATATATATATATATAGTTTAAATGTATTTGGCTAAGGTGTATTTAAACTTCCGACTTCAACTGTATATATATATTCAACTATATATATGTATGTAAACTATATATATGTATGTAAATGACTTCAACTGTATATATATATTATATATATATTCAACTATATATAGTTGAATATATATAGAGATTTGAAGTCGGAAGTTTACATACACCTTAGCCAAATACATTTAAACTCAGTTTTTCACAATTCCTGACATTTAATCCTAGTAAAAATTCCCTGTTTTAGGTCAGTTAGGATCACCACTTTATTTTAAGAATGTGAAATGTCAGAATGATAGTAGAGAGAGTGATTTATTTCAGCTTTTATATCTTTCATCACATTCCCAGTGGGTCAGAAGTTTACATACACTCAATTAGTATTTGATAGCTTTGCCTTTAAATTGTTTAACTTGGTCAAACGTTTCGTGTAGCCTTTCACAAGCTTCCCACAATAAGTTGGGTGAATTTTGGCCCATTCCTCCTGACAGAGCTGGTGAACAGTAAGGTGGATAAGCCTCCATGCTCACAAAAGTTTTTCATGTTCTGCCCATGTCAAGCCCTGACCATGGGGCTTGATAGTGACTTGGGTGGACCCACCCTAGGTGAATTGTATTTCTATGGTGGCCTGATCTGGTTCCCAATCAGAGGCAGCTGTTTATCGTTGTCTCTGATTGGCAATCATATTTAGGTAGCCATTTCCCCATTGTGATTCGTGGGATCTTGTCTATGGATAGTTGCATGTCAGCGTCACGGTTCATTTGGTCTTTTGTTGTTTTTGTTCGGTGTTCATTTAATAAAGGAAAATGTTTGCCTACCATGCTGCACCTTGGTCTCCTTTAAACAACGGACGTGACAGCCCACACATTTTCTATAGGAATGAGGTCAGGGCTTTGTGATGGCCACTCCAATACCTTGACTTTGTTGTCCTTAAGCCATTTTGCCACAATTTTGGAAGAATGCTTGGGATCATTGGCCATTTGGAAGACCCATTTGCGACCAAGCTTTAACTTCCTGACGGATGTCTTCAGATGATGCTTCAATATATACACATTATATTCCTTCCTCATGATGCCATATATTTTGCGAAGTGCACCAGTCCCTCCTGCAGCAAAGCACCCTCACAACATGATGCTGCCACCCCTGTACTTCACGGTTGGGATGATGTTCTTCGGCTTGCAAGCCTCCCCCTTTTTCCTCCAAACATAACGATGGTCAAACAGTTCTATTTTTGTTTCATCAGACCAGGGGACATTTCTCCAAAAAGTACGATCTTTGTCCCCATGTGCAGTTGCAAACTGTAGTCGGGCTTTTTTATGGCGGGTTTGGAGCAGTGGCTTCTTCCTTGCTGAGCGGCCTTTCAGGTTATGTTGATATAGGACTCGTTTTACTGTGGATATAGATAATTTTGTACCTGTTTCCTCCAGCATCTTCACAAGGTCCTTTGCTGTTGTCCTGGGATTGATTTACACTTTTCGCACCAAAGTACATTCATCTCTAGGAGACAGTCTCCTTCCTGAGCGATATGACGGCTGCATGATCCCATAGTGTTTATACTTGCGTACTATTGTTTGTACAGATGAACATGGTACCTTCAGGCATTTGGAAATTGCTCCCAAGGATGAACCAGACTTGTGGATGTCCACAATTTCTTTTTGAGGTCCTGGCTGATTTCTTTTGATTTTCCCATGATGTCAAGCAAAGAGGCAGTGAGTTTGAAGGTAGGCCTCGAAATAAATCCACAGGTACACCTCCAATTGACTCAAATTATGTCAATTAGCCCATCAGAAGCTTCTAAAGCCAGAACTTTTCAGGAACTTTTAAAGTTTCTTCAAGTGCAGTTGCAAAAACCATTAAGCGCTATGATGAAACTGGCTCTCATGAGGCCCACCACAGGAAAGGAAGACCCAGAGTTACCTCTGCTGCAGAGGATAAATTCATTAGAGTTACAAGCCTCAGAAATTTCAGCCCAAATAAATGCTTCACAGAGTTCAAGTAACAGACACATCTCAACATCAACAGTTCAGAGGAGACTGGGTGAATCAGGCCTTCATGATCAAATTCCTGCAAAGAAACCAATTCTAAAGGACACCAATAATAAGAAGAGACTTGCTTGGGCCAAGAAACACGAGCAATGGACATTGTCCTTTGGTCTGATGAATCCAAATGTGAGATTTTTGGTTCCAATCACCGTGTCTTTGTGAGACGCAGAGTAGGTGAACGGATGATCTCCGCATGAGTGGTTCCCACCGTGAAGCATGGAGGAGGAGGTGTGATGGTGTGGGGTGCTTTGCTGGTGACACTGTCAGTGATTTATTTGGAATTCAAGGCACACTTAACCAGCATGACTATCACAGCATTATGCAGTGATGCGCAATCCCATCTGGTTTGCGTAAAAGTGCTTTAGTTTTTGGGATACCCCTACCCGAGGTATAACAAAGCATAGCCATGTCTGTAAGGTGATTGATTGAGACATGTAAAAAAAAAAAAACATTTTGGGGGGATTTTTTTGTTATATTACTTTGATTTGACACATCAATAGACTGTTAATTAACTCAAATAGTTCAGAATAATGCATGACTGGATGGGGGGGGGGGGGGTGGCATACGCTCATGTAATCCAATACTGCAAGCTCTGATATTGCTAAAATATGGAATACAAGTAGTCAATTGTTTGTCTTGCATATCAAAATAAACAGAATTAGGATATCTTAACTTAAATTGTAACAATAAAATAATAACAAAACTTATGAGTAATAGAATGGTAAAAGTCTTACCAGACTTAATACATATCAATCAAACAAGGTTTATTAAAAACAAACACTTACAAACAAGTAGAAAAACATGTTTCAGTTTAATACAATACTCAAAAAAACAAGAATAAGATTTAGCGATCTTGGCTGTTGATGACAAAAAGGCTTTTGACTGTCTGAATGGCATTTTCTAATCATCCCATAAATCTCACAGGTAGAATAAACCTCTTTTAAATGGCCTGAACGCTAACATTTTTTAAATGTATCTTCGGTAATACCAATTACCCCACCGAAGATATTCTTTGAAAAAGTATACTCAGTCATAACAGACTTTATATGGGAAAATAAAATGTATAGAATACAAAGGAACGTTTTACATCTTCCTTAGTCTGAGGGTGGTTTTAACCTTCCAGACTTGGAATTGTATCACCTTGCTACCCAGGGCTTTTACTTGTGGCATATAGTTAAATGCATTAAAAGAGGGGCAATGGGTACATACTGAAGATGCACATGCTCATCCCCAGAATATTTTTACGTGTCTATTTTCAAAGGATAAAGCTAAGAACATCAACAACTTCAGTTAAGAACACTATAACAACATTTCAGAATTCGTCCATAAATTGGTCCACATGGAAAATTAAAGGCATGTCAGTTGTGGAATAGTACCCGATTGTCATATTTCAGTAAAAGTAAACATACCATAATAGAAAATGGCTCAAGTAAAAGTGAAAGTCAGCCAGTAAAATACTACTTGAGTAAAACTATTTGGTTTTAAATATACTTAATTAAGTATCAAAGTAAATGTAATTGCTAAAATATACTTAAGTATCAGCTCGGCCTCCGACCGCAAGGCACTTCAGAGGGTTGTGTGTATGGCCCAGTACATCACTGGGTCGAAGCTACCTGCCATCCAGGACCTCTTCACCAGGCGCTGTCAGAGGAAGGCCCTAAAAATGGTCAGAGACCCCAGCCACCCCAGTCATAGACTGTTCTCTCTACTACCGCATGGCAAGCGGTACCGGAGTGCGAAGTCTAGGACAAAAAGGCTTCTCAACAGTTTTTACCCCCAAGCCATAAGACTCCTGAACAGGTAACCAAATGTTACCCGGACTATTTGCATTGTGTTCCCCCCCCCCAACCCCTCTTTTATGCTGCTGATACTCTCTGTTTATCATATATGCATAATCACTTTAACTATACATTCATGTACATACTACCTCAATTGGCCCAAACAACCAGTGCTCCCGCACATTGGCTAACCGGGCTATCTGCATTGTGTCCCACCACCCACCAACCCCTATTTTTACGCTACTGCTACTCTCTGTTCATCATATATGCATAGTCACTTTAACCATACCTACATGTACATACCACCTCAATCAGCCTGACTAACCGGTGTCTGTATATAGCCTTGCTACTGTTTTATTTCTTTACTTACCTACACACACACACACACACCTTTTTTTCGCACTGTTGGTTAGAGCCTGTAAGTAAGCATTTCACTGTAAGATCTACACCTGTTGTATTCGGCGCACGTGACAAATAAACTTTGATTTGCTCCTCCCACTACGACTTGGGAAACCATGCAGTTTACTAGGCTACAGATTAAACAAGTTATGATCAACTTCACGGTGGTGAAAGTGCACAGTATGAGCTTGATGCTCCGTTCCAATATCTTTTTTATTTGTGTTATTTTTTTTACCCCTTTTTTATCCCCAATTTCATGATATCCAATTGTTAGGTCTTGTCCCATCGATGCAACTCCCCTACGGACTCAGGAGAGGCGACGGTCGAGAGCTATGCGTCCTAAGGAAAAATACACTGCCAAGCCACACTGCTTCTTTATATAGATTTTTTTTTTTACCCCTTTTTCTCCCCAATTTTGTGGTATCCAATTGTTTTAGTAGTTACTATCTTGTCTCATCGCTACGGGTCGGGAGAGACCAAGGTTGAGAGTCATGCGTCCTCCGATCCACAACCCAACCAAGCCGCACTGCTTCTTAACACAGCGCGCATCCGACCCGGAAGCCAGCCGCACCAATGTGTCGGAGGAAACACCGTGCACCTGGCAACCTTGGTTAGCGCGCACTGCGCCCGGCCCGCCACAGGAGTCACTGGTGCGTGATGAGACAAGGACATCCCTACCGGCCAAGCCCTCCCTAACCCGGACGACACTAGGCCAATTGTACATCGCCCCATGGACCTCCCGGTCGCGGCCGGTTACGACAGAGCCTGGGCGCAAACCCAGAGTCTCTGATGGCACAGCTGGTGCTGCAGTACAGTGCCCTTAACCACTGCGCCAGCCGGGAGGCCCCGCCACACTGCTTCTTGACACACTGCTCACTTAACCCAGCCACACACAGCTGCACTAATGTGTTGGAGGAAACACCGACCAGCTGGCGACCAAAGTCAGCTTGGAGGCGCCCAGCCTGCCACAAGGAGTCGCTAGAGCACAATGGGACAAGGAAATCCCTGCCGGTCAAACCCTTCCCTAATCCAGGCGACGCTGGGCCAATTGTGCGCCGCCTCATGGATCTCCCGGTCACGGCCGGCTGTGACACAGCCTGGGATCCAACCCAGGTTTGTAGTGACACTCGGGAGGTCCCAATAAATGTTAAGGGTCTTATTCTGGTGACATGGAGACCGACTGATGCTTGACTGATGTTTGACAAATAAAAGTATTCTCACTCTTGACGGTTTTAATTCTCTTCATGTAACTAACCTACCTGCAGAGCCTATCCACACTGCATCGCCCTCCCCCCCCAAACTATGTACAGCAGGGGTCGGCAAATCTCACCTGAAAGTCGGAGGAACAGGACATAATAGCAGTCAAATTCATAGACCTACACTACAAATTAAACACAATTTTTAACACATCTGGTTAGTAGGCTATACAATCAGTTCAATGTCAATAACATGATTACATTGATAAAATCATTAATTTCTCTATTAAATTCATTTTATATTTCTGTGTGCCTTGATTGGGGAAAGAAATTTTGTAATCAAAATAAATTGTTGGGCTGAAAAAGGAGGATAATGAAAATAGAAGTTTCAGGGAAGAATGTATAGAGATAGGCATTCTTACCATATTTCTTCAATGTCAAACCACTGTTTGCAAATAATTAAATCTTAGACATCCTTATCTAAGCATGGCACTTTCAAAAGTTACCTTGCCACCCAGACAGACGCTCTACCTATGCAGAAAAATGTAAGCTTCAACTGCTGGCTACTCATGTCATGCGGAGTGGAACAGGTGAACCCAAGAGCAGATGCAGACGATGAGACTGGGATGAGGTACCCAAGGTATTTATTGAAACACAGGTGGAGGATGGGGTGCAGGCCAGGGGAAGCTTGGGTGGGTTACAGGAAGCCCGGTGCGGAGGTTGAGGCTGGAGCGAGGGGAGTTGGGACTGGGTAAGCAGGTCCGGAGAGGAATCCAAGAACGCAGTGGAGTGGGGGGGGGGGGGGAGACAGGGGACAAAGTCAGAGCGAGCAGAACTGTACCGGAGAGGAAAACAGTGTCAGGCAAGGGAAAACAGGCATAACATGAAACCAGGATCTAAGTCAGAACAAACTGTTAAAAAATGCAGACTGACTGAGCAGAGGTTACGATCTGGCAGCGTGGAAGTGGCAGAGCTGAGTATTTGTAGAGGTCTTGATTATGGAACAGGTTGCAGCTGGTGGGGATCTGCTCTGCCTCCAGCACACCTGTCTCCACCCACAGAGAGGAAGAGGGAGAGAGTACTGGGGGAGTGGCAGGATGAGAAGTAGAGGACAAGGCAGGAGCAGATGTAACAACTCGTCCATTGCATAACCCAAAAACAGAAGTGCTTCCCTAAAAGCTGATTGGGTTTAAACAAACATCTCTTTTCAGACAGTGAAAAGCTCAATAGGGACAGAATAGCAATGTCAATTGGTTTGTCTCCTTGAATATTATAGGCCGCAGCTCAGCTTCAGAATGGCATAGGGAGGTATCAATATATACCCATATGCAACGGAGTCGTCTTTCGCAGGCATTTTAAAGCTTATTTCTACCATAAGGCATCAGAGTTAAGCATTGTTATACGACCTGGATATATAATCTGGATACTTTTTATGTATTTATTTCTAAATATAAAGCAAACAATAGATACTTTTTGCATGGCATACCCTCACTCGATTTGAGCCCAAACACACCAAGCCCTTCCCAGACACAGAGGTATTTAAGAAGCGCATGTGACAGTATTGGAGGATTTGGCTATACCGACATCTATGGATAGCATAATTGTGTTTGTCAAACAGGTAGGCCTACCACGTTTTTGAACAAGATGAAATAGAATTACATATATAATAATTGGAGCCTATGAGTAGGCCCCAAAAAATGTTTGGTGCATGCGTGCACATATAAGGTCCCTTACCGGGCAGAAAGGAATTTTACTTTAACCCCGGCATCAGAGAGTTACAATGTCGCAATCACTATGCAGCCAACAGCCTATAGTAGAAAACCGAGTTTCTTACTAATAATATGCCACCTGTTATCACAATTGTTACAATTAGAATAAAAATACACGTTTATTTAACATATAATTTAATATTCCCGTATAACTGTAAAAAGAGTGAGATCATTTGAGCTTTGGAAACAAGTGCTTTCATAAATGCATGGCGGGCCTTGTTTTGCTGGAGCAGTGTAAAATAGGCTTCCTGTCAATAACTCAGCCTTAATGAATTTTGTTAATTTACATATCGAATTTGATTGTCCATCAGTTACAGCATTTCGTGGCCCGCCTAGAGTGGCCTCTTTCCTCTGCTTTGGCGCTGTCAGCGATGTTCTCTCAGTAGCTGTCTATGGTCGTGAAATCAAAGCAAAGATACCCAGCATTTCCACAAACTTGAGAAAGTTCCCATTATTTGGCTCATTCAGCCTGTCGGTAATCCCACAATGTTCTGGGTGGCCATTACGTGTATCAGGGCCATGAGTCTCTGCATCACCTGCTGCCAATGGAGAGTCTCTCCTCCAAAAGCCCATTGGGCATCGATAGTTTGCTTGGACACCAGGCGGAACTCCAGCTCCTTCTACCTCTGGAAGGAGATTTTTCCTCATAATCCTGGACTATCGGACCACCATTTTATTACATTTGCAACAAATAATCTGCTCAGACCGCAACATCAAAAGTTGTGCTATAAATTCACAGACAACAAAGATTCCTTGATGTCCTTCGACTCCCTCTGTCTACCCAAGGACGCCAGAGGACAAAAATCAGTTAACCACCTAACTGAGGAACTCAATTTAAATCTTGCGCAATACCCTAAATGCAGTTGCACCCCTAAAAACATTTCTCATAACTAGCTCCCTGGTATACAGAAAATACCCGAGCTCTGAAGCAAGCTTCCAGAAAATTGGAACGGAAATGGCGCCACACCAAACTGGAAGTCTTCCGACTAGCTTGGAAAGATAGTGCTGTGCAGTATCGAAGAGCCCTCACTGCTGCTCAATCATCCTACTTTTCCAACTTAATTGAGGAAAATAAGAACAATCCGAAATTCCTTTGATACTGTCGCAAAGCTAAATAAAAAGCAGCATTCCCAAAGAGAGGATGGCTTTCACTTCAGCAGTAATAAATTCATGAACTCCTGAGGAAAAGATCATGATTATTAGAAAGCAAATTACGGACTCCTCTTTAAATCTGCGTATTCCTTCAAAGCTCAGTTGTCCTGAGTCTGCACAACTCTGCCAGGACCTAGGATCAAGAGAGACACGCAAGTGTTTTAGTACTATATCTCTTGACACAATGATGAAAATAATCATGGCCTCTGAACCGTCAAGCTACATACTGGACCCTATTTCAACTAAACTACTGAAAGAGCTGCTTCGTGTGCTTGGCCCGCCTATGTTGAACATAATAAACGACTCTCTATCCACCGGATGTGTACCAAACTCACTAAAAGTGGCAGTAATAAAGCCAAACCTTGACCCAGAAAATATTTTTAAAAACTATCGTCCTATATCGAATCTTCCATTCCTCTCAAATTTTAGAAAAGGCTGTTGCGCAGCAACTCACTGCCTTCCTGAAGACAAACAATGTATACGAAATGCATCAGTCTGGTTTTAGACCCCATCATAGCACTGAGACTGCACTTGTGAAGGTGGTAAATTACCTTTTAATGGCATCAGACAGAGGCTCTGCATCTGTCCTCGTGCTCCTAGACCTTAGTGTTGCTTTTGATACCATCGATCACCACATTCTTTTGGAGAGATTGGAAACCCAAATTGGTCTACACTGACAAGTTCTGGCCTGGTTTAGATCTTATCTGTCGGAAAGATATCAGTTGGTCTCTGTAAATGGTTTGGCCTCTGACAAATCAACTGTAAATTTCGGTGTTGCTCAAGGTTCCGTTTTAGGACCACTATTGTTGTCACTATATATTTTACCTCTTGGGGATGTCATTCGAAAACATAATGTTAACTTTCACTGCTATGCGGATGACACACAGCTGTACATTTCAATGAAACATGGTGAAGCCCAAAAATTGCTCTCACTAGAAGCATGTGTGGAACCGGCACAGGACATACCGGGCTGGGGAGGCGCACTGGAGGCCTGGTGCATGGAGCTGGCACAGATGGCACCAGACTGATGACACGTTCTTCAGGACGAATGCCGTGCAGAACACACCTGGCCAACCTCTCTCCTCTCTCCCCCAACTTCTCCCTGACGGTCTCTGGCTCTTCAGGGCGAGTGCGAGGAACCGGCATAGGTGGCACTGGACTGGGGAGGTGCACTGGAGACCTGGTGTGTGGAGCAGGCACAGATGGCACCGGACTGACGTCACGCTCTTCAGCATACACCTCGCTACAACCTCCCTCTGGTATCTTTCATTGAATTCCTCCCAAATGGGCTCTGGCAGTCCCCGCTGCTCAGTCGACCACCCCATGTGCCCCCCCCCAAAAAAAAATCTTGGAGTTTCTGTTGCCTCGGACCCCGACGCCGTTGCGGTCCTTCTTGATCTTTCTGAGATTCTCTCCAAGGAAGGGTCTCGCATCCTCCCCGGATTTCCTCCCAGGTCCAACTCACTTTATCCTCCCGAGCACGCTGCTTGGTTCTTGATTGGTGGGATATTCTGTCACGGTAGTGATAATGGACGGACCAAGGCGCAGCGTGATTTGAGTTCCACATCCTTTTATTAACTTCTTATGGTATAGGCGACGGTTGCGTCCCACTTGGGCAGAAAACGGAAAATACAGCGCGGAATTTTTAAAATCAAACTTTTATTAAATCACACATGTAAGATACTCAATTAAAGCTACACTCGTTGTGAATCCAGCCAACATGTCAGATTTTAAAAAGGCTTTTCCGCGAAAGCATAAGAAGCCATTATCTGATAACCCAATAGTAAACAAAGAGGGTAGCATATTTCAACCCTGCAGGCGCTACACAAAACGCAGAAATAAAATACACTGCTCAAAAAAATAAAGGGAACACTAAAATAACATCCTAGATCTGAATGAAATATTCTTATTAAATACTTTTTTCTTTACATAGTTGAATGTGCTGACAACAAAATCACACAAAAATTGTCAATGGAAATCAAATTTATCAACCCATGGAGGTCTGGATTTGGAGTCACACTCAAAATTAAAGTGGAAAACCACACTACAGGCTGATCCAACTTTGATGTAAGGTCCTTAAAACAAATCAAAATGAGGCTCAGTCTTGTGTGAGGCCTCCACGTGCCTGTATGACCTCCCTACAACGCCTGGGCATGCTCCTGATGAGGTGGCGGATGCTCCTGAGGGATCTCCTCCCAGACCTGGACTAAAGCATCCGCCAACTCCTGGACAGTCTGTGGTGCAACGTGGCATTGGTGGATGGAGAGAGACATGATGTCCCAGATGTGCTCAATTGGATTCAGGTCTGGGAAATGGGCGGGCCAATCCATAGCATCAATGCCTTCCTCTTGCAGGAACTGCTGACACACTCCAGCCACATGAGGTCTAGCATTGTCTTGCATTAGGAGGAACCCAGGGCCAACCGCACCAGCATATGGTCTCAGTACCTAATGGCAGTCAGGCTACCTCTGGCGAGCACATGGAGGGCTGTGCGGCCCCCCAAAGAAATGCCACCCCACACCATGACTGACCCACCGCCAAACCAGTCATGCTGGAGGATGTTGCAGGCAGCAGAACGTTCTCCACGGCGTCTCCAGACTGTCACATGTTCTCAGTGTGAATCTGCTTTCATCTGTGAAGAGCACAGGGCGCCAGTGGCGAATTTGCCAATCTTGGTGTTCTCTGGCAAATGCCAAACGTCCAGCACGGTGTTGGGCTGTAAGCACAACCCCCACCTGTGGACGTTGGGCCCTCATACCACCCTCATGGAGTCTGTTTCTGACCGTTTGATCAGACACATGCACATTTGTGGCCTGCTGGAGGTCATTTTGCAGGGCTCTGGCAGTGCTCCTCCTTGCACAAAGGCGGAGGTAGCGGTCCTGCTGCTGGGTTGTTGCTCTCCTACGGCCTCCACCACATCTCCTGATGTACTGGCCTGTCTCCTGGTAGCGCCTCCATGCTCTGGACACTACGCTGACAGACACAGCAAACCTTCTTGCCACAGCTCGCATTGATGTGCCCTCCTGGATGAGCTGCACTACCTGAGCCACTTGTGTGGGTTGTAGACTCCGTCTCATGCTACCACTCGAGTGAAAGCACCGCCAGCATTCAAACGTGACCAAAACATCAGGCAGGAAGCATAGGAACTGAGAAGTGGTCTGTGGTACCACCTGCAGAACCACTCCTTTATTGGGGGTGTCTTGCTAATTGCCTATAATTTCCACCTGTTGTCTATTCCAGTTGCACAACAGCATGTGAAATTTGTCAATCAGTGTTGCTTCCTAAGTGGACAGTTTGATTTCACAGAAGTGTGATTGACTTGGAGTTACATTGTGTTGTTTAAGTGGTCCCTTTATTTTTTGAGCAGTGTATAAAACATGCATTACCTTTGACAAGCTTCTTTTGTTGGCCCTCCAATATGTCCCATAAACATCACAATTGGTCCTTTTGTTCGATTAATTCCATCCATATATATCCAAATGTCCATTTATTTGACGCTTTTGGTCCAGAAATAAACAGCTTCCAAAAAAATGCAACGTCACTACAAAATATTTCAAAAGTTGCCTATAAACTTTGCTAAAATATTTCAAACTACTTTTGTAATACAACTTTAGGTATTTTTAAACGTTAATAATCAATCAAATTGTAGACGGGTCTATCTGTGTTCAATACAGGAAGATAACAAACCATGCTACTTTTCACGTCTTGCGCAACTCTCAGTGTTACCCAGTTCCTAGATGGCCTACTTCTTCATTGCACAAATGAATAACCTCAACCAAATTCCAAAGACTGGTGACATCCAGTGGAAGTGGTAGGAAGGTTCCTAAGAAATCTCATTTGCCAATGAGAACTCAGTGAACAGACAAGAGACCAAAAAAAATAAAAAATCTGAACGGTTAGTCCTCGGGGTTTTGCCTGCGACATAAGTTCTACAGGTGGGAACAGGGACACCTTAAGTATGATCCCCAATTAGAGACAACGATAATCAGGTGCCTCTAATTGGGAACCACACTCAAACCCAAACATAGAAATATATTGACTAGATCCCCCCTAGTCCCACCCTGACCTAACACACCATAGAGAACCCTGAGGGCTCTCTGTGGTCAGGGCGTGACACTATGCCAGTTCGTCCTGTTTGTTCAAGTCAATCAGAGTTTTCTCTCAGCTCCTGCTTTTCCCCAGTCTCTTTCTTGCCCTCCTGGTTTTGACCCTTGCCTGTCCTGACTCTGAGCCTGCCATCTTGTGCCTTTGCTACTACTCTGGATTATCCACCCCCTGCCTGCCCGGACTTGTCGTTTGCCTGCTCCTGTTGCAATAAACATTGCTACTTCAACAGTCTGTACTTGGGTCTTAACTTAAACCTGATAGAAGTAGGTGTTGCAGTGTGACAGGTACAGTTGTTGACATGGGATGTGTGTTTGAGTGCCTCTGGCCACTTTCCTGGTCTGCAGCTATCAGAGGATCAGGCCAGGTGAGGACCAATTTTCTCCCCAGGCAGCGAGAAGAGACTGCAGGTGTGAATACTCTCTGTACTCTGCTGTTCATGCTCCCAGGTGATTTTATTGATACGTGTTGGCCCTTAGGTCTTTGGCATGGCAAGCAGTACCGGAGTGCCAAGTCTAAGACAAAAAGGCTTCTCAACAGTTTTTACCCAACAGTAAAAAAAGGCTTCTCAACAGTCTTATGGCTTATAAGACTCCTGAACAGGTAACCAAATGGTTACCCAGACTATTTGCATTGTGTGCCCCCCCCAACCCCTCTTTTACGCTGCTGCTACTCTCTGTTTATCATATATGCATAGTCACTTTAACTATACATTCATGTACATTCTACCACAATTGACCCGACCAACCAGCTATCTGCATTGTGTCCAACCACCCGCCAACCCTTCTTTGTAGCTACTGCTACTCTCTGTTCATCATATATGCATAGTCACTTTAACCATATCTACATGTACATACTACCTCAATGAGCCTGACTATCGGGTGTCTGTAGATAGCCTTGCTACTGTTATTTTCAAATGCCTTTTTACTGTTTTATTTCTTTACTTACCTACACACACACCCACATACCTTATTTTCGCACTATTGGTTAGAGCCTGTAAGTAAGCATTTCACTGTAAGTTTGTTGTATTCGGCGCACGTGACAAATAAACGTTGATTTGATTCGTCAGGCAGTGAAGACTAAAGGGTCAAAATGTATCAATACAATCACCTAGGAGCATGAACAGCAGTGTGCTGCATTTTTCTTTTTCAGGAGTTCGCCAGTGTCCACCACCTGCCAAAAAAGTACCTAGATATGGAATGTGTTCTTCAGCTTTTGTAGATGTACTCTCCAATGTGTAGCCTATTAACTCTCCCAACTGGTCTGGCACACCGATCACTAGCTTTAAAAGCAGCTTTCAACATAATGACTAATGTTAGTGCAGAGTGCTCTATTGCCCTACATTATGAGAACGCGTGCCATCATTACAGCACAGGGGTGGAGACTGGCAACTCAGAGCGAGCACATGGATAAAAGAGAGAGCATGTGCGGCTTTCTCACTTACGTAAATATATCCATGTACAAAAATGTGCTATTAGGGTTGCGTGACTCGCGCGCAACCGCGTATGCCGCCCCATCCTCTTCTGCGATTGTCAAACTGTTTTATACCACTGTGTCTCACCGACTACCAATATCAAGACCATAACCAACGTAAACTGTTAGTCAACATTCACATCGAGAATTGATAACTTCCCAAAACAGATTCCCACTGTGGAGCCAACGAGAAGTTCTAATTTCCTCAGTGTATTTGCCTATTGCTGGAACACGGACCGGACAGCTGTCGGATTGTGTCAGTACTCCGGGCTATTTTCTATTTTCCCACCTACAACCCATGTCGAGTGGCCGGTCCGTCCTGGAGGGCACGGGAGGAGCTATGAACGGCACCCTGCGCTCGGTTCGGAAGGGCATCTCATGTCGGTTCCAGGACCCAAACTGCACGCGCAACGTGGAGACGCTTTCCTCCTGGAATGACACCGTGGTCAATGAGTACCGGCTGGTGGATCTGCCTTCTGTCACCTCTGTAAGTGTTTCACCTGTGCATTCTGTCCCAGGGAAATGAAATAAATAGTCGAAGTAGCCTGATCATTCATGCAGGACATAGGTTTGAGTAGAGTGGTTTGCTTTGAGTATGGTTGTAAGAATTTGCTATGATTGTACATGTTCCTCATGTCAAGTCATTTATTTAAATGACTGATGCAGCTATAATTTCTGAATGTTATTGCCTTGTCTTGTTCAGAAATCTTTATCTAAGTAGATCAACAATTCAGATGGACATAGATAAAAAATAAAAAAAAATGGATATTTTTTGCATGATAGGCACATTAGGCCTAGAAATCTACTCTCAGCAAAAAAAACTATCTTGACAGCTGTTATGAAACGCATGAATACCATTCTTCTCTGGGTGCAGATTTGACCTGTAAAAAATGCTTATCCATTCACACTGTAAAAAAGTGTTAAGTTCTACAGAGCAGATCTGACTAGAGAATGAAAAGTAAGCAAGATGTTCATTACACTTGTAGTCAAATAGGATCATGTGCATCAAACATTCATGGTTTGGTTAGACTGTCGATCAATAATAACGTACAGCAATGATTCAGAATGGACTCGCATACTTCAGCCTCACTCTTTGTCTGTACTGTATAGTGCCTCCCCAAGGCTATCGATTTGTCACCTATTTGAAAACCTTTATTGATGGCCCATGTCCCTGTTCCTAGCTTTTGCTCTCTCTCTTTCTGCCTGTCTCTCTCTCTCTCGCCTGTCTGTCTGTCGGTCTGTCTCTGTGTTTGTGTGTTTCATAGTTATTTGTGAGGTATTTAATGTAACTGTCTAGCTTGCATTCTCGTCTGTCTTACTAAATTGTTCTTAAAGAAGGTTACTCACAGTGTAAATACTAATGCTGAGCTTTTTTTTCAAATCAAAGGGTAAATGAGGTGCAGAGCCCTTTTGGTGGGTAAATATCACCTGCCACCTTTGATTAAATATCAGGATGTCTTTCTGTACATTCTGATGGCATTTCCCTGTGTCTGTCCCTGTCCATGAGTTGACACAGCTGTGAGGGATTGCATTCAGATAAGGGGTGTCTGAGTATCACAATTAGACCGCACAACTTCAATCAGAACCATCCTGTCAGTATAGAAAGGTTTGAAACAAACAAAATAATAATTTAAAAAATCCTGAATATTTTTGTTCTACTTTCATGCTGGATTTTGATGTGAATGTTTTCATTCAGTGATAGCTGACTCATTTTAGCTGCTCCCTCCTGCTTTCCCTCCCCAATCCCTATCTTAGCTCAACATACAGAATTGCATCAAATCCCTTCACAAAATTAAAAAAATGCACACTCCTGCATTTCCAGATATTGTTTGTTGGTCTGTTAATTTTGGGGGTTTTCCACACGCACTCAAACCACCGCCGTCAACTTTCGAGACAGAAGTCTCCACGGCATACACAGACAGACGCCGAGTGGCTCGAGCATTGCAATACGTTGTTGGGTTTTGCATAGAAAGAGCACTTCATTGATATTGTGGAACAATAGCAGGACTGTCAGTTTGTGATTAGATGTGCACTTGGGAAAATGCACCCATCCATCTTCATTCCTGAAGGAACCGAGGCACTGCAGAAGGTTGACAATTTATGCAGTACAAAAAAACGTGAAATGTATATTAATAGACAGAAATGCATTCCGTATGTCCCATAGGCACTTGACGTGTCTGATTTCTCGTGGCACTTCTGCATTTGTAGCCAGACATAATGAGATTGCCAGAGGCTGTTGGAAAATGGGTTAGTGGCACTGTCTATTGTGTGTGTGATTCATATAAACATAAATAAAAAAAAAATCTGAATCCACTTACACCAGAGTGACTAGGGTTGTTGATTCATAAAACAGGCCTTCCAGAGATTAAATTAAGCCAGTGTAATGCCAACCTCTGGAATGCAATCACCCAATCCTTTTAGTCACCTTGTGTTACAGTGCTGTAATGACACAGCTGGAGCAGCAGGTGGCACACTGCCTCCTGATAATGGCTGATGGTCACTGACCTTCAGGTATGTTTTTTTATTTAACTAGGCAAGTCAGTTAAGAACAAATTCTTATTTATACCCCTGCCAAACCTGGACGATGCTAGGACAATTGCGAGCCGCCCTATGGGACTCCCGATCACAGCCAGAAGTGCCTTAGACCGCTGCGCCACTTGACATGTAGTCCTGTGGCCTTTCCCCAAAACTCCTCTCTTAATCCCCAATATCATATCTATCTGAAGAGTTGACAGGTGATTACTATACCCAACCGATATATTGGTTTACCGATATTATCGGCCGACATTGTCCTTGTAACGCTATACCGGTATTGGCTCTTTAATATCAGCCTCACGTGCCTTCTTCACACTCTAAATACTCAGTTATCTGTTCCATTTAGTAATTAATTTAAGCACGACCCAAAACCCCGCCCGGTTGTTGTGTGGTATTTAAGCCTTTACATTTGAAAGACCATGATGACGCCAGGAGCGGTCCAAAAAACAGCCTTAATTAAATCCCCATATCAACAGATGTTCCCACAGAGGAGGCACTGTGACTGTCTCCGGCACATCAATAACTCTGATGCCGGGGGCGTTGTGTTTACATGCAGGCAAACTGTCTCAATCGATTCTCCTCCACTGAGCTGTACACGCACATGACAGAAAAACCAATCGCCCAGGTAATCCAGCCAGAGGCCTTCAGCACGACAGAGGGGGGGAAAAAAAAGATCAATTCAGAAAACCCCAAGTTGAACCATCAATCATTAAATATGTATCGGAGGTGAAAGATCAAACAAAGGGAAAAAAGTTCACAAAAGTCATGTTCATCTCATCCACAGCCATGTTGTAGCCTGTTATACTATAAGCCTGGCAAGCAAAGCTAGTCAGGCTCTGGCTCACTGAGATTCTTATTTCTACACCACGCACAACCACTTCAAATGGTGGCTTTCCAATTCAAATCTCCCTGATTAGAAGCATGGAGGTCCATCAAGAAATGGGATTGTGGAGATCTACATACAGACACTGTGTCCACAAAGTATCCTCCTCCGATAACAGATGATTAGCCTGTCAGACTGTGTCCACAAAGTGTCCTCCTCCGATAACAGATGATTAGCCTGTCAGACCGTGTCCACAAAGTGTCCTCCTCCAATAAGATGATTAGCCTGTCAGACTGTGTCCACAAAGTATCCTCCTCCGATAACAGATGATTAGCCTGTCAGACTGTGTCCACAAAGTGTCCTCCTCTGATAACAGATGATTAGCCTGTCAGACCGTGTCCACAAAGTGTCCTCCTCCAATAAGATGATTAGCCTGTCAGACTGTGTCCACAAAGTATCCTCCTCCGATAACAGATGATTAGCCTGTCAAACTGTGTCCACAAAGTGTCCTCCTCCGATAACAGATTATTAGCTTGTCAGACTGTGTCCACAAAGTGTCCTCCTCCGATAACAGATGATTAGCCTGTCAGACCGTGAAATGTCAGAATAATAGTAGAGAAAATTATTTATTTAAGCTTTCATTTCTTTCATTACATTCCTAGTGGGTCAGAAGTATACATACACTCAATTAGCATTTGGTAGCTTTGCCTTTAAATTGTTTAACTTGGGTCAAATGTTTCTGATAGCCTTCCACAAGCTTCCCACAATAAGTTGGGTGAATTTTGGCCCATTCCTGACAGAGCTGGTGTAACTGAGGCCGGTTTGTAGGCCTCCTTGCTTGCATACGCTTTTTCAGTTCTGCCCACACATTTTCTATAGGATTGAGGTCGGGGCTTTGTAATGGCCACTCCAATACCTTGACTTTGTTGTCCTTAAGCCATTTTGCCACAACTTTGGAATTATGCTTGGGGTCATTGTCCATTTGGAAGACCCATTTGCAACCAACCTTTAACTTCCTGACTGATGTCTTGAGATGTTGCTTCAATATATGCACATAATTTTCCTTCCCTCATGATGCCATTGTGAAGTGCACCAGTCCCTCCCGCAGCAAAGCACCCCACAACATGATGCTACCACCCCTGTGCTTCACGGTTGGGATGGTGTTCTTCGTCTTGCAAGCCTCCCCCTTTTTCCTCCAAACATAATGATGGTCATTATGGCCAAACTGTTCTATTTCTGTTTCATCAGACCAGACATTTCCTGTTTCATCAGACATTTCTCCAAAAAGTACGATCTTTGTCCCCATGTGCAGTTGCAAACCGTAGTCTGTCTTTTTTATGGCGGGTTTGGAGCAGTGGCTTCTTCCTTGCAGAGCGATATAGAACTCGTTTTACTGTGGATATAGATACTTTTGTACATGTTTCCTCCAGCATCTTCACGAGGTCATTTGCTGTTGTTCTGGGATTGATTTGCACTTTTCGCACCAAAGTACGTTCATCTCTAGGAGACTGAACGCGTCTCCTTCCTGAGTGGTATGACGGCTCCATGGTGTTTATACTTGCATACTATTGTTTGTACAGACGAACGTGGTACCTTCAGGTGTTTGTAAATAGCTCCCAAGGATGAACCAGACTTGTGGAGGTCTATCTTTTTTTTCTGAAGTCTTAGCTAATTTCTTGTTATTTTCCCATGATGTCAAGCAAAGAGGCACTGGGTTTGAAGGTAGGCCTTGAAATACATCCACAGGTAAACCTCCAATTGACTCAAATTATGTCAATTAGCCTATCAGAAGCTTCTAAAGGCATGACCTCATTTTCTGGAATTTTCTAAGCTGTTTAAAGGCACAGTCAACTTAGTGTATGTGAACTTCTGACCCACTGGAAATGTGATACAGTGAATTTTAAGTGAAATAATCTGTCTGTAAACAATTGTTGGAAAAATTACTTGTGTCATGCACAAAGTAGATGTCCTAACCAACTTGCCAAAACTATAGTTTGTTAACAAGACATTTGTGGAGTGGTTGAAAAATGAGTTTTAATGACACCAACCTAAGTGTATGTAAACTTCCGAATTAAACTGTATACCTGTATGTCTTATCTCTATCAGAGTGTGTTTGTACAGCACTGAAAGAGGAGAGAGGATAGAGGCTCAGATGCTGGTCGGACAGTGAGGCAGACAGGCAAACGTGTCCACACATAAATGCATCGTGACTCTACAGCAACGGTCATCCTTCTGTATGTATCTCAGTGTTTAGAAATTGCTTTTTGAAGGTGCTTTTTGAAGCTGATAGAAATCCTAACCACGCTGTGCGGAGTGCCTCTCAGTGGGACTGTACCACGGTAGCTGTGTAATGATGATGTAATAACTGTTTAATTGCTGTGTAATAAGAACTGGGTTAGACTGTCTGATGGGTTAGGGCCGCTGTTTTATCACGCAAGAGGCAAAACTCAACTAAAGAGAAAACAATTACTGCCTTGCCTTGGTCATTACAAATCACTCACTTGATTTACATTGATAATAATTAATAATTAGGAAGATTGGACCGTTATTAAACAATCTGTTTCCTTTCTGGAATAGGTGGCCTTGAAAACAGTCTCCCACTGACTCTCACATGCCTCTCCCACTCATGACCACCCACCACGGCACTGACCGCTGGCTCTGATAGCGACAACTTGTAATTACTATTCTAAAGAGGGAGACCTGAACTGTCTCTGCTCCTAATTCATGCCGAATTAAATTAATTGACCTCGTGTATGAGGATGGCAGGGCTTCAGTAGCGTTCACGCTGTCAATTCATGCAAATGGTAATCAGATATTGTTGGCGTCAGCAGGTTTTCGAACGTAGCATTAGTCAGCACTGAATCAGTTAAAATTGATATAGCTTTATTATTTCCCTCAGGGAAAATTATTAAGTCAGAGAGGACAAGAGCACAACTATATCCTCCACAAGCTAGACAGAAAGAGAGTTTGGACACACCTACTCATTCAAGTTTAAAAAAAAAAAATATGACTATGACATTGTAGGAAAAAAAGTGTTAAACAAATCAAAATATATTTTAGATTGTTCAAAGTAGCCACCCTTTGCCTTGATGACAGTATTGTACATTAGAACTGACAATTAGACTGTACAGGTGCATTAAAGGATGAAACGAGAATGATTCCATGATGTAATTGATGCTGTTAGAAAAGATTCAACTAGAGACACAATGACCTAAATACTGTATACCCTGATGTATTTTGTAAGACTCAAGGGTTGACTGCCTTTAGCACGCACACACACACACACACACACACGCACGTGCGCGCGCAGGCACACACAATCACACAACAAAAACTCCCGTTACTCTGTGGGTGAGGCAGCAGTGTAGTCTGATCTCGTGTGGGAAGAAACCACGGCTGCTGCTTCACTAATGAAAAGAGAAAAGAGTCCCTGAGGATCTCAACGTTACAACAGGAGTATTTTCATCCCCTTATAGAGGGATGCTTTTTAATAAGCAAAACTATTCAGATATGATCAAACTCAACAAAACATTTTAATGAACCTCTGCAGAATAGTGGTGCCAGGAAGGAACTCTTTAGTCAGCCAGACAGATCTCAGTTGGTCTTTAGTGGCACTATGACAGAAGTCCTCCTCCTGGGCTATATGTAGTAAGCAAGCAAGCTGAAGCATGTTCATTAGCCAGAATGTTTAAAAAGCTTTTGAGATTTCTTACTGTCGTTTGAGTGCTGTACCTTTTTGTTCGGAAATGGCAGCCCGGTGTTGGGGATAATGACCAGTGCTCCGATCTCTTTTCAAACCATTAGCATCAGATTATGATCAGTATTGCACTGTTTATTAGTACCTAGTGGTCTCATAGCTGACCTGCATGCACCTAAATATGGCCAGAGAGAATTTTACAGCTCAGAAAGCAAACAGGTGCCTTTTCAAAAACCATGTTGGGTATTTTCTTCAAAGTTTATATTTTTCACGCTTGATGTATCACTGCTTATTTCTTCATTGAAAGGGCAAAGCTTTTATGTTTTTTTGTTCAGCCCTTCCTGTGATCCAGCGCACTTTGAGATCATGCGGAAGAATACCCACATTGACTGAACCTCCTGGCTGGCCCAAATACATTTTTTGTTGAATCAGGTTGTCTTCCATAGAATTTTTTTTTTTTGAAATGTGTAGCCAGAGACAGTTAATATCATGAGTCATCTGTCGCATATAATTGTCACGTTCGTTGTATGGAGGAGACCAAGGCGCAGCGTGGTAAGTGTACATTCTTCTTTAATAAAGAAAGAATACTGAACAAACAAACAAAATGAACTGTGAAGCAAATATGAGTAGTGCAGACAGGTAACTAAACATAGAATAAGAACCCACAAATAACCTAGACAAAATGGCTATCTAAATATGAGACAAAGATAACCAGCTGCCTCTGATTGGGAACCAATTCAGGCCACCATAGACATACAAACCCCTAGATATACAAAACCCCCTAGACAATATAAAACTAACATACCCACCCTAGTCACACTCTGATCTAACCAAAATAATAAAGAAAACAAAGATAACTAAGGTCAGGGCGTGACAATAATAATATGAATGATGGAAACTGTCTCGGCTAAGTGAAATAAAAGGAAATGGAGAAATAAAGTGCTGTCCAGATGTGCATTTCAAAAAATATATATTTCCTATTTATACCATTGTTGAATACTTGTTTATAATTGGCTTGAAGGGCATTATAAAGCGTGCATTATTTCCCTATAATGAACAGTATATTTGCATGGTAGAATTCAATGGCTATAGTTCATTCTTACATGTTCTAAGTTTGAGCTGCTTTTGAAAGCAAAAGTCGAATTAAAAACATTATAGGCATTGTTGAAATGTATTTTTTGGAATTAAGTATCTTATTGGCTGCCAACCTCTCTGTCACGACTTCTACCGAAGCCTGACTCCCGACTCCTGAGGTGGACAGGGCCTTTTGGTCACCTGAGGGCTCTGTTTACCTCGGCTCCCGTCCTGGCCCATCCGGATCCGTCTTTGGCATTCATAGTGGAGGTGGACGCATCCGAGACAGGGATAGGGGCTGTGCTGTCTCAGCGCTCGGGTACGCCACCAAAGCTCCTCCCCTGTGCCTTCTTCTTGAGGAAGCTCAGCCCGGCGGAGCAAAACTATGACGTGGGGGACCGGGAGCTGTTGGCTGTCGTCAAGGCTTTGAAGGCGTGGAGACATTGGCTTGAGGGGGCTAAACACCCTTTTCTCATCTGGACTGACCACCACAATCTGGAGTACATCCGGGCAGCGAGGAGACTGAACCCTCGCCAGGCAAGGTGTGCCATGTTTTTCACCCGTTGTGTTTTCACCCTTTCTTACAGACCAGGTTCCCAGAACGTGAAGGCAGATGCACTGTCCCGGCTGTATGACACAGAGGAGCGGCTCATGGATCCCACCCCCATACTCCCGGCATCCAACCTTGTAGCGCCGGTAGTGTGGGAGCTGGACGCAGACATTGAGTGCAGAGCCTGCTCCCCTCCAGTGTCCTGCTGGGCGTCTGTATGTTCCATCTGCTGTCCGAGACCGGCTGATCTATTGGGCCCACACTTCACCCTCCTCTGGTCATCCAGGCATCGGTCGGATGGTGCACTGTCTGAGCGGGAAGTACTGGTGGCCCACTTTGGCTAAGGACGTGAGGGTTTATGTTTCCTCTTGCTCTGTGTGCGCCCAGTGTAAGGCTCCTAGGCACCTGCCCAGAGGTAAGCTACACCCCTTTCCCGTTCCACAGTGGCCATGGTCACACCTGTCGATCGATTTCCTGACCGATCTCTCGCCATCACAGGGAAACACCACAATCCCGGCTGTTGTGGATCGTTTCTCTATGTCCTGCCGTTTCCTCCCTCTGCCCAGTCTCCCTACGGCCCTACAGACTGCGGAGGCCTTGTTTACTCACGTCTTCCGGCACTACGGGGTGCCTGAGGACATAGTGTCTGTTCTGGGTCCCCAGTTCACTTCGAGGGTCTGGAAGGCGTTCATGGAACGTCTGGGGGTCTCGATCAGCCTTACCTCGGGTTTTCACCCCGAGAGTAATGGGCAGGTGGAGAGAGTAAACCAGGATGTGGGTAGGTTTTCGAGGTCTTATTGCCAGGACCGGCCGGGGGAGTGGGCAGTGTTCGTGCCCTGGGCAGAGATGGCCCAGAACTCGCTCCGCCACTCCTCCACTAACCTCTCCCCCTTCCAGTGCGTATTGTATCAGCCGGTTCTGTCTCCTTGGCATCAGAGTCAGACCGAGGCTCCTGCGGTGGACAACTGGTTCCGGCGAGCGGAGGAAACATGGGACACCGCCCATGTTCATCTTCAGCCGCCGTGCTGCGTCAGAAAGCCGGCGCAGACCGTCACTGTACTGAGGCCCCAGTGTTCGCACCGTGGGACCGGGTCTGGCTCTCGACCCGAAACCTGCCCATCCGCCTGCCCTGCCGAAAGCTGGGTCCGCGGTTTGTGGGGCCATTTAAAGTCCTGAGGAGACTGAAAGAGGTAAGTTACAGGTTACAGCTTCCCCCCGATTACCGTAATAACCCCTCGTTCCATGTGTCTCTCCTCAGGCCGGTGGTTGCTGGCCAGCTCCATGAGTCTGAGGTGCGGGATGTTCCTCCACCTCCTCTGGACATCGAGGGGGCCCCGGCGTGCTCCATTCGTTCCATACTGGATTCGAGGCGTCGGGCGAGAGGCCTTCAGTACCTCCTGGACTGGGAGAGGTATGGTACGGAGGAGAGATGCCGTGTTCCGGTGGAGGACGTGTTGGATCTTTCAATGTTGCGGGAGTTCCACCGTCTCCGTCCGGATCGCCCTGCGCCTCACCCTCCGGGTCGTCCCCGAGGCCGGTGACGGCGCGCTGCTGGAGCCGTGCATCAGGGGGGGGGGGTACTGTCACGACTTCTGCTGATGTCAGTTCCTCTCCTTGTTCGGGCGGTGTTTGGCAGTCGACGTCACCGGTCTTCTAGCCATCGCCGATCCATTTTTTCATTTTCCATTTGTTTTGTCTTGTTTTCCCACACACCTGGTTTTCATGTGTGCAACTGATTACACACAGTGTTTTTCACATACATATTCATTTATACAGTAATTATTATTCAACATGTCCTCACCTGTGATTTTAACTCTCTACCTCTTTACGCATGGCATTCTGATATTCCTGCTACGCCACCATGTCTATGTCAGTTATCAGTTAATCTGAATATTCTCTCATAATTGATTTGATTGACTTATTTAAGCATTTTTTTGTTTATGATACCTAATTATCTAATGTTAGTGGGGCATATTACCCTATTTTAATGTTACTCCTTAATCACTATGATAAATAAAATTGTTTTTCTTGAGTGTACTGTTAACAGAGTTGAGGTTTACTTTGAAGTGCAAGGTGTGGCAATACAGATTAACTCAATTTCAACACAGACATGGTGGTGCAGCAGGAAGATTGAAGTGTTGTGAACTTACAGGTTTGGAGTTCAAATCCCTAGGGGAGGATGTTGAAGATGAATTACTGTATAAATGAACATTCATCATGTGTGTCAACTATGTAAGTTGAAAACATTGTATGTTAAAAGCACTCACTGTGTGACTAGTTATAGGTAAGATGCCCAAAAAGAAATGTTTTGTTGAATGAACATATGAGACAATTTGAGCAAACACATCATTTTAAGTTGAGATCATTTTTGCACAAGTTTTCTCATGTTGGAGCTAAGTTTGGGAGAACTAAACATTCTAACTTCAGGTAACACTTTGACCAAAAAGTCTGTGAAACCAATTGCTTAATAATATTTAGTTGAAACAGCTATTCGTTTTTTACAGTGCATAGTCATAATAGAAAACAAGTTGTAATACCCAGAGTAATCACTCCTGGTCAAATCATTCCAGTGGACATATCCAAGGTGTCAGTGGATCAAAATAGTGGTGTGATGATGACAGAGTAAGTAAGATTATTGACTGCCATAAAAGTTGAGATCTTCAGCTTAACATTGGCTCCGAGAGTTCAATGTGGAACCCATTGTTTTCTTTGCAAGTTGTGTAAGTTCGCTGGAGAAGCCCACACTATCCCAGACATATCTCCCTTATAACCCCTGACATATGCTGGTATTCTGTCCAGGACATATATTTTCCATTATACCACCCTGTCTGACTGTCTGATGTAGCACCTCTGACTCTTCTTCCTGTTTGATCTGTGGACAGGCAAAGTTTGGGGGCTTTTTATCTAAACCCAGTTCAAACACTTCTCTTAGTGGTTGTCAAACACTGCCACCTGGGGGATGCATCACAGACGGGTGTGGTTCATCTGAAGTTATCAAAGGAATTCAAGGTCTTTGTCTACAGAGCTAGTGGCCTTGGACTATTTGTTCGGGTGTATTTGTGTGTGGGCCATTATCATCATTGTTGTCGTCATAATTGTCCTACTCCTCCTCGTCATAACGATTGTCCTCTTCCTCTTCTTCCATCTCCTCCCATTCCTCCTCATAATTGACCTCCATTTCCTCTGCTACCCCTCCTCCCCCTTCTCCTCCTGTTCTTCCTCTTCCTCTTTCTCCTCCTCATCCCCATCATTTTATTTCACAATGTTATTACCTGCGCCCCTTTCTCCCTGTTAGACTCTGTGAGAGTGAGGGTAGTGTGAGACCACCATACATATGCGTGCATTCCACTCAGTCTGAAGTGACTGAGACTTGAAATGACAGGGAGATTTCGCCTGGTCTTATTTATTCCATCACGCCTGTGTTGGTGGGGACATTTATCCCTGTTGATTTGTGTCCTCTCGCGGCGGCTTCAGAGCAGTCGAGCAGGAAGTTGACCCTGCGTACCCTGCGCTACTAACTCAACCAAATGCTCTCTTCATTAAAACCATTCCGGAGACCCTCCGGATGGAGAAGGATTAAAAAACTGTGATGTTTGCGTATTGATTTTAATTTGTGAGAGTGAATAAGGAAACTGTCCTTCAAGTTTTTGAATCCAAACGGCTCTTCATTCGTATTGAAGCTCAGAGAAGTTCATTTCTCAGATGGCCAGTGAATGTGACAGTAATTATTCACAGTGGAGGAAAACGAATCCAGATGATTATATGCAGAGTTAGTCTGCTTAGTGCTTTAAGGCTGGATAATCACTTAATAATTATTATTATTATCTTTTATCTTTTTGCAGCCTTGTAGAGAAAAGGAAAAGGTTGAAAACAGTGTCATGGTCTAAATCGGGGGGTATAACTCTCCAGTGGTCTACAATCACAGTCCTGCTAGTTTTTGTTTTCCCCTGGAGCCTAGTTGATGAATTAATGCCACTGACTGCCCAAGTCTAAATTAGCCACTGATTAAAATGGCAAGAGCGGAAACCAGGATGCACTACCCGGCTAACAACAAACACTCCCACAACTTTAGAGACGTTTCCTTAAGAGTCTCATTTGTTCATTACCTAAGATCTTTATAGGAATGTTCCAGTGATGTGCAAGGACTGTTTTCAAGAGACCATTCCCTTGATGTCAAATAGAACTTGCCCAGAATGTGGTTGCCATGTTCTCTGAATATAAGATATTAATGTCCTAGAAACTTTTCATGGGAACCATGCAAGAACATTCATGTGTCCAATGACGTTTAAAACATAGGAAGTTCTGTCATGGTCCCCTGGAGGTTTTTGTCTAGTTCAAAGCTTGTTCCAGGGTCATCCCTAAAGACGTTTTTAGGACGTCGCCTGATGGTCTTAAAGAAACGTTCTCCCCCCAAAAATGTGTTTACACACCACCCCTTGTTACTGTTGCCGAGCCCATCAAGGCCCCGATTGGTGAACCACTGATCCATTCACACCTCTTTGTCTCTAACAAGATTAGGGACACACAGAAACAGTGCTTTTAACATACAGTGTTTTCCAATTACATACAACGAGCCCCAAAAGTATTGGGACATGGCATTTTTTTTGTTTTGGCTCTGTACTCCAGCACTTTGGATTTGAAATTATAATGACTATGAGGATGAAGTGCAGATTGTCAGCTTTAATTCGAGGGTATTTTCATCCATAACGAGTGAATCGTTTAGAAATTACAGCCCTTTTTGTACATAGTCCCATATTCCTAGCACGCAATGATTACATCAAGCTTGTGACTCTACAAATGTTGTGCCCAATAGAAATGAATGGTAATTAATATATCGTGTCACTTTGGAATCACCTGTATTGTAAATAAGAATATAATGTTTCTAAACACTTGTACATTAATGTGGATGCTACCATGATTACGGATATTGATACTTGTGCGTCTAACTTTGTCACTCATCATGATTCACGATTCATTCAGGATTATCCGTAATCATGATAGCATCCACATTAATGTAGTGTCATGCCTTCTCCCGCTCCTCCCCTCTGGCGTTTGATGTCGCCTGTATACTAACCCCCGGTCCTGGGATCCATCATTACACACACCTGGCATGAATCATTACACGCACCTGTACGTCATCATGTAGGCACACCAGGACTCCATTACCACACGTATTACCTCCCCTATATCTGGCACTCCCTTAGGTTCCTTCCCTAGTAAGTATTGATCCTGTGTTCATGCAAAGATGCTACTGTTATGTTGTCTCCTTCCATGTTTGTTGTTGTATTAAACGTTTCACCTGCTTCTCAACTCACAGCCTCTTCGTTACAGAATACTGACTCAAACCATGGAAGCAGCAGGAGGACAAAATATCTCCCAGATGGTCAATGAGCAGGGATACCTTCTACATCAACACCAGGACCAGCTAGGGAGAGGTTCTTCGCAATGTCTTCAACATACCCGGGAGGCGTTGCCGTCAACTAGCGGAGGATACACTACAACCAGTCGAACCAGCGAGCCAGCACAACAGCCCATTCAGCAACCCGCTCAGGTCAGCGATGCCCATTTGTCCCTCCCAGATAAATATGACGGCACCCCATCTATATGCCGTGGCTTCCTATTTCAGTGCTCCCTCTACTTTACGCACCACAGGGGAGCCCCCAACACCAGAGGTCCAAGGTTACCAAGGTTATTTCTCTGCTGACTGGGCATGCTTTGGAATGGGCCATGGCCGTCTGGGAGAGGAGGAGCTAGCTTCATATGAGGGGTTCATGGCTCTGTTCAAATGCATATTCGATCATCCCCCAAAGGGCAGAGAGGGGGGTGAGCACTTACTCCAATTACGGCAGGGGGACCAGACGACTGCCGAGTACGCACTCACCTTCCGGACAGTAGCAGCATCCAGCTGGCGCTTTGCACGCTGTTCCGAAGAGGTCTGAGCGAGGAGGTCTAGACAGAATTGGCCTGTCGAGACGACAACCTCTCTTTGGACGCACTCATTGCAATGGCCATCTGTCTGGATAACCTACTACGGGAGCGTCGATACTTATCACTTCTCTCCCTCCCTCAGGGAACACTCTGGATCAGAGCCTGAACCCATGGAGGTAGGGGTCTCACGCCTCCCCACGGCGGAATGATGCAGACGGAGACAGCTGGGGCTCTGTCTGTATTGTGGTCAAGGGGGGCACCGGTTCCAGCAGTGTCCGGAACTTCCTAATAGGGGCTCCACAAGAGCAGAGGGACGGTCATGTGATCTTCCACCTCATAGGGCAGGAGTGAGTATTCCATCTTCCATCACTTTCTGCTAAACTCTTTTTGGTGTCCATCACACTAGTTGACTGTCCCTCATGTGCTATGTCTACAGCGTTAGTGGATTCCGGTGCCGTGGGGAACTTTATTGACCAGACCCTTGCCTCCTCTCTTAACATCATCTCATACCCACTCTCCTCTCCTTTCCCGGTTCAAGCCCTTGATAATCGGCTACTAGGATCCGGAACCATCACACACATCACCCAACCACTCACCCTCACTGTGGAGCCCATTCATCACAAGATCATCCTCGGCCTCTCTTGGCTTCAATTCCATAATTCCACCAGCTCATGGTCGAGGATGAGAATCACAGACTGGTCACCCAAATGCCGGAGGACCTGCTTCCCCATCCCCTGTGGTTCCACGTCGGTTGAGAGTCCTGTGCTTGCCCTTCAGCCTAACATCCCGGAGGTATACCAGGACCTGCGGGAGGTATTCTTCAAGATCCGCACCACCTGTCTTCCCCCTCATCGCCGCTGGGACTGTGCCAGTGACCTGCTGGCAGGGTCTGCGCCTCCATGCAGACGCATCTACCCTCTGTCGGTGGTTGAGACCAAGGCCATGGAGGATTATATCCAAGAGGCACTCCAACAAGGTTTCATCCGCACGTTCACTTTTCCTGCGTCAACTAGTTTCTTCGTCGTGGACAAGAAGCCTGCGACAAGAAGTCCCGCAGATGAGCAGGGACCCTGGGCATCTTTCTTTTGGTGCTTTTCAGAGTCAGTAGAAAGGCCCCTTTAGTGTCCTAAGCTTTCATAACTGTGATCTTAATTGCCTACCGTCTGTAAGCTGTTAGAGTCTTAACGACCATTCCACAGGTGCATGTTCATGAATTGTTTATGGTTCATTGAACAAGCATGGGAAACTTTAAACCCTTTACAATGAAGATCTGTGAAGTTATTTCGATTTTTACGAATTATCTTTGAACGACAGGGTCCTGAAAAAGGGACGTTTCTTTTTTTGTTTATTTATGTAAAAAATAGGGACCAAAATGGAAATAAGTCCCTGACTTTATTGTGCAATTCCGGTCACATTTATAAATCTTTGTGGGCCACGGCCATCTGGGAGAGAGGAGAGGAGCTGGGTTCCTATGAGTGGTTCATGGCTCTATTCAGGGGGTCTTCGACCATTCACCAGAGGGCAGAGAGGGATGTGAGTGCCTACTCCAACTACGGCAGGATGGCCCGACCGTGACGGAGTGCACGCTCACCTTTCGGACAGTGGCAGCGTCCAGCGGATTAAATGAGCCGGGGCTTCTCACCCAAATCAGAAGAGGATTGTGCGAAGAGGTCCAGACGGAGTTGGCGTGCCGAGAGGACAGCCTTTCATTGGAAGCTCTCATCACGATGGCCATCCATCTGGATAACCTGCTTCGGGGGTGTTAGTAGCCCCATCGCCTCTCTCCCTCCTTTGTTGACCGACCGAGTCAGAGCCTGTACCCATGAAGGTAGGGGCCACACGCCTCCCTGTGGCCGAGTGACACCTTCGGAGACAGTTGGGGCTCTGTCCCCATTGTGGTCAGGAGGGGCAGTGGCTCCAGCGGTGTCTAGTGTGTCCCAATCTGAGGTCCATTAGGACATGCTGCAAGGAGGCATGAGGACTGCAGATATGGCCAGGGCAATAAATTGCAATGTCCGTACTGTGAGACGCCTAAGACAGCGCTACAGTGAGACAGGACGTACAGCTGATCGCCTTGCAGTGGCAGACCATGTGTAACAACACCTGCACAGGATCGGTTGGCCTGTTGTTGGCCTGTTGTAAGGCAGGTCCTCACCAGACATCACTGGCAACAACATCGCCTATGGGCACAAACCCACTGGACCAGACAGGATGCTGGACCAGACAGGACTGGTAAAAAGTGCTTTTCACTAACGAGTCGCGGTTTTATCTCACCAGGGGTGATGGTCGGATTTGCGTTTATCATCGAAGGAATGAGCATTACACCGAGGGCTGGAGTGGGATTGATTTGGAGGTGGAGGATCCGTCATGGTCTGGGGTGGTGTGTCACAGCAACATCAGACTGAGCTTGTTGTCATTGCAGGCAATTTCAACGCTGTGTTACAAGGAAGACATCCTCCTCCCTCATGTGGTACCCTTCCTGCAGGCTCATCCTGACATGACCCTCCAACATGACAATGCCACCAGCCATACAGCTCGTTCTGTACATGATTTCCTGCAAGACAGGAATGTCAGTGTTCTGCCATGGCCAGCGAAGAGCCCGGATCTCAATCCCATTGAGCACGTCTGGGACCTGTTGGATCGGAGGGTGAGGGCTAGGGCCATTCCCCCCAGAAATGTCTGGAAACTTACAGGTGCCTTGGTGAAAGAGTGGGGTAACATCTCACAGCAAGAACTGGCAAATCTGGTGCAATCCATGAGGAGGAGATGGACTGCAGTACTTAATGCAGCTGGTGGCCACACCAGATACTGACTGTTACTTTTGATTTTGACCCCCTCCCCCCCCTTTGTTCAGGGACACATTATTCCATTTTTGTTAGTCACACGTCTGTGGAACTTGTTCAGTTTATGTATCAGTTGTTAAATCTTATGTTCAAACAAATATTTACACATTTTCTGAAAATAAACACAGTTGACAGTGAGAGGACGTTTCTTTTTTTGCTCAGTTTCCCTATACAATTACATAGATACAGAGACACAGACAAAAAAATGCTCAACCTCAATATGAGTATGAGGGGGGAGTTTAAGTACAAATCTTACAAGCTTGCTTGGCTGGTCTGTAGCTTATTCTTTAGATGTTTGGGACTGCTGGTGGGAACCATGATGTACCGGCATAATCAATGTGACACTGGACTAGCGCACTTGCCAGAGTCTTGTGCGTGTCTATAGCTAGGTTTCCTTCCAATTGGTGACAGATTTTCATGTGAATATTCTAAAATCTGCATAGAAACCATGTGTGCATTTCAGAGTTTCCTTTAGGAAAATTTGGCGCCGGTCAAAGTGACCGTAAATATTTAAAATGTTAACTCTGTTCCTTGGGTTTCCATGTGTAGCTTATGTCAACGTTTATAGCCTATTTTTTGGGGGGTGGTTTTAGGCAACTTTCATAAAGCAATAATTGTCCACCTCAAGATTCAGCTGTCAGAGATTTGAGCACTAAACGGATCAGGGCATTGCATGCATAGGCCTATAGGCTTAGGTGTCCAATGTATGATGTTAATATAAAACAATAGTATATAGCCTAAATAAAGGAAGAGAAGCTTAGCCCCAGAGATATTTAAAAAAAAATCTTTACTTAGCTTGGCAAGTCAGTTAAAGAACAAACTCTTATTCTCAATGACAGCCTAGGAACAGTGGGTTAACTGCCTTGTTCAGGGGTAGAATGACAGATTTTTACCTAGTCAGCTCAGGGATTTGAGCTTGCAGCCTTCCGGTTACTAGTGCAACGCTCTAACCACTAGGGTACCTGCCACCCCATTTACACATATACATATATATTCATTGCATTGTGGTGTTGTAGGCTAGTCCAGGTAGGATAATTGTATTGTCCCTAAACAAGATCAATAGGGGAGCTTTTTGAGCTGTGTGTCATGTCTTTGCTGTTATTTCATGCGCACATGGCCTCTCCACTACCTATCAGCTATTCCTATTTGTACTTATGGATTCATATTGGAAATTGCACAACAACAAAAATGTAATGATTTTATGTGTGATATGATTGCTAATTAGCCTATTGCAGATCTGCACAAACAATCCACCTTGCATTATTGTCACTATGAATGGTGGACAGAGGGCAGGATGGACCGTTAGACTGGTAGACTATACTGACCTGTGGTATAGTAAAAGTTAGCACACGGAAAAGTACCAAAACACCTTGATATAGGGGAGGAGCACGCAAGCAGATGAGTAAATTTGGCGAGGATGGAAGAAATGATATAGGAAACCAAGGAATAAAATGCACTACCCTCCACTGTGCCCAATAAAAAAAACACACAACCCTCCTCAAAGCAAAAAAAAAAGGTTTGTCAACCCTCCCCTATTTTGAACCACCCCTCCCCCAGTAGATTGCAACCTGTCCCTTACCCTCAGAAAACTTGACACACGAATGCTCTTGTAATGTTCCCATGAAACGTGTCTAGAACATTCACATCTTATATTCTGAGAACATGGCAACCATGTTCTGTGTATGTTTGTTGTGATGTTGATGGAATATTCCCCTAACCCTTCAGAAAACTGGACATGAATGATTGTTGCAATGACCAATGAAATGTGTCTAGAACATTAATATGGGATATTCAGAGAACATGGGAACTACATTCTGGGTGAGTTCTGTTTGATATTAAGGGAATGTTCGCCTAACTCGAAAGCCAAAACATGCTAAATAAGTTCTCTGGAGGTTTTTGCTAACAAACAGCACCAGCAAACAAAAGTTTGGTCACACCTACTCATTCAAGGGTTTTTCTTTATTTGTACTATTTTCTACATTGTAGATTAATAGTTAAGACATCAAAACGATAAAATAACACATATGGAATCATGTAGTAACCAAAAAAGTGTTAAACAAATCAAAATATATCTTATATTTGAGATTCTTCAAAAAGCCACCCTTTGCCTTGATGACAGCTTTGCACACTCTTGGTATTCTCTCATCCAGCTTCCTGAGGTAGTCACCTGGAATGCATTTCAATTAACAGGTGTGCCTTGATAAAAGTTCATTTGTGGAATGTCTTTCCTTCTTAATGCGTTTGAGCCAATCATTTGTTGTCACGCCCTTATCTGTTTCACCTGTACTTGTGCTTGTCTCCACCCCCCTCCAGGTGTCGCCCATCTTCCCAATTATCCTCTGTGTATTTGTACCTGTGTTCTCTGTCTGTTTGTTGCCCGTTTGTCTTGTTTGGTCAAGCTTACCAGAGGTTTTCCTGTCAGCGCCTAGCTGTTCCCAGCCGCTCTTGTCGTGTCCTCCTGGTTTTTGACCTTTGCCTGTCCGGACCCTGTACTAGCTCGTCTGACCTCTCTGTCTGGCCTGTCCCTGAGCCTGCCTGCCGTCCTGTACCTTTGCTTTACCGTGGTTTATCAACCCCTGCCTGCCTTGACCTGTCTTTGCCTGCCTCTGTTGCTACAATAAACATTGTTACTTCTACAGTCTGCATCTGGGTTACCTTGATTCCTGATATTTGTGTTGTGACAAGGTAGGGGTGGTATACAGAAGATAGCCCTTTTTGGTAAAAGACCAAGTCCATATTATGGCAACATCTCAAATAAGCAGAGAAACAACAGTCTATCGTTACTTTAAGACTTGAAGGTCAGTCAATATGGAACATTTCAAGAACTTTGAAAGTTTCAAGTGCAGTTGCCAAAACAATCAAGCGCTATGATGAAACAGGCCCAGAGGAAGACCCAGAGTTACTTCTGCTGCAGAGGATAAGTTCATTAGAGTTACCAGCCTCAGAAATTGCAGCCCAAATAAATGCTTCACAGAGTTCAAGTAACAGACACATCTCAACATCAATTGTTCAGAGGAGACTGAGTGAATCAGGCCTTCATGGTCGAATTGCTGCAAGAAACCACTACTAAAGGACACCAATAAGAAGAGACTTGCTTGGGCCAAGAAACAAGAACAATGGACATTGGACCGGTGGAAATTTGTCCTTTGGTCTGGAGTCCAAATTGGAGATTTCTTTGAGGTGTGGGTGAATGGAGGATCTCTGCATGTGTATTTCCCACTGAAAAGCATGGAGTAGGAGGTGTGATGGGGTGGGGATGCTTTGCTGGTGACACTGTCAGTGATTTATTTAGAATTCAAGGCACACTTAACCAGCATGGCTACCACAGCATTCTGCAGCAATACGCCATCCCATCTGGTTTGGGCTTAGTGGGACTATAATTTGTTTTTCAACAGGACAATGACCCAACACACCTCCAGGCTGTGTAAGGGCTTTTTTTTACCAAGAAGGAGAGTGATGGAGTGCTTCATCAGATGACGTGGCCTCCACAATTCCCCGACCTCAAACCAATTGAGATGGTTTGGGATGAGTCTGACCGCAGAGTGAAGGAAAAGCAGACAAGTGATCAGCGTATGTGGGAACTCCTTCAAGACTGTTGGAAAAGCATTCCAGGTGAAGCTGGTTGAGAGAATGCCAAGAGTGTGCAAAGCTGTCATCAAGGCAAAGGGTGGCTATTTGAAGAATCTGTTTAACACTTTTTTGGTTATTACAAGATTCCATGTGTTATTTCATAGTTTTGATGTCTTCACTATTATACTACAATGTAGAACATAGTATAAATAAAGAAAACCCATGAATGAGTAGGTGTTCTAAAACCTTTGACCGGTAGTGTATATTTCAGTACAGTACAGTAATTTGAAAAGATTGCTAACAAATAGATTTACTTACAACCTACCAGCATTTTTGGGTTATACTATGCATTCCTCTTCCTACATGATTAATAAGTGGATATGGTTCATTTCTCACAGTTTTGTTATGCCACCAGGCTCCTGTTTAAATACCGTTATTTTGTTTTACCTGTAGATGGCCATGGTGCAGGAAGCCTCTCGCCACCCCTTCCCAACTGTGGATGTACCTGACCATGTCCATTACACTATAGGGGTAGTCATTCTGGCTATCGGCATCACCGGCATGGTGGGCAACTTCCTGGTTATCTATGCCTTCGGCAGGTAAGGAACAGGAGCTTCCCATTGTACCATAACTATACATCTCTCTCTCTCTCTCTCTCTCTCTCTCTCTCTCTCTCTCTTTGATCAATTATAATTCTGTGGCAGTTTCTTGCAGCAAGAGAATGTGGAGTTGATGCTGAGGTTTTGTCGTCTCACTGTCTCACTATCCCTCCATCTGTCATATGTGGCTCTGTCGTCTCAGTTGTTTATCAGTGTGTCTCAGTTGATCCGCATTGTGTAAAATAAAATAACCTGTCGCACAAGCTGCAATTGCAAGTGTTTTCACATTCGTAGTTGTCTTTCCTTCATCTCAAGCACACTATTTGGCTTGACATTACATTGTTCTGGGTTGTGTGTAACGCGCTTCGCTTTCAATGCTTTGTGTGGAGATGCCATTTCTCTCCCACCATGATGACTCATTGTGTATATAGACACGCACAGATGCACACACACACACACACACACACACACACACACACACACACACACACAATCATTTGCAGATATACTGTAAGTGGTACATGTTGGACAAATTGATGGCACAAGCTCTTTCCATAGATAAATAGTTGTTAAAAATAACTTATTCACCAGACAGAGAGGAACTATGTAATTTCAGTACAATAACACTTTGATTACACTGACCTACCATTTGTGGGAATGTTACAGCATTATACTGGGGTTTGTGTGTGTGTGTGTGTGTGTGTGTGTGTGTGTGTGTGTGTGTGTGTGTGTGTGTGTGTGTCAAATTGAATCAGAATACTGTATCCTGCCTTTCCCTGTGCTGTATGTGCTGTGTTCTACAGGAGCAGGTCACTGAGGACTCCGGCCAACATGTTCATCATTAACCTGGCCATCACTGACCTCCTGATGTGCCTCACACAGGCACCCATCTTCTTCACCACCTCCATGCATAAAAGATGGATCTTCGGGGAGAAAGGTACTCCACACCACCTTCTAACTCACCTGAGGTCAATTATTTTCCAATCTGATTTTTCTGGGAAAAACTGATAAAATCTATACATTACTTGAAAGAAAAAACATAGAAATTTGTGGACGCACACTTGGATGGAAACCTAGCTTCTTTCTTATTATTGACCGGAAGGAGGTGGAATGAAGGAATTGATTCCAAGGTAATTAAGTTGAACAGAATAGGTGGGGAATGGCAAGAGGTAGAAGTCTATGATAAGAGAGAAAGAGGAGAATGTGTTTATTTTTTACCGTAAACCATGTTTCCTTCCAACCATTTTATGCAGAGGAATTAACTGAAGCATGAAAAACTCATGACAGGCCTGATGGGAACAGCACATTTTTTTTGTAAAAACGTCCTAATGTCGAAACAAAATGTCGACAAAAATAAAAAATAAACACATTCTCCTCTTTCTCTCTTATCATAGACAAGGGAGGATCATTTCTTTGTCTGTGAAATAGATTGTGACAATTGCGGTGGAAAATGCTTTTACGTGCAAACATTGATATAATTACCATCATGTCAAAGTAAACTTAGTCACAATGATATGTTGTCCTCCCACCACAACGTGAAAAAAGCATGAAGAGTTTATTAGGCAGATGGATTAAGTTGTGATGAACACACATATGGTGGCTAAGTGCACGTTGACGAGCCTGATGCAAATGTCCAATACACATCAAAGGCGTTATTTGTATGCTGGTGACATGATGATCGGTGCTCTTATCTCAACATGTAACCTACACTCTTTTGCGACAACAAAATGTGATGGGAACACATTGAGCTTCTGTTTATTATTAACTTCATGGAAACTTATGCGATAAAGTGCTTTTTATTTGCATTACTTCAGGATGCACAGCTTTTCAACCGCAACATGCCACTTTAATGGAAACAGGCCAACCCATTACAATGTGCAGGCCTTTTTCTGCAAATACTTGATAACTCAGCTTCCAGTCTTTCAAAGGTGAATGGAAGCCTAGTTAATGAGTTGTTGCCTAGAGATACAGACAATGAGGCAGACCTTGAGGCTTTTTATCTGCATCCATTTCAATCAAAGACAGCTTTGGATGAACACTAAAGCCCTACTCGCGGGGGATTCATTTTACTGGGGGAGATAGGTTTTATGTAATTATGTGCACAAGCACAAATCACAACATCTGTAATTTAAATCCCATCCCAATCTGCCATGTCGGTCATTTTTGCATAGCAGGAGAGTAATAATCCCACCTACTGTTTTTCAAATAAGTGACTGTACATTATTTATTATGGGGGATACCTGGGGAAAAACAGATCTCTCTGAAATGAAAATGGATGGCCCACTCTTTCAGTAAAATATATTTTTACCCGACACTCCCTGAATGCTTGAAAAAGGGTGTCCCTCCTGTCGTGTCTTTACTATCATTAACTGAAGACTTATAGTTTTTATCAAAGATTCTCTGTAATTAGTATTACGCGATCAACTGATTAATCATGTAACTAATTAACTAGGAAGTCGGGGCACCAAGGAAAAATATTCAGATTACAAAGTTATAATTTCCTAAAATAACTTTTCACATATTTTATCTGATCAAATTAGTCTTCGAATTAATGAATTATTTACTGTACCTCACGTTAGTCTCATTCCAAACATCGTAAATTGTTGGTTATCTGCACGAACCCAGTCTTCACTATGAGTCCTCCATACATCAATTGTCTTAAATCATTTATTTATTACTAACTAAGTAATTCACAGAAATGGATAGACAAACAAACAAACAAACACGGTAAATGTGGTTACATGAAATGATAGGAGAATGTGCCCTAGTGGGCTAAACCGGCATGGCGGCTTGTTAGACAAAAGAGGGGTCGACTAAGAAGTCACTACAGAGTGATAATTATAACAATTTAAATGCTAATCCTTTACACATGAACGCTCACTCATTCGGGAACAATTGCAATCAATATATATATTTACGCTCAATGTGTCGTCTTGATCGCTGGTGAAACATTTGTGTCTTTCGTAGAATTGTCCGTCTCTCTCCCTCTCTCTCTGTCCCGGTTAGAGGGGATAGTTCAAAGTGACATTCGTTATAGAATGGATGTTTCGGCGGTTGTCGTTCTTCGCGTTCAATGATACCGAATTCCTAGCTGCAGACTAGTAATTAGTATCAAAGACTTGTTCTTATTCTGTCGGTATCGATAGTCTAAGAGTTTAACCACGTGGTATGGTTAAAAGATTCAGCAATGGTCTACAACCTTTGTCCTCCTAATGTAGAAAAACATGGTCTGCAACCTTTAGCCATCTCGTAATTGAGGTAAGCTCGGTCTGCTGATCGAAAACCCGAGTGGAGTTTTTATTTGGAATGGCAGAAAAGGCTGTCCCAGGATTTCTGACCCTAACTGGGCTCAGGGGTGGTCCTCTGATTTAGTTCAAATCAAAAGGAAATTGTATTTTTCTTCATTAAACAGTCCAAAACCATATTACACAATTATACAAACAGTATCATACTCACTCATTCATCTTATACAACAATTAGATGTAAACCTCATATCTGAGGCTATTATACAAACAGCGTTATGGTAATGTGGCCACACCGTCTCCCATGAGCTTCCCCAAGTTGTGACAAACGGACCAGTTTGTAGCTGGATTCTTCACCGATCTTTTATACTTTCTCCGGAACATGAAATTTGTTCGTACCTCAAGTTCTGTGAGGTGGAAGGATTTCCTTTGTCCTCTATGAAAGTTTACTCTCTCTCTACGATGTGTCCATGAGGAGATCCTCTCAGGAATTATGACGTCTCTCTGACCACAGCAACCTAGTTGAAGGAGGAAAGGGGGAGGCGGGGAGAGGGGGATGGGCTTGCTATACCCAAAGAGGCCAACGTCATGACACTCCCTTATAACCAAAATAATAATTAAAACATGTAAATGAAATAGCAGCGAACCCATTACCCTCACTCCTAGGACAGACCAGAGCCTTTAGATATGCAGTTTTGTTTTTCGTTTTGTAAGCATTGACCTATATGGCAAAGTAGCCAGAAGGTTGTGGATTCACATTCTACTGTGGACAAGGGTAAGGGTGAAAAGACTTGCATTATAATTAAAAGCACTGCATTCATTTAATCTGTCATCTTATTTGTGGTCTGAGAATGCCTTTTATAAATGCATGTCATGCAATTCTACGTTATTTTACATGACTGGAGACAAGCAGAATCCTTTAATATCCCAACAGAGCATGCCAACGAATGAGCGCATGCTGCAGCACCAGAGAGGTTTTGATTTCTATACGGGCTATTGTTAAAAAAAGGATAGTCTAAGTTTGGTACAGTCTATCAACTGTAAAAATGTTGTGCAACTGAACCAGTTACAACTGAAGTATCTGATAATCAAATAATTGGAGAAAAAGCCATTTGTTTCTTAATACAGCAGCTGCAAATCATCAGGTAGGCCTATATTTTTTCATTCGGGAACGATCATCTTCTAACTTATAAGAGCATCCGCTAGGCTACATTAACAAACTAGGCATGCATAGCTCACCGCATGATCCTCAAACCAAAGACTGGCCAAACTAGTTTCTAAAAGTCAAAATAAAAAAAATAAAAAAGTGAATTCAAAGGCACTGTAGAATGACTGTATAGCGTAATAAATCCTTTTTTTGTTTAATTATTATTTAATTCTAAGTAATTATATATTTTTTATTGAATTTTAGACACCTTTAATGCAGAATGTATAGGCATGTTGTTGAAATGCTGAGTACTCCTGCCAGCCTCTGGCGTGTCACAAATGCTACACGATGGATTTCTTAAAATGGCAGGCTATAGCCATGAAATGATAATAATATAGCTTAAATAACGCATTTTTGGTCCTTCCTAAGCAACCTTGCTTGCTCTTGACTGATTTAGAGTTAGTATGTTGTTTAATAGATGGTTGAAATGTTGAACGTCAATTGATAGCAACAGAATCACACATGACTTTCCAAGCGAAGTCTATTGTTGGTCTTCTCGGCTATAGGAGGTTGTAGCGCAGCCTCTGAATTCCATTGGCAAACCAACGATATCCCATATGCATCAAAGTAATGTATTTTCCCAGAATTCTACAGCTTGTTTCTAGCCCTAGTTTTAACTTAACACACCAAGCCCTTCACTCACTAACATATATATTTAAGGACTGCATGGTGACTGAAGGAATTGGCTGATAAAATCTATGGATAGTAGACTAGAATTATGTCTGTCAAACAGATACGCCTACCTCTTATTTCTTGAATCGGAAGAATAAACTCCAACACAAAGCCCTCTTGTTGTTAGTAGCCTAAAGTCAAAGTAAAATGAAGATTTTTTTTCCTCCCCCTTTTCTCCCCAATTGGTAGTTACAGTCTTGTCCTACTATAATGAAGGCTGGTTCAACAGCAATGCATTGTGTCTTTTTGCGTTGTGTCCTGGCGATTTTATGATATCATTACATTTTACATGTATTTATTGTTGTTGAAAACAACGAACAAATTAAACCTATAGCACCACCTCCAGTGCTTAATTGTACCATTGCATTAGGTTTATTAATCATTTACAAATTACATGACCCTCCCCTGGACTAAACAAAAAAAGATTAAACGCTCCCCCTGACTGAAATTGAAAAAGCATGACCCTCCCCAATTTTCTTCCTGGTAGCGATTGTGTACATTTCGTCTACTCCATAAACTCCAAGGTCCTCTGATTATATTAGTCCCGTGCCAACAGACATCCTTGTGATTTGAGAGACATGTCTGAGTTTATTTTTTGTATATAGATTTTATTGATGAATTTTCAGTTTTTACAAACAGACAGATAATGACAGCAACTAATACAACGAGAATACCCCCAACCCTCAACAGAAGACAGAAAAACAAAAACAGAAAGAAAAAACAGAAGACAAAGCATTGGCACCTTGCTTCATTGATATTTGACACACTGTATAAGGATTATACTCGGCATTGAAAATAATAACTTTGGATCAAGGTGGGTTGCAGGTTGTATGTTGCCCATCATCACGCGAAAGATACGCTGAAAAGTGTTGCCTTCAGTGGCGGTCAGTGCCGTTACGCAACTTTTCAGGGAAGTCAGGAACCAATATACTCAGTCAGTTAGGAAAGCTAAGGCTAGCTTTTTCAAACATAAATTTGCTTCCTGTAGCACTAATTCCAAAGAGTTTTGGGACAAGTCCATGGAGAATAAGAGCACCTCCTCCCAGCTGCCCACTGCACTGAGGATAGGAAACACTGTCACCACTGATAAATCTACGATAATCGATCATTTCAATAAGCATTTTTTTCGGCTGGCCATGTCTTCCACCTGGCTACCTCTACCCCTGCCAACATCTCAGCACCCCCTGCAGCAGCTTGCCCAAGCCCCTCCCCACTTCTCCTTCTACAAAATCCAGACAGCTGATGTTCTGAAAGAGCTGCAAAATCTGGATCCCTACAAATCAGCTGGGCTAGACATTCTGGACCCTCTCTTTCTAAAATTATCTGCCGAAATTGTTGCAACCCCTATTACTAGCCTATTCAACCTCTCTTTCATATCATCTGAGATTCCCAAAGATTGGAAAGCTGCCACAGTCATCCCCCTCTTCAAAGGGGGAGACACTCTAGACCCAAACTGCCACAGACCTATATCCATCCTACCCTGCCGTTCTAAAATCTTTGAAAGCCAAGATAACAAACAGATCACCGACCATTTCGAATCCCACCGTACCTTCTCCACTATGCAATCTGGTTTCAGAGCTGATCATTGGTGCACCTCAGCCACGCACAAGGTCCAAAACAATATCATAACCACCATCGATAAAAGACAGTACTGTGCAGCCGCCTTCATTGGCCTGGCCAAGGCTTTCGACTCTGTCAATCACCGCATTCTTATCGGCAGACTCAATAGCCTTGGCTTCTCAAATGACTGCCTCACCTGGTTCCCCAACTACTTCTCAGATAGTTCAGTGTGTCAAATCGGAGGGCCTGTTGTCTGGACCTCTGGCACTCTCTATGGGGATGCCACAGGGTTCAATTCTCGGGCCGACTCTTTTCTCTGTATATATCAATAATGTCGCTCTTGCTGCTGGTTATTCTCGGATCTACCTCTACGCAGACGACACCATTCTGTATACCTCTGGCCCTTCTTTGGACACTGCTAACAAACCTCCAAACGAGCTTCAACGCCATACAACACTCCTTCTGTGGCCTCCAACTGCTTTTAAATGCTAGTAAAAGTAAATGCATGCTCTTCAACCGATTGCTCCTCTCACCCTCTCGCCCGACTAGCATCACTACTCTTGAAGGTTCTGACCCAGAATATTGGGGCAACTACAAATACCTAGGTGTCTGGTTAGACTGTAAACTCTCCTTCCAGACTCTCCAATCCAAAATTTTAATCGAGAATTGGCTTCCTTTTTCGCAACAAAGCCTCCTTCACTCATGCTGCCAAACATACCCTCGTAAAACGGACTATCCTACCGATCCTTGACTTCGGCAATGTAATTTACAAAATAGCCCCCAACACTCTTCTCAGCAAACTGGATGTAGTCTATCACAGTGTCATCCGTTTTGTCACCAAAGCCCCATACAGTATACCACCCACCACTGCGACCTGTACTCTCTCGTTGGCTGGCCCTCACTACATATTCGTCGCCAAACCCACTGGCTCCAGGTCATCTATAAGTCCTTGCTAGGTAAAGCCTTGCCTTATCTCAGCTCACTGGTCACCATAGCAACACACACCCATAGTACGAGCTCCAGCAGGTATATTTCACTGGTCATCCCCAAAGCCAACACTTCCTTTGGCCGTCTTTCCTTCCAGTTCTCTGCTGCCATTGACTGGAACGAATTGCAAACATCACTGAAGCTGGAGTCTTTAATCTCCCTCTGTAACTTTAAGCATCAGCTGTCAGAGCAGCTTACCAATCACTGTGCCTGTACACAGCCAATCTGTAAATAGCACACCCAACTGCCTCATCCCCATATTATTACTTACCCGCTTGCTCTATTGCACCCCAGTATCTCTACTTGCACATCATCATCTATCACTCCCGTGTTAATGTTAAATTGTAATTATTTTTTCTCTATAGCCCATTTATTGCCAACCTTCTTACTCTTCTACATTTGCACTCACTGTACATAGATTTTTCTATTGTGTTATTGACTATATGTTTGTTTATGTGTAACACTGTGTTGTTGTTTTAGTCACACTGCTTTGCTTTATCTTGGCCAGGCCACAGTTGTAAATGAGAACTTGTTCTCAACTGGCCTATCTGATTAAATAAAGGTGAAATAAATATTTTTTTTAAATGATGAGGGAGGACAGTTTTTTTTAATGAGCATGGCCTTATTTCTATTACAGCATGTTGGACGACTGTAATTCATATTCCATTCACCCAGTTCAATGTAACATCGACAGGTTTAGGCTACTACAGGATCCTCAAATTGTCCCTATACCCGTCATGATGTTGCTACAACCAAGCCTATGAATGAAAGTTTACAACGTAGGTGTACAAGGGTCGAGAGAAATTTGAGATGACAGACAGTGACACATGGACAGTTGCAAACGAGAGTTTCTATTGGATAAATTCAAGTATTTTTATCCCCGTTTTGTTTGCTTCCGTTTACGAAATGCTTTTCAACAGAATCGGCGGAATGAATACACCCCTGATGCCACATAAACACAGTTCACTTTCATAGCAGTCACGTTGTATTCCTTCTATCCTCTATGCACTCTCCTCATCTCACCTTTTCCCTTCGTTGTGGACTTCAATGAACAACACATCAGCTGAATGTGACCAGGTGAAAAAACCTTTCCAAGCGAAACCATGTTATAACTGCTACACACAGCCTACATCATTGTCCCCATATTAGCTAAAGTAATGTCTTAGTCAACATAGCTAATAGAACTAATGTGTTAGTAAACCCGCTACTATCATGCAGTAGTTAGTGTACAGTCAGTAAGCAGTTACACTGGCAGGCCCCGGCGGCAATAAATGAATAAAACCAAAAGTTTACCTCGACTTGAAAGAGTTGTTGTGTTGGATAGTCATAGCCAGCTAGCTAACATAGCATGCCTCTATTTGAGCCGGGTGTTTGAGTAGCTAAACTAGCCAGCTGCATTTGCTAGCTAAGTAAGTAAAACTGAAAGTGAAAAAAAATGAAATCTCTCTCTCTCGCTCTCTCTATTCTCCTTCATTTTTGAATAAATGAATTTGTTGAAAACTGTTCAAATATGGTCTTTCTCTCTCTTTGAGTCAACTACTCACCACATTTGATGCACTACAATGCTATCTTGCTGTAGCGTATGCTTTCAGTACTAGATTCATTCTCTGATCCTTTGATTTGGTGGACAACATGTCAGTTCATGCTGCAAGAGCTCTGATAGGTTTTAGGACGTCCTTCGGAAGTTGTCATAATTACTGTGTAAGTCTATGGAAGGGGGTGAGAAGCAAGAGCCTCCTAGGTTTTGCATTGAAGTCAATGTACCAAGAGGAGGACCGGCTACACCATGGTGCTACCCTACAGACTGCTGTTGAGGCTACTGTAGACCTTCATTGCAAAACAGTGTGTTTTAATCAATTATTTGGTGAGGTAAATATATATTTTAATATTACATTTTGAGGAGGATGGTTCTCCTCATCCTCCTCTGAGGAGCCTCCACTGGCTGACATATCTTAACGAAGGTATTAGATCTGCCAGAGATCGAATCCTTTATTTATTTAGCAAACTGGTGACTTCAGCTAACCAGGTTTTAAAATCAGGCACAGTCTCTTTAATCAAAAGGCTTAAAAATGTGTTGCAATAACCATGCCATTTTGTACAGTCTTCTGTTCCCAATAGGTTAAAGTCGTTAGGTGATGTGACCTACCTAAAACAGCAGCGTCCGGGGCTGGTATGAGGTTACAGCTGTATACTTCTGAGTAGCACTTCAAAATATCCTGCCAGTGTGTGTGCAGTTTGGGGCATGACCAGAAGAGGTGACCTAGGGTACCCTCTGCAGACTTGCACTTAGGGCATATCGGCAAGACCGAGGGGTAAAATGAGTGTAATTTGGTACAGGAATAGTGTAGTCTGTGAAGTTAATATCTCAAAGGCAATCAGGTCAACTGTTCCTCCCCGGTCTCCTTCAAATGTTGTGTGGATACAGAGTAATATGCTGTAAAGTGATCTACAAATCTGGAGCTAAAACTCTTGGAGTCGTAGGCGCGGTTCATGAAAATATACAGTTTGTGGGCAGGTGTGATTGCCTCAGAATTTGGTATATTTAAGCGGACGTAATTTCTTATCTGAAGATATCAGAATAAATTAGATGCAGGGAGTTGAACACTTCCCTCAACTGTGCGAATGTGGCAAAATAATTATTGATGTAAAGGTCTGCAATAGTAATGCCCTTTATCTTACATAATAGAAAAGTATTGGCATTAATTTACTTTTCTCCCAGTTTATGGTATACCTAGACAGTGGTGGAAAAAGTACCTAATTGTCATAAAAAAGGTGAACCTCCATCCCAGTCTCAAATCTCTGGAAGACTGAACCATTTTCCCTCAAGAATTTGCCTACATTTAGCGCCATTCATCATTCCTTCAATTCTGACCAGTTTCCCAGTCCCTGCCAATGAAAAAAATCCCCACAGCATGATGCTGCCACCACCATGCTTCACTGTGGGGATGGTGGTCTCGGGGTAATGGGAGGTTTTGGGTTTGCGCCAGACATAGCGTTTTCCTTGATTGCCAAAAAGCTACATTTTAGTCTCTGACCAGAGTACCTTCTTCCATATGTTTGGGGAGTCTCCCACATGCCTTTTGGTGAACACCAAACGTGTTTTCTTATTTCTTTCTTTAAGCAATTGCTTTTTTCTGGCCACCCTGCCGTAAAGCCCAGCTCTGTGGAGTGTACGGCAATGGACAGATACTCCAATCTCCGCTGTGGAGCTTTGCAGCTCCTTCAGGTTTATCTTTGGTCTCTTTGTTGCCTCTCTGATTAATGCCCTCCTTGCTTGGTCTGTGAGTTTTGGTGGGCGACCCTCTCGTGGCTGGTTTGTTATGGATGTAATGGTGCTCTGTGGGATGTTCAAAGTTTTGGATATTCTTCTGATCTGTACTTCTGCACAACCTTGTCCCTGACCTGTTTGGAGAGTTCATTGGTCTTCATGGTGCCACTTGCTTGGTGGTGCCCCTTGCTTAGTGGTGGTGCAGACTATGGGGCCTTTCAGAACAGGTGTATATATACTGAGATCATGTGACAGATCATGTGACACTTAGATTTCACACAGGGGGACTTTATTTAACTAATTATGTGACTTCTGAAGGTAATTGGTTGCACCAGATCTTATTTAGGGCTTCATAGCAAAGGGGGTGAATACATATGCACACACCACTTTTCTGTTTAATTTAAATTTTAAAAAATGTAACATTTGTTTTTTCTTTTTTTTTTCACTTCACCAATTTGGACTATTTTGTATATGTCCATTACATTAAATCCAAATAAAAATCCATTTAAATTACAAAATAGGAAAAACTCCAAGGGGGACGAATACTTTTGCAAAGCACTGTATTGGCAGAGAATAAAGACTACGGGAGTCTGCGGGAGTCAATAGAGTATTTAAATAACCTCAACATAAGAGTAACCTTTTCTGAATGTGCTTTGTAAAACTCTTAACCAAATCCATCAAAGTCATGCGCTTCACCTTTAGGGAAGGAACTACGGTGGAGACAACCTCTTCTTAAGTTCTCTCTGCATTGCATTCCCGTTGAGCAGCAGCGCATAATTTAGGTAGGGAACGCAGGAAATCGGAAATTTGCGCGGTATCTACAGTAGTCTTACGTGTAGAGGTCTTGATAAAACTTTGTGAAACATGCATTTATTTATTTTGGGTCCGTAATAACAGCTCCTGTACTAGATTTGGCCTGTATACCTCTCAGCTGGCGCGCCAGTAGTTTATCCGGCTTGTCACCTAACTCGAAGTGTTTTTGTCTAATCTTTAATTGCGTTGTGTTTAATTGATTAGAGAGAATAGTATTGTATTCATATTGGAGTTTTATTAAGTAATTCAACTTGGAAGATAAGGGCGCTTCCATAAAAACTCTATCAAGCACCGGGAGCAGTTCCTCGCTTTCTAATAATCTTCTCTGCCTACATTTTTTCATGGTAGCCTCAGGATATTATATGCCCACGCATTAAATGCCTCTCACAAAGTGGAGTAGGATACATCAGCACTATCATTCTGGGACATATAGTCTGTAATTAAATTGGCTGTTTTTTTGTGGGGTTTTTTATATTTTATTTTTGTGTTTTCCAATTAAGAACATTCAAAACAAAAGTGAAAAGACAGTAGACAACGATTGGACAAAGTGACAGTAAAAGATAAGCGAGTGTAACAAAAAAAATAACAAAATAAATAAATTATATAAACAAACATACAATAAGGAAAATAATAATAACGAGACATTGGATCACCTGCCGTAGGCTACATATTATACATTACGTGTGAAACATTATGTGAGGATTACATATAGATTCAATCAATGAGATGTGGGGGGAAGATTCTCCATATAGTCAATAAAAGGTTGCCAAATTCTGTAAAATGTCTTTAACTTATTCCTCAAGCAGTAAGTGATTTTCTCCAAAGGGATACAACTATTAACTTCTGATAGCCACATTGCAACTGGCAGGGAGGAATCCAATTTCCATTTCAAGGTAATACATTTCTTGGCAATCGCTAGCAATATTTCTGTTAGCTTTATAGTATGGCTTTGCCTAAGATTGGTGTTAGTAAAGTTACCCAGTAGACAGACCTCCGGGTCTAAAGGGAATGCAACCCCGTGAATTGAGGATATGGTATCGCATACCCCCTGCCAGAAACGGTGTAGTTTTGAACACTGCCAAGTGGAATGGAGGAATGTTCCTTCATCTGAGCCACATCTAAAACATAGGGAGGAGATATCTGGGTTGAACTTGTGCAGTCTAGATGGGTTGATATAGAGCTGATGGAGGAAATTAAACTGGATCAGTCTTTGTTGGTGAAATTGTTCATTGGTGTATTAAATCACAAACTGAATTGAGGCTTTGTTCTGCCAAAATCCATTTTTATAATGAAACGGAACTGTGACCATAAATTATATTATGGTAACGTTATTTGTTAGAGGTGACTTTAGAGTCTGTTAATGATTTATGCACATGTGAGAAGAAATCATCATCCTTATTCCCGTAGGGTGTTGTAATCTCCAAACATCGACAAGTTTCATTGTTCCAATTAAATAATGCAACACAGTGAAGGAATTCAGTGAAGGGGTGTGGCGAACAGGAAGCCTATCCATATAAGGATCCAAAAATGCAGTTAATATCGCTGCCTGTAATTAAATGTGTGGTTGATCAATCTGGTAAGAGATTGAAAAATGTCCACATTTTGTTACAGCCTTATTATAAAAGGGATTCAATTGTTTTTTCCCCTCAATCTACACACCCCATAATTATCACGTTTCAGGTAAGACCCAAAAGCAGACTGTGTTGAAATAACAATGTTTATAACAGCAACAGGGGCAGGCAAACGACAGGTCAAGGCAGGCAAGGGTCAATAATCGAGAGTAGTGGGACAAAAGGTACAGGAAGGCAGGCTCAGGTCAGACGGAGTGGTCGGGCAGGCGGGCTCAGAGTCAGGACAGGCAAAGGTCAAAACCAGTAGGGTGAGAAAAAGAGAGACTGTGGAAAAGCAGGAGCTGTGAAAACACTGGTTGACTTGACAAACAAGATGAACTGGAAACAGACAAACAGAACACAGGCATAAGTACCCAGGGGATAATTGGGAAGATGGGCGACACCTGGAGGGGGGTGAAGACAAGCATGAAGACAGGTGAAACAGATCAGGGTGTAACTGTCATGTATTGTCATGTTGTGTCTTTCTGTCCTTTCCTTTCACCCTGTCTCCCTCTGCTGGTCGTATTAGGTTACCTTTTCTCCCCCGCTTTCCCCCAGCTGTTCCTTGTCTCCTCTTGACTACCTCGTCACCCCTTCTCCCACCTGTTCCCCTTTTCCCTCTGATTAGTCCCCTATATCTCTCTCTGTTTTTGTTCCTGTCCTTGTCGGATTCTTGTTTGTTGTGTTTCATGCCTGAGCCAGACTATCGTCATGTTTGCTGTAACCTTGTCCTGTCCTGTCGGAATCTGCCGGTCTATCTGAGCCTACCTATGTTTGGTTATTAAAGAAGCTCTGTTTAAGTTAGTTCGCTTTTGGGTCCTCATTCACTCACCGTAACAGTAACAATAATGACAAAGCAAAAACAGGTTTAGACATTTTTGCAAAATTCAGACTGTTTACTCAGTACTTTGTTGAAGACTCTTTGGTAGTGATTACAGCCTCGAGTCTTCTTGGGTATGACGCTACAAGCTTGGCACACCTGTATTTGGGGAGTTTCTCCCATTCTTGTTGGCAGATCCTCTCAAGCTCTGTCAGGTTGGATGGGGAGTGTTGCTGCACAGCTTTTTCAGGTCTCTCCAGAGATGTTCGATCAGGTTCAGGTCCGGGCTCTGGCTGGTGCCAGTCAATAACATTCAGAAACTTGTCCCGAAGCCACTCCTTAGTTGTCTTGGATGTGTGCTTAGAGTCATTGTCCTGTTGGAATGTGAACCTTCGCCCCAGTCTGAGGTGCTGAGCGCTATGGAGCAGGTTGTCATCAAGGATCGTTGTCCATTCATTTTCCCCTCTCCCTGACCAGAGAATCTTGTTTCTCATGGTCTGAGAATCCTTTAGGTGCCTTTTGGCAAACTTCAAGCGGGCTGTCATGTGCCTTTTACTGAGGAGCGGCTTCCGCCACTCTACCATAAAGGCCTGATTGGTGAAGTGCTGCAGAGATGGTTGTCCTTCTGGAAGTTTATCCCATCTCCACAAAGGAACTCTATAGCTCTGTCAGAGTGACCATCAGGTTCTTGTTCACCTCCCTGACCAAGGCCCTTCTCCCCCTTATTGGTCCGTTTGGCCAGGCAGCCAGCTCTAGGAAGAGTCTTGATGGTTCCAAACTACTTCCATTTAAGAATGATGGAGGACACTGTGTTCGTCGGGAACTTCCGGGAACTTCAATGCTGCAGAAATGTTTTGATAACCTTCCCCAGATCTGTGCCTCGACACAATCCTGTCTCTGAGTTCTACGGCCATTTCCTTCGACCTCATGGCTTGGTTTTTGCTCTGACATGCACTGTCAACTGCGGGACCTTATATAGACAGGTGTGTGCCTTTCCAAATCATGTCCAATCAATTGAATTTACCACAGGTGGACTCCATCAAGTTGTAGAAACATCTCAAGGATGATCAATGGAAACAGGATGCACCTGAGCTCAATTTTGAGTCTCATAGCAAAATTATGATTGATAAGAGAGAAAAACTTCTAGAATAAGGCTGTAACGTAACAAAAAGGGGCGGATGGGATCTGATCTAACATTAAATATATTATTTTCTATGAAGTACCGTTGTCTCACAGTATTGCGTAATTACCATCACACCAATCAAAGTGATCAATTATAGTACTTTTTCAACACTTTACACATCAAGACACACCAAAACTGTGTCATTACCGCAATGGCATAACTCACCTATATTGTTCTCTATTTGAAAAAATACATCTCATTCTGTTGTGGTTGTGGAGTTTATCAAATGATAACTGATCATATTAACTAAATAAACCTTATGGCCTTGCATTTAAATCCAAAAAAGTACCAAATTATCATCACCATCACTGTCATTACCATCACAAGTAACAACATTTTGTAGAACCATTGCATAAGAAGGGTATACCCCTGCTCAATACTGCTTATCACTTAATATTTCACTGTCTTGGTAGAAATCAATCATACATTTCTACCCAGTTATCCTTATTTTTTTTTTTTTTTAACCCATCCACCAAATATCTTTTATTTTATTTTTTACAGCTTTCCTGCTACATATACATGCATTTTACATACACATTTTACATACATGGTACTTTTATATAAAGCAATCACATAACAATAATACTTTACCAAACATAAACTCTTTAATCCCACCCCTCTGCCACTCTCAGCCCATCCCTCCTATCACCATAGACCTCAGCTCTTTAATCCCACCCCTCCTCCACTCTCAGCCCATCCCTCCTATCACCATAGACCTCAGCTCTTTAATCCCACCCCTCCTCCACTCTCAGCCCATCCCTCCTATCACCATAGACCTCAGCTCTTTAATCCCACCCCTCCTCCACTCTCAGCCCATCCCTCCTATCACCATAGACCTCAGCTCTTTAATCCCACCCCTCCTCCACTCTCAGCCCATCCCTCCTATCACCATAGACCTCAGCTCTTTAATCCCACCCCTCAGCCACTCTCAGCCCATCCCTCCTATCACCATAGACCTCAGCTCTTTAATCCCACCCCTCCTCCACTCTCAGCCCATCCCTCCTATCACCATAGACCACCCTCGTTTGGTTTCCAAGTGCCATATATATTTCAATTGTGCTGTGATGTTTTACATACGTTTTGAACCTTTATAATCGTATAGTATCCACAGATTGTGAGCTAAAGATGAAAACTTTTCCTACCAGTATTATTATATCATGTATTGACTGACTACGTGTCACGTTCGTTGAATGGAGGAGACCAAAGCTCAGCGTGAGATGAATACATCTTATTTTAATGAAGACGAAGAAACACTACAAAAACCAACGTGAAGCTAAATATAGTGCTGACACAGGCAACTAACACATAGACATGGATAATCACCCACGAAATACTCTATGGTTACCAATCTTGGCCACCATAGACCTACAAAACCCCTAGACTGGTGACAACCCCATAAACATACAAAAACCCTAGATAGGACAAAAAACATATAATCACCCTTGTCACACCCTGACCTAACCAAAATAATAAAGAAAACAAAGAATTCTAAGGTCAGGGCGTGACACTATGGCATTCCAAATCACCCAATACTGCTATTTGTAAGGTTAATTTTAAGGAAATGTTGTGATTTTTTTACCCAGTTATTATTAACAAGTAATGCATTTTACCATTACCTAGTCATTACCGCCACACAGTCATTACCACCACAATCATTGCATATTTGTTTCCATTACATTCAATTATTTTATTTTTCATTTTTATGTAGAATTTTATTTTATTAGGCAAGTCCGTTAAGAACAAATTATTATTTACAATGACGGCCTAGATATCACACTTGTGTCTTCTTCAGGTGTAAAGCACTTACTTGTTCTCCGTATAACTACTTAAAATGTTGACATACGTAACATTTTCAACAGGAAATTGAATATTTATGCAATAAGGAATTAAAATAATTATTTCTAAATGTTGTATTACCAAATCCTATAGGCAGACAAACCAAATGATCCCAAATCCCATTGTGTTTGTGATTAAGTTTCAAACTAAAATGGAATGTTTTATTATATGATGGTAATGACAACTGCAGAAGGTGTATTGGGGGAAAGGGAGTCAATTACATGTAATATTGAATAACATTTTCACAGCCAATACCACATTTATGGTTCCTGATAAAAAGAGAAAAGTATTTATGTTGATAAAAGTATTTTACAATAAAAATTTCTCCAAAATAAGACATGCGATAAGTTCCCATAGTTGCAAAATCACCCTGGTAAAGCCAGAACCAGAGCTGTACTTAGCATGTGTTCCCACTTCTGCCATTGTTAAACCCTATACACCCCAGTAAATTCAGGCGTCTAATCTTCCCTGGCATAACTCACCAGTGAAGGTGTGTAACAACAGCCTAAGCTACTGCCATACAGCACAAGGCATAACCCCAGGGAAGGTATGACCTATGGCGTGTATGATTTGTATTAATACAGCTGTGGGGTGGTCTATAGTTCTATACATATATACAGTATGTTGCACAATGTCTATATTCTGTGAGACATTGGCGCTTTGTTTGCGATATATGTTCAGCTCTGTGCAAAGTGGAGGTGGGTGGGTGTCACAGCAGGGTGGGTGTTGGGTGTGAATCTGAGATCAGGTCAGTATTACCCCCTGCAGCTCCCACTGTCTCTGCAAGCAGTCCTTCTGTTTGACCTGGTTCTGGATCATTATCCAGGCTATGGAGTGGACTATCACCCACAGGGGGAATTACAACACACCAACCGACATGCTGTTTCTCTTTCACCCTCTTTCACCCACCCTTTCTATTTTCTCTCAGTCATTAACTGTACTCTGACTCTCTCGTATCTCAGTAATTAACTGTGCTGTCTCTGTGTCCTCTAGGCTGTGAGCTATATGCGTTCTGTGGGGCTCTATTTGGGATCTGCTCTATGATCACTCTGATGGTGATAGCAGTGGACCGCTATTTTGTGATTACACGTCCACTGGCCTCCATCGGGGTGCTGTCCAAGAAACGAGCCCAGCTCATCCTCATGGCTGCCTGGGTCTACTCATTGGGATGGAGCCTGCCCCCTTTCTTTGGCTGGAGTAAGTCCACACAGACAGGGAGAGAGAGAGAGAGAGAGAGAATAATCCTGGGTCATGAGCCAAGCTTGTAGGATGCCAGGGCTGTATACACTGTATGGAAGAGTCGTGATTGTGTCAGTATGTGTGTAAAGGATGACTCGCTAAGCAAGCAGCGTGAACCACTTCCTCGGCCCATACCTGGCGCGAACTCGGGACCTCTGCCTTGCTAGCACACATGACCGCCCTCCTGAAGCGTCTTACCAGTCTGCACCACGTGAAAAGCTAGCGATTCGCTGGTGCAAGTGGGGACACTTCAGACCGAGGAGTAAGTTTCACACATCCCCATGTGCTACATTCTCCCCTCAAACTTACTCAACAGCGACACCAGTGTTGAGCACAACTGTGGATCCAGGTCACGGCACCACTGTAAAGGACGTCACAGTGCTTGCTTAGGAAGTACCACTACCTATCGATTCGGCCCATACCTGGCGCAAACTCACAACCTCTGCCTTGCTAGAACAAGTGACCACCCTCCTGAAGCGTCTTACCAGTGGGCACCACGTGAAAAGCTAGCTGTTCGCTGGCGCAAGTGGGAACATTTCAGGATGAGGAGTACGTTTCACACATCCCCATGTGCTATATATGCGAGAGAAAGACAGCAAGAGAGAGAGAGAAAGACAGCAAGAGAGAGAGAGAAAGACAGCAGCAGAGAGAGAAAGACAGCAGCAGAGCGAGAAAGACAGCAGGAGAGAGAGAAAGATAGCAGCAGAGCGAGAAAGACAGCAGGAAAGAGAGAAAGATAACAGGGGAGAGAGAAAGACAGCAAGAGAGAGAGAAAGAGAGAAATACAGCAGCAGAGAGAGAAAGACAGCAGAGAGAGAAAGACAGCAGCAGAGAGAGAAAAACAGCAGCAGAGAGAGAAAGACAGCAGCAGAGAGAGAAAGAGAGCAAGAGAGAGAGAAAGACAGCAGAGAGAGAAAAACAGCAGCAGAGAGAGAAAAACAGCAGCAGAGAAAGACAGCAGCAGAGAGAGAAAGACAGCAAGAGAGAGAGAAAGATGGCAGGAGAGAGAGAGACAGCAGGAGAGAGAGAAAGACGGCAGCAGAGAGAGAAAGATGGCAGGAGAGAGAGAAAGACAGCAGGAGAGAGAGAAAGACAGCAGGAGAGAGAGAAAGACCGCAGGAGAGAGAAAGACCGCAGGAGAGATTGAAAGACAGCAGGAGAGAGAGAGAGAAAGACAGCAGCAGAGAGAGAGAGAAAGACAGCAGGAGAGCGAGAGAGAAAGACAGCAGCAGAGAGAGAGAAAGACAGCAGCAGAGAGAGAAAGACAGCAGGAAAGAGAGAAAGACAGCAGGAGATAGAGAAAGACAGCAGGAGAGAGAGAAAGAACCGCAGGAGAGAGAGAAAGACATCAGGAGAGAGAGAAAGACAGCAGCAGAGAGAGAAAGACAGCAGGAGAGAGAGAAAGAACCGCAGGAGAGAGAGAAAGACATCAGGAGAGAGAGAAAGAACCGCAGGAGAGAGAGAAAGACAGCAGGAGAGAGAGAAAGACAGTAGGAGAGAGAGAAAGACAGCAGCAGAGAGTGCTACCCCTGGATCTGTGTTCTCTCTTTAAACTCCAGTCTGCAGTAGCTTAGTTTAAGCATGAGGATTTGGGCATTGGATCAGATATGCTGAGCTGCCTGAGATCTCTCAGTGAGAAGAAAGAGAATGAAACTAGCGGGCGAACTGGATGGGATGGGCCCCTCATAAGCCTCACATTGGCCTGGCCTTACAGTATACTGTACTCAGAATGACTCACACCCCATGACTGTGCAAATCTCTGGCAAATAACAAATTGATCCAGCAGCTCCAAATTGACAACACTATTCTGTCTAGCACGCTAATGGGTGACATGCTGGAAAGGGCCTTAAGAGCGACACACTAACTCAGACAATGTGGAGGGGATTTGGGGAGAGAGGTGGCTGGAGTCTGTGGCTGGAGTCTGCGTGTAAGCATGCTACCCCAGACATTGCTCCGCAGCCCGCGTATCCTGTCTGACCACAGTCTGTCTCCTTAAACCCATCTGGCGGCCCGATCTCTGCCTCATCTCCGCTGATTATCACATAATTCAGAGGCAATAACATCAAGAACACAAAAGCTAAACAAAACTACACCATTATTCACTTTGGGGCTTTGATTGTCCAGAGCGTTTAGATCACCAGAAGTGCTTCCTTGATGCAAGCTTTGTTGTTCCTGCATCTTCCAATTGATGTGAGTATCCTTAACTTTCCCTGGCACTCTGACAGTTTTACCATAGCAGGGCTTCAATAGATGACGCTTGAAGGACAACTTGTAGACGACTTAGAAGTTGTATTGAAGAAGGTTTTTTCTTCTCCTCCTTTCCTCCTTTCTCTACCACTTTCGCACTTCTTCCCCATCCTCTCCCTCCCCCTTTCTCCCTTACCCCCCCTCCCCGCCCCCCTTTACCTCCCCCAGGCGCCTATGTTCCAGAGGGCCTGTTGACCTCCTGTTCATGGGACTATGTGACCTTTACCCCATCAGTGCGTGCCTACACCATGCTGCTCTTCACCTTTGTCTTCTTCATCCCCCTCATCGTCATCATGTACTGCTACTTCTTCATCTTCAGAGCCATACGTACAACTAACAGGTAAGTGGATTGGATACAAGAGAGCTGCTCTAGAGATAACACTGAATGTGTGTCCAATTAAATTAAATTGAATTAAGAAAGTGTGTTGTAAGTTACTGAAATTGGATTCTCTGAAACATTTCCAATTTCTCACATTTCACATTTATTTTTATGTGTGTGTGTGTGTGTGTGGTTGTCTTATAGGGCTGTAACCAAGATTAATTGCAATGGGAGCACCAGAGACTCAATTAAGAGTTTCCGTCGGCTGAAGAATGAGTGGAAGATGGCTAAGATTGCTCTGATAGTCATCCTCCTCTATGTAATCTCTTGGTCCCCATACTCTGTTGTGGCCCTGACTGCATTTGCAGGGTGAGTGCTGTTGAGAGGTACTGTATTTTAACAAAACAGGGACTGTCTTAATGGAACTCTGGAAAGCTATTTGGTATCACATGCACTTACAGTGGGGCAAAAAAGTATTTAGTCAGCCACCAATTGTGCAAGTTCTCCCACTTAAAAAGATGAGAGAGGCCTGTAGTTTTCATCATAGGTACACTTCAATTATGACAGACAAAATTAGAAAGAAAATCCAGAAAATCACATTGTAGGATTTTTTATGAATTTATTTGAAAATTATGGTGGAAAATAAGTATTTGGTCACCTACAAACAAGCAATATCTCTAGCTCTCACAGACCTGTAACTTCTTCTTTAAGAGGCTCCTCTGTCCTCCACTTGTTACCTGTTTTAATGGCACCTGTTTGAACTTGTTATCAGTCTAAAAGACACCTGTCCACAACCTCATACTGTCACACTCCAAACTCCACTATGGCCAAGACCAAAGAGCAGTCAAAGGACACCAGAAACAAAATTGTAGACCTGCATCAGGCTGGGAAAACTGAATCTGCAATAGGTAAGCAGCTTGGTTTGAAGAAATCAACGGTGGGAGCAATTATTAGGAAATGGAAGACATACAAGACCACTGATAATCTCCCTCGATCTGGGGCTCCACGCAAGATCTCCCCCCGTGGGGTCAAAATGATCACAAGAACGTGAGCAAAAATCCCAGAATCACACGGGGGACCTAGTGAATGACCTGCAGAGAGCTGGGACCAAAGTAACAAAGCCTACCATCAGTAACACACTACGCCGCCAGGGACTCAAATCCTGCAGTGCCAGACGTGTCCCTCTGCTTAAGCCAGTACATGTCCAGGGAGCATTTGGATGATCCAGGAGAAGATTGGGAGAATGTCATATGGTTAGATGAAACCAAAATATAACTTTTTGGTAAAAACTCAACTCGTCGTGTTTGGAGGACAAAGAATTCTGAGTTGTATCCAAAGAACACCATACCTACTGTGAAGCATAGGGGTGGAAACATCATGCTTTGGGGCTGTTTTTCTGCAAACGGACCAGGACGACTGATCCGTGTAAAGGAAAGAATGAATGGGGCCATGTATCGTGAGATTTTGAGTGAAAACCTCCTTCCATCAGCAAGGGCATTGAAGATGAACGTGGCTGGGTCTTTCAGCATGACAATGATCCCAAATACACCGCCCGGGCAACGAAGGAGTGGCTTCGTAAGAAGCATTTCAAGGTCCTGGAGTGGCCTAGCCAGTCTCCAGATCTCAACCCCATAGAAAATCTTTGGAGGGAGTTGAAAGTCCATGTTGCCCAGCAACAGACCCAAAACATCACTGCTCTAGAGGAGATCTGCATGGAGGAATGGGCCAAAATACCAGCAACAGTGTGTGAAAACCTTGTGAAGACTTATAGAAAACGTTTGACCTCTGTCATTGCCAACAAAGGGTATATAACAAAGTATTGAGATAAACTTATGTTATTGACCAAATACTTATTTTCCACCATAATTTGCAAATAAATTCATTAAAAATCCTACAATGTGATTTTCTGGAGAAAAAAAAACTATTTTTGTCTGTCATAGTTGAAGTGTACCTATGATGAAAATTACAGGCCTCTCATCTTTTTAAGTGGGAGAACTTGCACAATTGGTGGCTGACTTTTTTGCCCCACTGTATATCAGTCATATTGCATCTACAGAACTGACAGCATAAAAGCTTAGTGCTTAGTAAGAGAGTACAACATAATCAATTAACTAGAATAACACTTTCACCCACGGTTTGTCCAAAGAGAGCTAACCCAAGGCCATGCCTCCAACAAGCCACACCTCCAGATCCTCTTTTTTTCTTAATTTAACTATTCAAGTCAGTTAATAACAAATTCCTATTTATAATGATGGCCTACCAAAAGGCCTCTTTTGGGGACAGGGGCTGGGATCATTTTTTTAAATGTAGGACAAAACACACATCACAACAAGAGAGACACCGCAACACTACATAAAGAGAGACTCAAGACAACAACACAGCATGGCAGCAACACATAACAATACAGCGTAGTAGCAACAGAACGTCTCCACCGAGACGTAGGATCTGAATTTGAGGCAGTTTTATACAGCATGAAAACAATCCTGCAGCAATAGGAAATGTGAATTATTATGTGGATTATAATTAATAAACATTTTTGTAAGGATTACTACATTTTTCGTAAGGGAAAATCAAGTCAGAAATATCAAAGAGGAAATTACAAACTTCAGACGCTTTTTTAAACCTCAAATGCACTTCAGGGTAAAAATGTAATGTGTTGCAGGAGAACCCTCCTGCAACATGGTGATGAAATTAAGATCCTACATCTGTATAGTGTCTGTATGTCCGTGAGCTCCCCTGTCACAGTGCAAAGACACAGGAAATGTACAACTTGTAGTGTATTTGAGGTTTAAAAAGGCTTCTGAAGTATTTCCACTGACTTGATTTTCCATTATGAAAAATGTAGTAACCTCTAAAAATGTATTATAAATGATTATGTGGATTATAATTAATAATTTCCTATTGCTGCAGGAGTGTTTTCATGCTGTAGAAAATTAAATCTGTATACACCCACTTCTAAAATCACTTCTTTCTATACAAATACTACAATGCCGCAGCGACATTTTCAAACCTTGACCATTCAGGTACTTTATATATTGTATTATTCTGCCTCACAGTTTACCAGCCTTCTCTTCCTGTCTTCTCCATGTCTCCTGTAGGTATGCAGATTTTCTGACCCCATACATGAACTCAGTTCCTGCTGTGATCGCCAAGGCTTCAGCCATTCACAACCCCATCATCTATGCCATCACCCACCCCAAGTACAGGTACCGCAGTCTTGCTGCCACAAAGATTAAAGATCAAACCTATTGGTTTCTATTCTTTCTATTGTTGCATTATGAGTCAAATCTTCTTACGCAGCCGAACCCCATTTGGGAATTCCGTTGAGCAACAAAAGTCAAAGAGCTATTTTTCCGTTTTTTATTACACCAATGTGATACTACCCCAGTGAACCATTCCATCCCATGAGAATCTATCAAATCTGAGAGACAGGAAGGGTATAGCCCCTGTGTCACGAGTCCGACCGAGGGTGTTTCCCTTTCCCGGGCAGGTGGCGCTCGGCGGTCGTCGTCACCGGCCTATTAGCTGCCACTGATTGTTTTTCCTTCCCCTCCTTGTATGTTGAGTGGTAGCACCTGTGAATGTTTAATTAGTTTGTCTTTATTAGACAGCCGGCCCGCCTGGTTGTTGTGCGGGATTATTTCTATGTAAACCTTCGGCTCTGTGGTATAGGCACGTGTTAGTGTCCGGTCGGGATTGTTTCCCATTGTACATTTTGATTCCCTGTGTTTTGGGAACGTAACGTTTTTGTGAGCACCCTGTGGTGCATTGGTGCGATTAAAAGACGCGCAGCATTGAACTCTCTGTCTCCTGCATTTGACTCCACACCCACGACACCCGGAGCATTACAGAATCCCGCACCTATCAAATTGATTTGTCAAGCAGGAGCAGCAGGAGCAGCAGCCAACCCTCTCCCATCGATGGAGGAACGGGTTCTCCACCACACCACTGTCCTTCATCGGATCGGATCCGCGATGGATCAAGTGATGGAGAGAATGGACAGATGGGAGAGGAGTGGGCTCCTCTCTCCACCTTCGGCACCCACGGTTCCGGACTCCCCATCTCCCGACTCCAGCACCCTCCGTCTGACGCTACCGAGGGCTTATGATGGAGCGGCGGCGGGTTGCCAGGGGTTTCTGCTCCAGCTGGAGCTATACCTGGCCACCATCAGACCCACTCCCTCAGGAGAAGAGAGGGTGAGTGTCCTCATCTCCTGCCTCACGGGTCGTGCCCTGGAATGGGCGAACGCGGTCTGGAATGGTCCAGACTCAGCGCGGGAGCACTACCCAGAGTTTTCCCGTCGCTTCCGCGCCGTGTTTGATCACCCTCTAGACGGCCGAGCGGCGGGAGAACGACTATTTCACCTCAGGCAGGAGAGGAGGAGCGCCCAGGATTACGCGCTGGAGTTCCGGACCTTGGCAGCCGGATCTGGGTGGAACGACAGGGCCCTCATGGACCACTACAGGTGTAGTCTCCGAGAGGATGTCCGCCGGGAGTTAGCGTGTCGGGACACCACTCTGTCACTGGATCAGCTGATTGACATGTCCATTCGACTGGATAATCTGCTGGCTGCCCGCGGGCGTTCAGAGAGGGTCCTGTGCGTTCCACCACCCAGCCCCTCCGCTCCCATTCCGATGGAGTTGGGAGGGGCTGCGCCGAGGGGTACCGGAGGAGGAGGCCTTCCCTGCACCAACTGTGGTCGGAGAGGACACACGTCTGATCGGTGCTGGGGGGGTCCGTCTGGGAGTAGAGATGGCAGGCGGAACGCTTCTCGGTCACCCCAGGTGAGTCAGCATCAAACTCACCCAGAACCCCCTGTTGGCCACATGTTTGTCTTAACTTTTTTCCTTCGCTTTTTTCCCTCTTCCCAGCATAGGGCGCTCGTCGATTCAGGCGCAGCTGGGAACTTTATGGATCGCGGACTCGCCCTTAAGTTAGGGGTTCCGCTGGTGTCGATAGATTCTCCTTTCCCCGTGCACTCCCTAGATAGCCGGCCATTAGGGTCAGGGATGGTCAGGGAGACCACGGTCCCACTGGACATGGTGACGCAGGGGAATCATAGGGAGCGTATCAGTTTCTTTATTATTGACTCGCCTGCGTTTCCAGTGGTGCTGGGGACTCCCTGGCTGGCCCGGCACAATCCTAAAATTTCGTGGAAACAGGGGGGTCTCCAGGGGTGGTCAGAGGAGTGTTCTGGAAGGTGTTTGGGAGTTTCCATCGGTGCCACGTCGGTGGAGAGTCCAGACCAGGGTTCCACGGTGTGCATTCCCCCCGAGTATGCCGATTTGGCAATCGCTTTCAGTAAAGTGAAAGCGACTAAATTACCACCTTATCGACCGGGAAGGGATTGTACGATAGATCTCCAGGTAGACGCTGCGCTTCCCAAGAGTCACGTGTACCCGCTGTCCCAGGAGGAGACGTTGGCAATGGAGACATATGTCACGGAGGCGCTGGGACAGGGGTACATTCGGTCCTCCATTTCACCCGTCTCCTCAAGTTTCTTTTTTGTGAGGAAAAAGGAGGGAGGCTTGCGTCCGTGTATCGATTATAGAGGTCTAAACGCCATCACAGTGGGGTATAGTTACCCTCTACCTCTCATCGCTACGGCGGTGGAATCGTTCCACGGAGCGCAGTTCTTCACAAAACTGGATCTCAGGAGCGCGTATAGTTTGGTGCGTATTCGGAAGGGAGACGAGTGGAAAACCGCATTTAGTACTACATCAGGCCACTATGAGTACCTCGTCATGCCGTATGGGTTAAAGAATGCTCCAGCCGTTTTCCAATCCTTTGTAGACGAGATTCTCAGGGACCTGTGCGGGCAGGGAGTGGTGGCTTATATCGATGACATTCTGATCTACTCGGCCACTCACACCGCGCATGTGTCTCTGGTGCGCAAGGTGCTTGGTAGACTGCTGGAGCATGACCTATACGTCAAGGCTGAGAAATGCGTGTTCTCTAAACGAGCCGTCTCTTTTCTGGGATATCGCATTTCCACCTCGGGGGTAGTGATGGAGGGTGACCGCATTAGGGCCGTGCGTAATTGGCCGACTCCGACCACGGTAAAGGAGGTGCAGCGTTTTCTGGGTTTTGCCAACTACTACCGGAGGTTTATCCGGGGTTTTGGCCAGGTAGCGGCTCCCATCACCTCACTGCTGAAGGGGGGCCCGGTGCGTTTGCAGTGGTCAGCAGAGGCGGACGGAGCATTCAACAAGTTGAAGGCGCTGTTTACTGATGCGCCCGTGTTGGCGCATCCGGACCCCTCTCTAGCATTCATAGTGGAGGTGGACGCGTCCGAGGCTGGGGTGGGTGCCGTGCTATCACAGCGCTCGGGTACGCCACCAAAACTCCGACCCTGCGCTTTCTTCTCAAGGAAGCTCAGCCCAGCGGAGCGTAACTATGATGTGGGGGACCGGGAGTTGCTAGCGGTGGTTAGAGCTCTGAAGGTGTGGAGACACTGGCTTGAGGGGGCTAAACACCCCTTTCTCATCTGGACCGACCACCAGAATCTGGAGTATATTCGGGCAGCTAGGAGACTTAACCCACGTCAGGCAAGGTGGGCCATGTTCTTCACCCGGTTCCGATTTACTTTGTCTTATAGACCGGGCTCCCAGAACGTGAAGGCTGACGCACTGTCCCGCCTTTATGACACGGAGGATGGGTCCACCGAACCTACTCCCATCCTTCCCGCCTCGAAGCTGGTAGCCCCAGTGGTATGGGAGGTGAACTCGGACATCGAGCGGGCGTTACGGGCTGAACCCGCGCCTCCTCAGTGTCCAGCGGGGCGAAGGTACGTGCCGCTTGGTGTTCGGGACAAACTGATTCGGTGGGCTCACGTCCTACCCTCCTCGGGTCACCCTGGGGTGACGAGGACAGTGGGGAGCCTTCAGGGGAGGTATTGGTGGCCTACGTTGGCTAAGGACGTTAAGGGTTATGTCTCCTCCTGTTCAGTGTGCGCTCAGAGTAAGGCTCCTAGGCACCTTCCTAGAGGGAAGCTACAACCCCTCCCTGTTCCACAGCGGCCAAGGTCACATCTGTCCATAGATTTCCTAACCGATCTCCCGCCGTCTCAGGGGAACACCACGGTTCTGGTAATTGTGGATCGGTTCTCTAAGTCCTGCCGTCTCCTCCCGTTGCCCGGTATCCCTACAGCCCTACAGACTGCGGAGGCGTTATTCACCCATGTCTTCCGGCACTACGGGGTGCCGGAGGACATCGTTTCTGATCGGGGCCCCCAATTCACGTCCCGGGTATGGAGAGCGTTCATGGAACGTTTGGGGGTCTCTGTCAGCCTGACCTCCGGTTATCACCCCGAGAGTAATGGGCAGGTGGAGAGAGTGAACCAGGAGGTGGGTAGGTTTCTGCGGTCGTATTGCCAGGATCGGCCAGGGGAGTGGGCACGATACATTCCCTGGGCTGAAATGGCTCAGAACTCACTACGCCACTCCTCTACTAACGTGTCCCCTTTTCAGTGTGTGTTGGGGTACCAGCCGGTCCTGGCACCATGGCATCCGAGCCAGACCGAGGCTCCTGCGGTGGAGGAATGGGTACAGCGCTCCAAGGAGACCTGGAGGGCCGTCCAGGAATCTCTACGACAAGCGAGTGGACGGCAGAAGAGGAGTGCTGACCGCCACCGCAGTGAGGCCCCCGTGTTTGTACCGGGGGACAGGGTCTGGCTCTCGACCCGAAACCTACCTCTCCGCTTGCCCTGCCGGAAGCTGGGTCCGCAGTGTGTAGGGCCCTTTAAAGTCCTGAGGAGGATAAACGAGGTGTGTTATCGATTACAACTCCCTTCCTATTATCGTATTAACCCCTCGTTTCATGTGTCTCTCCTCAGGCCGGTGGTAGCTGGTCCCCTGCAGGACAGTGAGGTACCGGAGGTCCCTCCCCCCCCGCTGGACATCGAGGGGTCCCCGGCGTACACGATCCGGGCCATTCTGGACTCAAGACGCCGGGTGAGGGGCCTGCAGTACCTCGTGGACTGGGAGGGGTACGGTCCGGAGGAGAGGTGCTGGGTACCGGTGGGGGACATCTTGGATCCCTCCATGTTGAGGGATTTCCATCGCCTCCATCCGGATCGCCCTGCGCCTCGTCCTCCGGGGCGACCTCGAGGCCGGTGTCGGCGCGCTGCGGGAGCCACGCGTCAGGGGGGGGGTACTGTCACGAGTCCGACCGAGGGTGTTTCCCTTTCCCGGGCAGGTGGCGCTCGGCGGTCGTCGTCACCGGCCTATTAGCTGCCACTGATTGTTTTTCCTTCCCCTCCTTGTATGTTGAGTGGTAGCACCTGTGAATGTTTAATTAGTTTGTCTTTATTAGACAGCCGGCCCGCCTGGTTGTTGTGCGGGATTATTTCTATGTAAACCTTCGGCTCTGTGGTATAGGCACGTGTTAGTGTCCGGTCGGGATTGTTTCCCATTGTACATTTTGATTCCCTGTGTTTTGGGAACGTAACGTTTTTGTGAGCACCCTGTGGTGCATTGGTGCGATTAAAAGACGCGCAGCATTGAACTCTCTGTCTCCTGCATTTGACTCCACACCCACGACACCCGGAGCATTACACCCTGTTAGCTAGCGAACAGACTAAACTCTCCACTCTACAATCACTCAGAAACCTGGATATTAACTCAACTGGACATCATTCTAATATTCTCACCACACAGGAAGGATTCTAAGAATGAATATATAGGGGACCTAGATTCTTTACCGCTGTGTACTTTTTGGTTTTTAGTAATTTAGGTTAACTGCTCAAGGTAAATTATTGCTTATGTGTTGGATGTACACTACCGGTCAAAAGGTTTAGAAAACCTACTCATTCAAAGGGGTTCCTTCTTTTTTACTATTTTCTACATTGTAGAATAATAGTGAAGACATCGAAATGATGAAATAACACATATGGAATCATATGAAAAAAAGTCTTAAACAAATCAATCAATAGATTTTAGATTTGAGATTCTTCAAATAGCCTCCCTTTGCCTTGATGACAGCTGGCATTCTCTCAACCAGCTTCATGAGGTAGTCACCTGGAATGCATTTCAATTAACAGGTGTGACTTGTTAATTTGTGGAATTTCTTTCCTCCTTTAATGCATTTGAGCCAATCAGTTGTGTTGTGACAAGGTAGGGGGCATACAGAAGATAGCCCTATTTGGTAAAATACTAAATCCACATTATGGCAAGAACAGTTCAAATAAGCAAAGAGAAACGAAAGTCATTACTTTAAGACATGAAGGTCAGTCAATATGGAATATTTCAAGAGCTTTGAAAGTTTCTTCAAGTGCAGTCGCAAAATCCATCAAGCGTGATGATGAAACTGGCTCTCATGAGGACCGCCATAGTAATGGAAGACTTCAAGTTCAAGTAACAGACACATCTCAACATCAACTGTTCAGAGGAGACTGTGTGAATCAGGCCTTCATGGTTGAATTGCTGCAAAGAAACCACTACTAAAGGACACCAATGAGAAAAAGAGACTTGCTAGCGGCCAAGAAACACGAGCAATGGACATTAGACCGGTGGAAATTTGTCTTTTGGTCTGGAGTCCAAATTGGAAATTTTTGGTTCCAACCTCAATGTCTTTGTGAGATGCGGTGTGGGTAACCGGATGATCTCTGCATGTGTATTTCCCCACCGTAAAGCATGGTGTTATTGTGTTATTGTGTAGAAGTGCTTTGCTGGTGACACTGTCAGTGATTTATTTAGAATTCAGGCACACTTAACCAGCATGGCTACCACAGCATTCTGCAGCGATACACCATCCCATCTGGTTTGAGCTTAGTGGGACTATCATTTGTTTTTCAACAAGACAATGACCCAATACACCTCCAGGCTGTGTAAGGGCTATTTTACTAAGAAGGGGAGTGATGGAGTGCTGCATCAGATGACCTGGCCTACACAATATCCAGACCTCAACAAAATTGAGATGGTTTAGGATGAGTTGGACAGCAGAGTGAAGGAAAAGCAGCCAACAAGTGCTCAGCATATGCGGGAACTCCTTAAAGACGTTGGAAAAGCATTCCAGGTGAAGCTGGTTGAGAGAATGCCAAGAGTGTGCAAAGCTGTCATCAAGGCAAACGGTGGCTATTTGAAGAATCTCAAATATACAATATATTTTGAGTTGTTTAACACTTTTTTGGTTACTACATGATTCCATGTGTTATTTCATGGTTTTGATGTCTTCACTATTATTCTACAATGTAGAAAATAACAAAAAATTAAGAAAAACCCTTTAATGAGTAGGTGTTCTAAAGCTTTTTTATTTTATACCTTTATTTAACTAGGCAAGTCAGTTAAGAACAAATTCTTATTTTCAATGTCGGCCTAGGAACAGTGGGTTAACTGCCTGTTCAGGGGCAGAACGACAGATTTGTACCTTGTCAGCTGGGGGATTTGAACGTGCAACTTTTTGGTTACTAGTCCAACACTCTAATCACTAGGCTACCCTGCCGCCCCATTTTTGACTGGTAGTGAACATGCAGTATTTTTATTAAACTTTGATTTACTAGGCAAGTCAATTAAGAACAAATTCTTACATACAATGACTGCCTACCAAGAGGCGAAAGGCCTCCTGCAGAGATGGGGGATTACAAATAAAAATGTAGGACAAAATAAACATCACGACAAGAGCAACACCACCACACTACATAAAGAGAGTCCTAAGACAACAACAGAGCATGGCAGCAACCCATGACAACACAGCATGGTAGCAACACAACATGACAACAATACGGAAGCAACACAACATGGCAGCAGCACAACATGGTAGCAGCACAAACATGGTACAAACATTGTTATGCACAGATAACAGCACAAGGGCAAAAAGGTAGAGATGACAATAATCACGAGGTGCAGCTACAAGTGTCAGTAAAAGCGTCTATGATTGAGTCTTTGAATGTAGAGATGGAGATAAAACTGTCCAGTTTGATTGTTTTTTTGCAGATCTTCCAGTCGCTAGCTGCAGCGAACTGAAAAGAGGAATGACCCAGGGACATGTGTACTTTGGGGACATTTAACAGAATGCGACTGGCTGAACGGGTGTTGTATAATGGAGGATGAGGGTTGTAGTAGGTATCTCAGATAGGGGGGCATGAGGCCTAAGAAAGTTTTATAAATAAGCATCAACCAGTGGGTCTTGCGTCGGGTATTCAGAGATGGCCAGTTTAGTATAGAGTGCAGAGATGTATCCTATAAGGAGCATTGGTGGATAATCTGATGGCCGAATGGTAAAGAACATCTAGCCACTCGAAAGCACCCTTACCTGCCAATCTATAAATTACATCTCCGTAATGTAGCATGGGTAGGATAAGTCATCTGAATCAGGGTTAGTTTGGCAGCTGGGGTGAAGGAGGTGCGATTACGATAGAGGAAACCAAGTCTCGATGTAACCTTAGCCTGCAACTTGGATATATGCTGACGGAAGGACAGTGTACCATTTAGCCATACTCTCAAGTACTTGTGTGAGGTGACTACCTCAAGCTCTGAACCCTCAGAGGTAGTCAGAGGTAGTTCTTACTGAATCACGTAACCTTTGTTTTGTAGGTGTTCAGTACAAGGTTAAGGGCAGAGAAAATTAGTTGGACACTAAGAAAGCTTTGTTGAGCGCTTCCTACTGTCTGAGCTATGTTGTTGATGTAAACTGAGAAGAGTGTGGGGCCTAGGATCTAGCCTTGGGGTACTCCCTTGGTGACAAGCAGTGGCTGAGCCAGTCCGTTGATTATTGACACATTTTTCCAACACTTTTGATAAACAAGGCAAGATAGAAATTGGCCTATAACTGTTACGATCAGCTTGATCTCCCCCTTTAAATAAAGGACCCACCGTGGCTGCCTTCCAAGCACTGGGAGCCTCCCCAGATAGGAAAGACAGGTTAAAAAGGTGAGAGAGAGGCTCGGCAATGGTAGGGGCTACAACCTTAAAGAATAAAAGTTCTAAACCATCTAACCCAGATGTTTTTTGGGTCAAGTTTATGGAGCTCTTTTAGCACCTCAGACTCAGTGACTGCCTGCAGGGAGAAGCTGTGCATCAGGGCAGGGGAAAAAGAGGGAGGAGCATCAGGGCTAGTCGCATTAGAAGGAATGGGAGAAGAGGAAGTGTTGTACGGGCAAGGAGGCATGGCTGAGTCAAATAGGAATCCTGACTTGAAGTGACGATTAACCTGTTGCGACGAGCAATCCCGTATCCGGGAGCGTAATTATAGCCTCAAGCTCATTACCATAACGCAACGTTAACTATTCATGAAAATCGCAAATGAAATGAAATAAATATATTGGCTCACAAGCTTAGCCTTTTGTTAACAACACTGTCATCTCAGATTTTCAAAAAATGCTTTTCAACCATAGCTACACAAGCATTTGTGTAAGAGTATTGATAGCTAGCATAGCATTAAGCCTAGCATTCAGCAGGCAACATTTTCACAAAAACAAGAAAAGCATTCAAATAAAATAATTTACCTTTGAAGAACTTTGGATGTTTTCAATGAGGAGACTCTCAGTTAGACAGCAAATGTTCAGTTTTTCCAAAAATATTATTTGTGTAGGAGAAATCGCTCCGTTTTGTTCATCACGTTTGGCTAAGAAAAAAAACGAAAATTCAGTCATTACAACGCAAACTTTTTTCCAAATTAACTCCATAATATCGACAGAAATATGGCAAACGTTGTTTAGAATAAATCCTCAAGGTGTTTTTCACATATCTATTCGATGATAAATCACTCGTGGCAGTTTTGTTTCTCCTCTGTTCAAAATGGAAAAATGCACATACCTGGAGATTACGCAATAGTTTCGACAGAGGACACCGAGCGGACACCTGGTAAATGTAGTCTCTTATGGTCAATTTTCCAATGATATGCCTACAAATACGTCACAATGCTGCAAACACCTTGGGGAAACGACAGAAAGTGTAGGCTCATTCCTTGCGCATTCACAGCCATATAAGGAGACATTGGAACACAGCGCATTCGAAATCTGGCTCACTTCCTGTATGAAATTTCATCTTGGTTTCGCCTGTAGCATTAGTTCTGTGGCACTCACAGACAATATCTTTGCAGTTTTGGAAACGTCAGAGTGTTTTCTTTTCAAAGCTGTCAATTATATGCATAGTCGAGCATCTTTTCGTGACAAAATATCTTGTTTAAAACGGGAACGTTTTTCATCCAAAAATGAAATACTGCCCCCAGAGGTTCAAGAGGTTAAAGAGCTCAGCCATACGCTCCTTGTCAGTAACAACCACATCATCAACATTAAGGGACATGGGCAGCTGTGAAGAGCAGGGTTAATTCTCTAGGTCTTTCACCGTTTTCCAGAACTTATTGGGTTTAGATCCACAGAGAGAGAACATGCTAGTTAACAAAACCACTGAAAATATAAAAAAGAAGGTTCAAGCATCTTTGACAAAGGGAATCAAGCTGATTCTTAGGAGGTGTGCACACCACCCACCTCTTCCGAGTATATTACTTGCTAATATTCAGTCTTTGGATAACAAAGTTGATGAGCTCAGAGCAATAACATCTGATAATCACGTGTATGTGACCAATACAATTTGATTTGAACACCCAGCAACAGTCAACAAAGAGCTATTTGAAAGATGAATGCTTAAAACCAGCAAATCAGATTGTTTGGGGACAGACTTGGTGGAGACAACCGATCACTGAAGGTGTTCCTTGGTAAAGATTGCCACTCCACCACATTTGGAAGATCTGTCTTGCAGAAAAAGTTTATAACCAGAAATATTAAAATCAGTGTTTTAGAACACTCATTCTTAATCATGTCTCAGTAATGATCAACACATCTGGATTGGAGCTGTGAATCCAGACTTTCAATTGATCCATTTCAGGTAATAAGCTTCTAGTGTTAACTTGAAGAAAACCCAAGGTTTTCCGAGGGCAGAAATCCGTGAAGCCGAAATCTGAGAACAAGTCAGAATTGGGTCTAGAAACAGTAGACAGGCCAGGGTGTACATGCAAATGTCCAGATATCATCAGCAGCAATACAATTTGGGCATGGCAGAAATGGAGAGCTTTGCTGTGTTGATTTTCTTTAATGACATTTGACTGTGCATCAGATGGCAACAAGATTATATTGTATAGCAATTTCATCAGGTAACATGAATACACAGCCGGTGAGAGGGGTTAGAATGGAAGGCCACTGTAGTACTGAATGTCCAGGGGTTTTCAGTGTTAGTCATCATTTCCGACACAAGACAAACACACATAACACTCATATTACACACACATTTTTACACTCATCATTTGCTGCTGCTGCTGCTACTCTGTCCTTTATTTTACTCTTATTAATATCTATCCTGATCATGTGCATAAGCTCTAATATGCATATGGTTGTTTTGAATGAATCATCATCTTAGAAAGCACTGTCCATTTCGTTGTTAGGCTTTGAAACAATATGTTTTACACAGTTTCAACCTGCTGTTGAAGTTCTTTCTTCAAATCGATTAGCCTTCAGTGAGGTGCGTTTTAAAAGTACTGTAGGCCTACTGTTTTGTTGATGTGTGTTTGATGTGATTTTTTTCGACTGCATTTGCATTGATGTCAGAGTGGTTAGAGGGACAATAGAAAACTGAGTTCCAGCCCATTAGGACCTGATGGTAGTCAGCAAGTTGGGCACTAAAAAAGCATGTCCAGAGTGCATAAAAGGATATTACAGTGACTCATCGGTCACATGGAATTTTACTGCGGTCATGACTCATGACTGCAGGTGTGGCAGTAATATGGTCACCGCACAGCCCTAATCCTGATGCCTAGTCACTTTACCTTCATGTACATACTGTGTCTACCTACAATACCTCATATTGGCATGTACGTTTCTCACTTATGGGTGGCATAAATTGTGATATTTGCAAATGCAATGTTGCAGTATTTACTATAGTTTAAAAAGTGTACTGTTTTTGTGGCCATTACTGTAGTATTTACTACAGTGTTTTTTGTGTGGATAATACAGTAGTATGTACTGTAGTATTCTACAGGAGTGTTTCCAAACCCCGGTCGTCGAGTACCCCCAACAGCACATTTGTTTTATTGCAACCATGGACAAGGACACCTGATTCAACTTGTCAATTACTCATCAAGCCCTCAATGAGCTTAAGGAGGTGTGTTTGTCAAGGGCTACAACAAAAATGTGTACTGTTGGGGTACTTGCGGACCAGGGTTGGGAAACTGACATTCTATAATAAAAATACTACACATGATCAAGGGATACTAAGTACTGTGGTATTCGATAGTAAACTGTAGTATTTTTTCATGTGGGTACTTCTCCTTATTTTCCCCGCTCCCTTCTCTCTTCAGGATGGCCATAGCCAAGTACATCCCATGTCTGGGTGTGTTGCTGTGTGTACGTAGACGTGACCTGCGCTCCACCGAAAGCAGCTTCATGTCCACCAGACGCTCCACTGTCACCAGCCAGACCTCCGACATCAGCGATCGCTTACGCCGCACCAGCACCGTCAAGTCCCGCCTCTCCTCCGCCTCCGACAGCGAATCGGTACAGATAAATATGTCCCGATACATGTATGTGTCTGTTTGTCTGTCTGTCGGTTATGTAATGGTCCTTCTCCCAGGGCTGGACAGATACTGAGGCTGACCACTCCAGTATGGGCTCCAGGCCGGCTAGCCGCCAGGTGTCCTGTGATATCAGCAAGGACACAACCGAGCTACCAGCCCTCAAGACTTACAGCTCCTCCAGCTTCAACTCCAAGATGAAGAGCAACGACTCTGGCATTTTTGAGAAGGTAACTAACACATCAGGGCAAGGGCAAGTCAAGCGGCAAGCCTACTCTCTGTTCCCTTCCACATGTTTGACAATGTTCTGAATGCGCAGAGGATATTTTGGGCTCTAAAGGCAGAACAGTGTGAATGGTTGTCTAACACAGTAGAGGTCAGTAAGAGTCAACATCAAGTAAAAAAAAAAAAATCTCACCTCACTTGCACTTATGTGTTATAATCCTGAAGTATAGAAATAAATCACACAGATATGTAGCTTCGGCTTCAAGTCACTTGTAATGAGTGACCTGGGAAGCCCCATGCGCCCCTATATGAATTCCTAGGTGTAACCAATCAAACTCAGATCAGATATCAGACAATAGAGCACACAGATCATATTATCAACATTTAGATTAATGAATAGCATATTACTTACTGGTATACATTATGATTCTGTATTATAATTGAGTTATTATTGAGACACTTTTAATTCTATCACATGCTCTACTCCTAACATCAATACACGTTAATCTCACCAATGGTACCTAATATTCAGTGCCTCTACCTGAGAAACACCTAATCAAACAGTAACACACTTGAAAACAGCTTCACCAATCTGTCTTTACTGTAATGCAATAAGACTAGGCAAGAACTAAGTCCAAATTTCCACCAGAAAGGATTTCTCTCTAATCTGCCACAAATCTAAATGCTAAGCCGTTGGCCTTTATAAAATATTGAATTTGGTCTTTACTACTATAGCCCATAGAAAAGTGTTAAATAACACATTCATAAAATAGAAAAATAAAATAAATCGTAAGTAATAAGGTTTTGAAGTGTATTTCCTATATCTAGGAGATATAATAAAGCCCACGAAATAGTGAACCCCTTTTTCTTTTTGGCACAAAACTGTTTCCATACTTCCATTCATTTGTATGGGTTACCTTTAGTTTGTAGCCCAAATGTTTTGGGCGTTACCGACTTCAGACGAGTCCTGTAGGGCTTGTGGGGATCGTAGAACAAAACACCACCATGTTTGTGAGAGTCTCCCCTTTCAATAGAGTGGTCATATTATTAGGCCAAACCGCTCAGATGCTACAGACGTTTTCGTGCGAATAGAGATTTTCGGGATGTCTTCTGGGCTGACAAACAGCGCTCTAGCTCTGTCATTTTCCACATCAGATTGCGGAAGGGCGACATAGGAGGAGGTGGTGGATTGAGACGCAGCCCATGCAAAAAAACAGCTATCTAACTTAAACTGATGGATTTTGATGGGATCGTTTATAATGTTTCTTACATTGACACACCGGTCCGTTAATAGATTTTAGGGGGTTAATTAAACCTTATTTTGGCTTGGAATGCAACCCTGTATTTGTGTGAGCCAATCGCATGACTCCTAAACTAATCTGGCACCTCATTACAGACAGAATGTTACAACGGATCAACTGAAAATCACTCCAGGAAATGTCTTTACAACATATTGTTATAAAATGATGATACAATTATTGACAGAGATTCGATCTCACAGTTCATTAACTGTCCCCCTTTGGTGCATTTGCCCTTGTTCACTCACTCTGAAAAGCCTTTCATCTGGGTTGGAGCCTCAGTATTACAGTATTCAGAGGTTTGACCCCCCCAAGGCACTAGATTCTATCAGATCCGCGCTAGCCGACATCCACATATCAGTTGATGTAGCCGTGTTAGAGCCGTCACAAGCAGCTCCTTGCGTTACCTTATCGCAGACACTGCCATTGGATGCAGTGTCCATGACAAGGTAACGAAGCCACAGCCGACTTTATACACTCAAACACTCAAATGCGTGATGTTCTATTGTCTACACTTTGATTAGACTGATAGGCTATAACCCCCCCCCCCCCCCCCCATCCAAATTCACACGACAACATGCATTAGAATGTCATTATTTCTATCATCGATAGAGCCTACACTTTCTATCTCCGATTTGAACTTCTAATGCGGTAGGGGTCGGCCAATGCTGGTTTATGCTCTATCTGAAATGCATTAGAGCACCAGCTTTTCTGGACTACTGTGTGATCACAGTCTCTGAAGTCATTTTCTGCAGTCAAATTACCTAGTGGCCTCATGGGTGAAACATTATTAATATATTTAATAATTTCAAAATTAATAAACATTCTCTCAAAAAAGCTGCTGAAAATCCGGTGTTTCAATGTGAAACCGTTTTGTTATATTTCAGTCTTCTGAGATGTATATGGGATGTAAACTCAAAATGTAATACATTTCAACTCTATATCCGGTACAGGTGTCTTCTTTTTTTAAAGCCCATAACCATATGTCTGAGGTGTTTTCGTTTGTTTCCAAATAGATTTGTTTAAGACGACCAAGAAATACTCTGTGTGACCCTGATTTAGCCCATTGCAGTAAAAAGTTAAACAGGTTAACATAAACAAGGCCACAGAGCCAGACGGATTACCAGGACATGTACTCGCTGACCAGTGTCTTCACTGACATTTTCAACCTCTCTCTGACCGTCTGTAATGCCTACATGTTTCAAGCAGAACGCCATAGTCCCTGTGCCCAAAAACACCAAGGTAACCTGTCTAAATGACTATCACCCCATAGCACTCGCATCTGTAGCCATGAAATGCTTTGAAAGGCTGGTGATGGCTCAAATCAACGCCATCATCCCAGACACTCTGGACCCACTCCACTTCGCATACCACCCCAACAGACCCACAGACGACACAATCTCTATTGCACTCCACACTGCCCTTTCCCACCTGTACAAACACTTATGTGAGAATGCTGTTCATTGACTACAGTTCAGCGTTCAACACCATTGTACCTTCCAAGCCCATCACTAAAATATGGACCCTGAGATTAAACACCTCCCTCTGCAATGGATCCTGGACTTCCTGACGGACCGCCCCCCAGGTGGTCAGGGTAGGCAACAACACATTTCCCACGGTGACCCTCAACACGGGGGCCGCTCAGGGGTGCATGCTTAGTCCCCTCCTGTACTCCCTCTTTACCCACAACTGCGTGGCCACACATGACTCCAATACAATCATTGTTTACACACAACAGTGGTAGGCCTGATCACCGACGACGAGACAGCCTACAGGGGGAGGTCAGAGACCTGGCAGTGTGGTGCCAGGACAACAACCTCTTCCACATCATCAGGAAGGCAAAGGAGCTGATCGTGGACTTCGGGAAACGGAGGGCCGAGCACGCCCCCATCCACATCGACGGGGCTGTTGTGGAACAGGTCCAGAGCTTCAAGTTCCTCTTTGTCCACATCACTAAGGAGCTATCATGGTCTACACACATCAACACAGTTGTGAAGAGGTCACGACAATGCCCCTTCCGCCTTTTGAGGCTAAAAAGATTCAGCATGGGCCCTCAGATCCTACTGTATGTGCTACAGCAAAACAATTGAAATTATGGATTCGACTTCCACTTGACTTCCCTACTGCAGTGTGCTGGTGGCAAACTTGCCAGATTAAATTATTTGAAAGAGTCCATTTATAAAGTATAAAAGTCATGTAAACAAGTGGATACGTGTCATTTTATATTTATTTAATTCAAGCTCACTATCGTTAGCTAGACAGACCTACTAGTAGGCTAGTTCTATTATGATAATAACGTTACTTGTGTTGTGGTAGAGTTCTTTAAGGCCCAGGCCATCCAGCAAGCCAATAACTGTAACAATAACTAGAATGATAAACTATAGGCTACATAACTATATAACATTGGTGAGTATCCATACTAGAGGAACGTTTATCCTTTTAGAGTCCTGCACCTGTCAATCAACTGATCAATGCATCCTACTTGCCTCTGCCTATAAGGTGGTACCACAAGATATTCATGAGGTCTCTAACACGTTGCGTGTGCGAGCATTGCAAAATAAATGTATACATACATGTTATTCAATAATTTCATCCAAACTGCTCGTGTGCGTATGCGTAGCCAGGCACTAAAATAGAATTTGGTTCTATGTTGATGCATGACGTGCTGCAAGTCCCATCTCTGCCATTTCCTCATTGGTTTTTAGGAGCATATACCCACGTGGGTGATTGAAATATGTACTGAGGTCCACACTCCAGTCCAGTTGGTAGTGGTTGCCAACCGCCATATAAAGTCCACAGAAGAAAAAGAGATTACTAGAAACTAACTAGGTTTCCCCTTTATCTGTAGATTAATTGTCAGAGTAGAGAACACATGATTTTGTGTTGACTCAATGGGTAAAAATTCTACAAAGATACAGAAAAAAAGGACCTTGTGCATTTCAGGTAAAAGAACAACCCAATGTTTATATCCCAGGACAAATTAGCTAGCAACAGCAAGCTAGCTAGCTAAATGTTCATGAATGTTTAATGTGTTTCGACCTGTCCCCAAATTAATATAGTTGGTTCAGAGTTCGTTTTGATATTTCAACCTGCATGTCCTGATTGCGACTGGTGTGGATGCTGCACACATGGACGCATGTGCGGCCCCCGTCTAGTCAGCATGTAACACACAGATAGATACTGGTTCAGAGTGACCCTTCAGTGCTTTCAGTGTTCATTGTCGTAGTGACAACTGCAAATAATACTTCAATGCAGTAGGATGCATGTACATCTAGGCTTAATGAAAAATAATATAGTAACTCTTATATAAATGTAACAATTCAAAAGCAAAAAATGCCACTTAGCCTGCAACTTTCACAGCATGTCATTGCCTCATTGCTGAAGTGGTTTAAGTGATTTCCATTTTTCTAAAGCTTGTCAATTCCTTTGGGTCTTCTTTTTCACTGTGCTCATCTCTGTATGTCCTGTGCAACTATTTGCAATGCATCGGTACAACGTTATCACAACAATGCACTTTCTCTCCTCAACTTTCCCCGACATGCATTTTCTATGCTGCTGTAGGCCTGTTTTGCATTCAGCATTTGGCAAGAGCAAGCCTGCTTCTTTCCCCGAATAGGCTATTAGGTCTAGTATAAAACTTTTTTTTTTTAAATAAATGTCCCATAGCTTTTGTAGCCTATCACTATATACACAAAAGTATGTGGACACCCCTTCAAATTAGTGGACTCAATATTTCCACACCAGTTGCTGACGAGTGTATAAAATCGAGCACACAGCCATGCTAGAGCTTCTCCGGTCAACTGTAAGTGCTGTTATGGGGAAGTGGAAACATCTAGGAGCAACAACGACTCAGCCGCGTGGTAGGTGGTAGGCCACAGAAGCTAACAGAATGGGACTGCCGAGCGCTGAAGCGCGTAGCATGTAAAAATCGTCTGTCCTTGGTTGCAACACTCATTACCAAGTTTCAAACTGCCTCTGGAAGCAACGTCAGCACAATAACGGGAGCGTCATGAAATGGGTTTCCATGGCCAAGCAGCCGCACACAAGCCTAAGATCACCATGCGCAATGTCAAGCGTCGGCTAGAGGGGTGTAAAGCTTGTCTCTATTGGACCCTGGAGCAGTGGAAACGTGTTCTCTGGAGTGATGAATCACGCTTTACCATCTGGCAGTCTGGCGGACAAATCTGGGTTTGGCGGATGCCAGGAGAACGCTACCTGCCCGATTGCATAGTGCCAACTGTAAAGTTTTGGTAGAGGAATAGTGGTCTGGGGCTGTTTTTCATGGTTTGGGCTAGGCCCCTTAGTTCCAATGAAGGGAAATCTTAACGCTACAGCATACAATTACATTTTAGACGGTTTGTCGAGATCGGTGTGGAAGAACTTGACTGGCCTGCACAGAGCCCTGACCTCAAACCCATTGAACACTTTCGAGATGAATTGGAACGCTGACTGCGAGCCAGGCTTAATCACCCAACATAAGTGCCCAACCTCACTAATGCTCTTATGGCTGAATGGAAGCAAGTCCCCACAGCAATGTTCCAACATCTAGTGGAAAGCCTTCCCAGAAGAGTGCAGGCTGTTATAGCAGCAAAGGGGGACCAACTCCATATTAATGCCCATGATTTTGGAATTAGATGTTTTACAAGCAGGTGTACACATACTTTTGGTCACCTCAAACCCTGTCCTGCACTGAAATCACACCTCTGAACACCTCAACTCATGCCTCATACCCTCATACAATCACTGCTGTGATCCCTTCCCAACTAAATGTAAGTAGCCCTCTCATTCCTATTCCCCATAATATGGTACTATAAATGTCTTTATTAAATGCTTTAGGTTAAAATAATGAGTCTTTCACCATTTTTGAAACATGCTTTGTCGTCTCCGTAGGGTCCTAGATTATAGCGTGGGTCTCCCATCCTCCTGTTTTTTAAAGTCACCAGCCTCCACTGACACATACACGGTCACTATTCTATTACCAATGGCAGTTAGGGATATGTGATATCTGACACACAAACATATTGCAAAAACAGATTAAACCTATTCAATTATGGTCTCCCCATCAAACAACTGAGGCTGCCGTCTGGCAAAAGCATCTCCAGTCAATCTGTAGAAATAGGCAGAGTTGAGGCATTGTTCAGCAGGGACGCACAAAAAAGGGAGTTGCTATTACTGGACATTTGTGATCACCTCATTGTGGATGTGTTCAGTGCCAGGTCTCGCTGCATCTCATGCATCTGTGAACACAGTCACTGTTCTATTACCAATGGCAGTTAGGGATAGATGACACATACACACAGAGCACTGATCACATTATCAATGGTGGTTTTGAATAACCTGGTGGAACCTACCTGATCACTGTGTTTACCTTTCTATTTCACTTCAGACAATCAGGCTGGTTCCACCAGACTAGGTTATGCCCTGGACATTATATGCATCTAAGAAGTAAAAAAAAAAAAAAAAGCAACGAATAGTGTCTTTTTAGATGAAATTATGTTTCACAATTGGGTTATCAAATGTATCAAAGAAATTAAGTGGGTTGTGAACAAATGATGACCCTGTGAAAGCTGTTGCCGCTGACAGGTGAATGTTGCTGGCTGGATACTTGCCAACATGTGGCTACTGTTCCATTCATAGGAACGCTCACAGAGAGGGTGTCTGCATGATGCTGATGAGTGCCCCCTTGCTGGTCTTCTCTATGCTGCATGTTCAGCTGCAAACTGGACATCTCTCGAACAACTGCAGACGACAATTTTATGAGGTGGTGTTGACTGGGAGTACCTATGATAGGGTGATAAAATAGACAGCCAAGTGTTAAATTGTATTTTGTTCTTTAGAAAGGACAAAGCTTTTTGCAAATACATTTCACAACCAAAAGTATTCTACTAGTTGTATCTGCTTGGCTGGGGAATGAACCTGCTAGTTTATCAAGCCAGGTATTTTTTAATACAACGTTTTACATAAGACAAATGACCAGCCCTTGTTGGAGTCACTATCAGAGGCCTCATAGTGGCGTGTCCTTTTCATAAGTCGAACGAGACAACGGAGGAGGTGTCACAAGGGTACTTGTGTCGCATGACACACTTTTATTCTGAGGTCTTGTCTGACAAGTTGTGAAAATAGCGAGTGAAACAGTGAATGAAATGATTTTCGGAGGTCGGTAAACCGCTGCAATCACATTGACGGACATGTTATGATACCCACCTTACTCCTTCTGGTAGGTCTCCTTCTGGTAGAATCTGTTCATGACCCGGAGATCAGTCTGGCACCCAACTCTGCACTTTGCACAACAGAAAAACAGGGTCAACAATTGTCATCCTCCCTCAATTATAAGACAACTTGAGAAATAACATAATCTTATTTGGAAGCTAATTTAATGCTTTACAGATGTAGACTGACTGGCTCCGTTGGATTAGATTGAGGCCGGTGAAGCCGTTACACTTTGCAACCAACTGTGACATATTTTGCTATGGCCCTGGGTTGGTTTGAGTTTGTTGCTGCTAGTTAGTCAACTGTTGTAGTCAGAAAAGAGCTAGCTAGTGGCAACATGGCTGCATCCAATATTTATTTCTGCCCTTCACATGGGTTGCACCTCGGTGGCTAATGTGACTGTTTCGTCTAAATTACACTAACTTAGTGACATGGAAATACAATGATATTGCTAAAGTAGGCAAATTAGTAGGAAACAACTTTGCCATTACTGTTACTAGCAAAGTTAGTCAAAAATAGCTAGCAATACTAATGTTAGCTAGCTAAGATACAGTGGTTCCCTCAATCTTAGTTAGCTGGCTAAGGTTATAGTGCATCTAAAGTCAATCTGGCCACATCACAATAATGACAAAAAAATATTATTTTGAAATGTTATCATGTTTCCAAGCAAAATCTGAGTTGTATTGAGGTAGGCTAACATTAGCCAGCTAGCTAGTGAACTTCAGCTATGCTAGCGATGATAATGATAATCAAAATCCTGCATTTCATGGTCATTCGGTGTAGGGCTTTTCAGTCTAAAACGGCCATGATCCTTTGAACATGTTGGGTGCGATGAATCAACGGAGCCCAATTCAATGAAGGGAAGTGAAGAGGCGATTTGCATGTGGAGCTTGGCAAAAGGGGGCATGATTTGTTGACATAATTGTAATCCAAACCCAACCTTCATTTACTCGTTCCAAACTCTGTTTTAGGCGAGAATGACTATGACCAAAATGATCCTATTTACAGTACACTTTGTAGTCAATATTTACACTAGAATAAATGTTTCTGACTCATATTGATGCCACATAGGCCATTTTCAAAGGGATTAGTTGGTTTTTAGGGACATTCGCTCTTTCAGGTTGAATTAGAAAATCCTCTTTGCCTCTTAATTTAATGGTTGAGTTAAACCTGAGTGTTTTAGATGGTCTAACAGCTTTGGGCCTTGGTAACAAGTGATCTGTGGTGTGACTTGATAAATGTTTGGAGATGCGTAATACCGTGTCACATGGACTGATTATTGTGGTCGCCATCCGCCCATTCAAGATAAAATATTTGATGAAGGCTAAATTGTGTTAGAAACCCTTTACTTACATGTGACTGGTATTTAATTGAGTGTAACATTGAAGTGACTCACAGCATAATTACAATATGTCACTCATTATGATAGCAGGAACCAACCTCAAAGTCCTGAATTGTGTATCTTCTAGAGCTCTGAATGACATTTCCATGACAGGTATAGGCCACAGGCACTGCAGCTTGCCTCTAGCTGTAAGTACTAATAATGTCAAAAGTGTCAGTCAATTCTGCTTGTTTTGTATCGACCATTGTGGCCATTTACCTACCTCCAATAGACAAAAAAACAGCACTACTAAACCTTGGCTGAGTCTGCAATATAACATGACATGTCTTCCCTGTTTTTTTAGCCCAGCTAGGTAATGGTTTCCCATAGTGTCTTCCCTTAGCCAAAGACGATTCATCATTTTTATTTCCGCCCTAGCCTCCGTGTGTTTAGTGTTGACGGATGCTAATGCATTCCTGTGAGGTCTGGCAGGGTTTGGCCATGAGCAGACAGCAGGCATGTGGATGACTTATTAAATCACTGCAGTTTAATCTCAAATGTCACAGCAGATTAACCATCCTTATCAATGAGAGACATAATTAACTGTTCTGTGACATGCCTCATGGCAGGCTAGGCCTACAGGGGGAGAAATATTGCCACTTGCTCTTTAATTTGTAGTCAGTGCTGATAATGTCAGAGCAGGAATGGCAGTGGCAGATTGTAATGACGTGAGACAGACTTTCACTCTGAGCTGCAGAGACAACAATACTTTCTCACACTCATTCACATTATATTACTTTTCTTGAGTCCCTCCATTTCTGATGATATATTACAGTACTTCCTCCAATTTTATGATATGTTACGAATGGTCCGGTGGTGGAAAAGTAGTCTTACTGTATCATACGTCTTAGTGATCATACAGTCTGGTTGCGTTAGCATTTGTGGCTAATGTTCGCTGGGTTAGGGGTAAGGGTAGCTAACATGCTAAGTAGTTGCAAAAAGTTATGGCTGTGGTTAGCTAAAGTTGTTAATTAGCTAAGATACTTAAGTTGTCCCTGACACGATTTGAACATGCAACCTTTCGATTGCTAGAAGTTTGCGTTATGTGCCCACCCATTCTCCCCAACAAACCTTCCTACTGTTGTTTCTGTAACCTTCTTGTCTGAAAGGGATACTTCGGGATTTTGGCAATGAAGCCCTTTTCCTACTTCCCCAGAGTCAGATGAACTCATTTTTGGTTTCTGCTTTACCAGAAGCATACCACCCTGCATCCCACTGCTGGCTTGCTTATGAAGCTAAGCAGGGTTGGTCCTGGATGGGAGACCAGATGCTGCTGGAAGTGGTGTTGGAGGGCCAGTAGGAGGCACCTTTTCCTCAGGTAAAAAAAATACAAATAATAATAATATCCCAATTCACCAGGGCAGTGATTGGGAATATTTCCCTGTGTAGGGTGCTGTTTTTCAGATGGGATGTTAAAACGGGTGTCCTGACTTTCTGTGGTCACTAAAAATCCCATGGTACTTATTGTAAGAGTAGGGGTGTTAACCCTGGTGTCCTGGCTAAACTCCCAATCTGACCCACATACCATCATGGTCACCTAATCATCCTCAGCTTACAATTGGTTCATTCATCCCTGTAACTATTCCCCAGGTCGTTCCTGTAAATGAGAATGTGTTCTCAGTCAACTTACCTGGTAAAATAGGGGTTACATTTTATTTAAAAAAGGAAGTTGCTAACTAGTGTTACGCAATTGCTAAATACTGTTAACACAATGACTGGCTTCCAGTTAGCATTGGCTTGTCAAACTACCTCTAACTTCCTTCATACTGGATGCAGAGACATACAAATAGTATATATGTGTTCATTTGACTCTGGGGAAGTAGATAAAGGGCTTCATTGCCAAAGTATCCCTTTAAGTAACCAGCGCATTGTTACATGTACAGATTGATTACCAACAACGATGAGACGGCCTACAGGGAGGAGGTGAGGGCCCTCGGAGTGTGGTGTCAGGAAAATAACCTCACACTCAACGTCAACAAAACTAAGGAGATGATTGTGGACTTCAGGAAACAGCAGAGGGAACACCCCCCTATCCACATCGATGGAACAGTAGTGGAGAGGGTAGCAAGTTTTAAGTTCCTCGGCATACACATCACAGACAAACTGAATTGGTCCACTCACACAGACAGCATCGTGAAGAAGGCGCAGCAGCGCCTCTTCAACCTCAGGAGGCTGAAGAAATTCGGCTTGTCACCAAAAGCACTCACAAACTTCTACAGATGCACAATCGAGAGCATCCTGGCGGGCTGTATCACCGCCTGGTATGGCAACTGCACCGCCCTCAACCGTAAGGCTCTCCAGAGGGTAGTGAGGTCTGCACAACGCATCACCGGGGGCAAACTACCTGCCCTCCAGGACACCTACACCACCCGATGTCACAGGAAGGCCATAAAGATCATCAAGGACATCAACCACCCGAGCCACTGCCTGTTCACCCCGCTATCATCCAGAAGGCGAGGTCAGTACAGGTGCATCAAAGCTGGGACCGAGAGACTGAAAAACAGCTTCTATCTCAAGGCCATCAGACTGTTAAACAGCCACCACTAACACTGAGTGGCTGCTGCCAACACACTGACACTGACTCAACTCCAGCCACTTTAATAATGGGAATTGATGGGAAATGATGTAAATATATCACTAGCCACTTTAAACAATGCTACCTTATATAAATGTTACTTACCCTACATTATTCATCTCATATGCATACGTATATACTGTACTCTATATCATTGACGGTATCCTTATGTAATACATGTATCACTAGCCACTTTATACTATACTATGCCACTTTGTTTACATACTCATCTCATTTGTACATACTGTACTCGATACCATCTACTGTATCTTGCCTATGCTGCTCTGTACCATCACTCATTCATATATCCTTATGTACATATTCTTTATCCCCTTACACTGTGTACAAGACAGTAGTTTTGGAATTGTTAGTTAGATTACTTGTTATTACTGCATTGTCGGAACTAGAAGCACAAGCATTTCGCTACACTCGCATTAACATCTGCTAACCATGTGTATGTGACAAATAAAATTTGATTTGATTTAGATTGTAGGTGGAGGAGAGTCGGAATGAAAGTAAGGCGGGTGAACATAACACTTTTCTCAGATAACATAGAAGCTAGAATGACATAGTGAAGTCATCCCATTACTAATGTGGAGGACGAGGTCCCTGCAAAAAAAACAAAAAAAACAACCCAGTCTACCCATGTATCGCCAAATTATCAACAAAAAGTGGTTTTGAGCGAATTAAAAAAACAACAACAATTTAAACGGACCTGGAAGGGATTTTTGGTTGAAGAGTTGTTGACAAAACTGACATTTTCTTATGTCATTTTCTTAACTAAATGACAGCAAAGGTTTCAAGTATTATAATAGCTAGTCTTGGGTGTTAGCCTGGGAGAAGTTACAGGAGATACGGGTGGGACGAAAGTAACACAATGTTAACTGATGACCTGGGACGAAAGTAACACAATGTTAACTGATGACCTGGAATAAAATAACATTTAAGCACAGGCCAATGTCTCCTCTAGTTCATATTGCTTTTGTAAAGTTAGCAAAATATCAACAAGTGACTGAATGTTTGAAAATGATATATGGCATCATTAGAATAATGCCTTAATCAATTGACTTGATCCATCAGCTTCTCACATAAGCTTTTATGGACAGGTTAGTGTTTAAAAAATATATATATCATTATGATTCTGGTGGTCAAACCATAGAAATGTGATAAGCATGATGAGTTTGCCGTTTGTGAAAAGTATAAAAACGTTGATTCTATCAAGACATGAGTAACGCGCATGGCAAGGACAGCTGGAGGGCACCTGGTTGGTAGGACTACGCATGAATAGTAATTGAAAATGGTGAAAAACATATCTTACTACATTCCCATTGAAGTGAGATGATGTGATTAATTTTAGTCCAATTAATATTGTAAGGCGATGTTGACGCATGGTTAATTTTAAATTACAATTTCTAACTTACAGCATGAATTATTCAAATCGACACAAACATGAAATTATGGCTAAAAGTACATTTGTTTAAAGTAATGAGCATTTCAAACAATAAACATGGCGATAATACATATATTGCGCACTTCTTGCCAGCTGTTCCAAAGCTGTGTTAAAGCCAATTTAAGCCGACTTCTGTAGAGGCTGTATCACGTAAATGCTGCATGGCCAATGAAAATGTCGGGTTGACCATGTAGCGCCTTTAATACCTGCCCCGTCGTCAGGCACAAAAGTAATGTTCCGTTCTGTTCTCTGTGTATTTAATTTCAACTAATTTACCCTAGAAAGGAAATTACAGTTGCTAATAGTAGAGGACATACTGTATATAAATTGTTTGTCGTAAAATATGGTGTTTCTAGCTCTATCTTTTGTCCCTTTTCTCCCATACCGCAAAAACATGACTTTGCTGGAGACAAAGGAAAAGATATCTTTGAGATTTGCTTCGAAGGATACAAGACAATCTTTTAGGGAAAATAATATTAAACCAGGAATCCAAATTGCCATGTTGCATAGATAATTGGGTGCAAAAATCTATCATTTGGCATTTTATGTTCATTGTTTCTCATCTCACCTTTTGTTTGACTTCGACAGGCTGGTGATTCGTCAGACGCCATCGTAACGAGAGGAATGATTGGCCAGATTCCCAGCATCATCATCACCTCCGAGACCAGTCCTTTCTTACCTGTCCTTAGGGCCAGTTCCCGTGGTTCCCGTACAAGGCCATCCAATGGCAGTATAGATGTGGGGTCTGTTATTAAGGAGCCACAGGAGAGTGTCCAGCAGAGGTCAACACTTCCCAGTGATGCCTCTACACCACTCATCTGATCACAACCACAGTACATGATAAATTATAATAAATGCCAGGGTCTGTACTCAACATGAAACTTTTCTACAAGTCAAGTTAACCCCCATGTGAATACTCTTGCTGTACGTTCTTTACTGAAAAGGTTTTGTTTTGTTGTTTTGTTAATGTGGTACAACCAGGGCCGGCTCCAAGCATGCGACATAAACGGTCGCTTTGGGGATCCAGCCGCCATGGGGCCCCCGAACCAGGAACTAATTTCAGGTCTCAACATACTGTTCTCTACACCACATTGCAAAATGTCAGGGAAAAGTACCATAAAACTAAATCAATGTACTCCGCCATCAACAGGGAGGCCACAGTGGGGGGGGGGAATGGGAAATGGGATTGGTTGTGTCGTCTGCTAAGCTTTCACCTGGTCCTCTTGAGTGAGCTACAATCGTAAGGACGTCTGTAAAATCAGACAGCAGCCCAACTGTTTCAAACCCATTTCAAACATTTCCCCTAGCCCAGGTCCCCTCATCTAAGATCTGCTAAAGGCTGAAACCGATTAAGTAGAACTATTGTGTGAAGTAATGCAGACATGACTAAAAGAGGCTGAGCTGGAATCTATCTTAGCTGGGAGATGCTGGAAATGTCAGGCTGTCTAGGGCAGGGGTTCTCAAACCTCTCACCGGGGCCCCCCAGCTGTTCAATGTAATTCAACTATTCCACAGCTTGCACACCTGATTCAAATAGTAAATTAATCATCAAGCCCTTGACTATGTGAATCTGGTGAGTTACAGTAGTTCACGGTTACAACAAAATTGTGAAGAGTCTGGTGTTCCCCGGGGAGAGGTTGGAGAACCACTGGTCCAGGGTATTGATTGAAGTCCTTAATGTGGGTCTAGGCTGTAGTCAGCCCAGATTCTTTCTCGAGGCCCGTGGCCTGTGTGACAGGATCTGGGCTGACTACAGCCTGGACCCACATTAAGGACTTCAATCAATACCCTGGCCTTAAATGTCTTGAGCATTAGAATGTGTAGGACGCTGCACAATAAATCCACAACTCAGGGCTGAATTCGATAGAACCTGCAATTTGATTGAGCAAGACAAATTCCTTCTGGATGGTAATAGAGTATTATATTGCTGTATTTACGCAGTATAGCTCTTTTCCCCATAGACAAATCACTGAATGGTTTTAACTATTGTAGATGCGTCCAGTTTACAGAATAAGAAGTGGTTGGTCCATGGGCAGTAGCTTAGTTGGTAAACAAAGACACTGCAATAACATTATCTATGGCGGATTTGAATTCCAGCCTCAGTTTCTCATCCGTTCCTCTGACTTCAATCACCAGACTAGTGTTAACTAATACTACTGTGTTTTGATGGAACCAAATAGACTGACAGGCTACAGGACACAATGGTTGAGAGTGATTGATAACACTTGTAATGAGAACACAAAAAGTGGTATTCATATGTACAGGTAAACAGTCCATGTGCATCTGTTGAGTGTCTGGTCTCCTATTTATTATGGTCTCCTGCTTTTTAGATTATGCTTGTAATAACGCAATGTAAAATTGAATTTGCTTTGTAAGAAGCTACATTTATTACCAGTAAGTATTGAATTTACAACATTTTCAATATTTTAAAAAGATTTCCACAGTAAGATAATCATACGTATTTATATTTCTGTACCGCGGGGGTCTTTGTGATTGTAATTCATGGGAGAATCGGTATCAGACAATTCATTATGGAGCTAAGTGCTCTAATGGAACAGTTGAAATAACGGATGATGGTTCCAATATTCCCTGTGCTTGTATGGGTGGGCAAAAGGGATATTATTGTTGGTTATACCTCGGCTGTTAAATAGCTTACACTAAAATGGGTCTGTAGTGAGTTTCAATACAGAGCACAACTATAATACATGTGACTATAATGATATTATAGAATATGAAAGATTTCACCTTAGTCTATAATAGCTCAGAAACATAAAACATAAAATATTGAGCGAAGTGCAAGAGGTGTTTGTTTTGTTTTCCAATTTGGAATGGTCGAATGCGAACAGAAAATGACCCCCCCCCCCCCCCCCCCCCCCAGTGTTTGCAACTTATCTGCCCGTATGAGCAGATAAACACCCTGTACCTCAGTGAGATACAGGATGTTTCCCACTGAGCCTTGTCCCCAGGAAGTGGGAAAAACACGTCCTGCTGATTGATACATCAGAGTAAATATACCCTTGATTGCCCATAAAATTACTCCTTGGCAATTGCATTGGCGCTCTATCATGAAATCCTGTTTGTCAGATCTTGTATGCTTGGTTATGTTTTACTGGCAACTCAGTGGGCAGTGGCATCCATATACTGTTTTGGGAAAGGGAAACTGTCCTACATAGTGACCCACCATTCTGAGGTGTGAAATGTATTATTTAACTTGCTACATGCTAGCTAATATGATTAAGCACCACAGTGAGGTGTAAATAGTGTTCCCAGTGGCCAGGTTTCCATCTAATTGGTAACAGATGTTCATGCAAACATAAAAAAATCTATTTTTTTTCATCAGTGGAGTGTTTTTAGCAAACGGACTTGTTGCTGATTTTAAAAAATCAGCATGTGATGAGGTAGTGCACAAAAAAAAGTACTTTTTTGCTTAAGTTTTCATTTACCGAATCAAAATCTAAAGTTCAATGTGTTTCCATCGCATTTTAAACTCTTAAAAAAAAATGTTTACATGAGATGAATATGGATACTTTTTATTTGTCAAACGGCAGTCAAGCATCGATCATCATATCACCCGAATAAGACCCTCTTTATTTATTGGAAAGGCGTTTGAAGGTAATCAGAATTTATTTAATCTGTAGCCTAATAAAACTGCATGGTTTCCCGAATCAAAGTGGGAGGATCATACACCATATGGCATGACTCCAAGTTTTCTCCGATATGATGGTAATTATATGATCTGTCAACATTTATACAATTTTACCAACACCTCCTAATTACATCACAGGCTCACAACTGTATTGATTTATTTTATATTGTATGACTTGTACTCGCATAACAACTGGATGGAAACGTGGTTAGTGATTCACAACTTCGCCTGGCCAGAAAAGTAGGCAGGAGTTCAGCTTCATTCCAGTTGGAAAAGGATTGAAAGGTTGATTCAAAAGTAATCCTAACGGTGAAAACTCATTTTCACCCCCTGCTCTCAGTATCTCAGAGGTGAAAATGTTTCTAAAATAGATTCAATTGCGGTATGTTTTCCAAATAAATGTTATTCAGTCTTATCAAATGGCAAGTTACAATCTATTTTGTTGTTCTGTAGTATAATGGTGTTGAGCTTAAATCCCATTTTAATTCTACATTTGTTTGTGTGTTTGCATTATTGACAAGCTTACAATCTTACAGGAAAAGGACGATATGTTTAGAAATATGAAAAATTATTTATTGTAGATTTGTTACTTTGCCTATAGTATGTCCAATCAGTGTTGTTCTAATTTATTTTTCTAAATAAATACATTTTACTCAATGTATCCTTCCCCTTGTGATGCATCAGTATTTTTTGAAGTATTGTACAAATACAAAAGGTAAATAAAAGATAATAAAATATTCAATTTGAGAAGTTTTTACAGCTTAGGTCCACATATATCTCATAATCTCATTTCAAATGTAAAATTGCAATTACACCACTCTGCACAGTATGTGGTTGTCGCAACTTCCTCACCATTAGAGGTTTCTCCAGTCTCTTTTTCCCCCGTTCCCCACTTCCTGTCAGCAGTCATTATCTCATTGACTTCTCTCCCTGGAGGTCTGGTGTGGAACGCTGTTATCAAGAGGCTGCTGTGTGAAGACATGCACACACACACATGCACTGGCACGCACACACAAATACAGAGGTCTTCCCTTAAAACCTCTGATCTCCTGAGCCGGGTGAGGGACGCTTATAGGTGGCTGGGCCTTGTGAAACAGCAAATGTATGGCCCCAAGTAGTGAATTTAGGGATGAAGAATCATGTATGGCTTTGTTATCCTCTTTGTTCTCATTAAATACACTCTGAGCCCAAAGTATGTGGCCATTGGCCACTTGCAGAACTGACCTAATCTTCTTTGGTAGGAGGTTGAACTGCAAAACACCTATAGGATCAATACTCAGAGCCATACAGTTGATGAAAATAGTCTTTGCGTGTATATATGTGTGTGACTACAAATGCGTGAGGGAATAGGACAGGGTGAGAGGGAGCGAAAGAAGGACAGAGGGTGAGAGGGAGACAGGGAGCGAAAGAAGGACATAGGGTGAGAGGGAGACAGGGAAAGAGTTATGCAGGTTATTTTTAAAGCATTCCCTCCGTAGATAAGTGACAGGAAATCTCAGATGACAAAAGCAGTGGGCCTGTACACCCTTAAGTGTGTGAACTGATAAACGTGTGCGTTTTTCAATGTGTATGAGAAGAATGCGTATGATAAAATGAGTTTCCATTGCACATGACATTGGCATCCTAAACCTTTTCATGTTGCTAATTGAACATTGACCAAAGAAGGAATGTGTTGATGTCGGATACGGTCTCCTGACAATGGAAAGTATTTGAAGATGGTGGATGAAGATATCCCTCTAGTGGTGTGGGGGCTGTGCTTTGGCAAAGTGGGTGGGGTTATATCCTGCCTGTTTGGCCCTTTCCGACGATACCCCCGGACAGGGCCAAACAGGCAGGATATAACCCCATCCTGACCCCTCCTGTCTCATCCTCCAGTAATAATGTTGCAATAGTTTGTGCGGGGGGCTAAGGTCAGTCTGTTACATCTGGAGTATTTCTCTTGTCTTATCTGGTGTCCTGTGTGAATCTAAGTAGGATCCCTCTAATTCTCTCTCTTTCTCTTGGAAGACCTGAGCCCAAGGACCATGCCTCAGGATTACCTGGCCTGATGACTCCTTGCTGACCCCAGTCCACCTAGTCATGCTGCTGCTCCAGTTTCAACTATTTTGCCTGCAGCTATGGAACCCTGACCTGTTCACTGGACGTGCTACCTTGTCCCGGACCTAGGGGTGAAGAATTATGGATGTCTTTGGTATCTTCTTTGTTCTCATTAAATACCCTCTGAGCCCAAAGTATGTGGCCAATGGCCAAAACCTGCTGTTTTGGACTCTCTCTCTACCGCACCTGCTGTCTCTAACTCTGAATGATCGGCTATGAAAAGCCAACTGACATTTACTCTTGAGGTGCTGACCTTTTGCACCCTCTATAACCACTGTGATTATTATTATCTGACCCTGCTGGTCATCTATGAACGTTTGAACATCTTGGCCATGTTCTGTTATAATCTCCACCCGGCATAGCCAGAAGAGGACTGGCCACACCTCAGAGCCTGGTTCCTTTCTAGGTTTCTTATTAGGTTCTGATCTTTCTAAGGGAGTTTTTCATAGCCACTGGGGTTTTAGACTGGATTTCTGTACAGCACTTTGTGACAACCGCTGATGTAAAAAGGGCTTTTCATAAATACATTTGATTGAATGTGATTGACTGATATTTCACCAACAACAGTTTTCACCAACATCATTAAAAAAATCTATAAAATAAAGCATAGCTTGATCCAACTATGAAGATTTATTTAACTAGGCAAGTCAGTTAAGAACAAATTCTTATTTACAATGATGGTCTAGGAACAGTGGGTTAACTGCCTTGTTCAGGGGCAGAACAACAGATTTTTACCTTGTCAGCTCGGGGATATGATCTAACAACGTTTCGGTTAATGGCCCAACACTCTAACCACTAGACTACTTGCTGCCTCCCATGACATGCAGTTATGACTTCTCAACAATATCGCTATAAAACTATCTGGATACATCGGTTTTTACAAACCACTAATTTCATCAGATCTGCCTTGGCGAGTCTGTAACATTCTAATTCTACTGAATATGCAAAATTATTTATTTCAACACGTCTGCACATGTACATTGGGGATCTGGTCTTGCTTGCTTGCTGCTTGCTTGCTAGTCATGTCCCTGATAATGGATTCACACTATCAGTCACACATTACAGAACATGGGATGGGAAAATGAGAGAGATTGCCTAAGGGCTGAACCTGCCAATCAACTGTCCATTTATATGTAAGAATGGACGGACACAAGGACACAGAGGGTCCTCATATTTCGGAAATCAGTTGGGATCTCAACCAATGTTCCCTCCTAAGCTGCTCGTCTGCGGGGGGGCGTGCAGTAGCCCAGAGACTGCCCGAGGCAGAGTGCAGAAGAAATATCAGCCAACAGAGAGAAGCACGGGACTGAACATCACTCAACTTTCTAAAGTTTTTCCTTTTAGTTAACACTATCAACTTTCCCCTTTACTGTGGCAATTGTGATCGAATCAACACAATATTAGCCACCTTCAATGCAACAAACCAAAAACAAAACAAACTATGCAAGAGATTTTGTTGTAGGCAGAACAAATCAGAGTAGGATTCCATTGCACACAACTCAGCCCATACTATACACAAACCGGTGTGACATAACCAATCAGAACTGGAGTCGGTCTATATGCAAATAGACCATTGCCATATATGGATCTGTGCCATTTACTTGGAACTGGACTGTGTTTACAGCTGTGGTCGTGAGTAGATGGGCTTCTTTTGAGTTCAAAGCAAAAGCTGCATGTGCACATTTTTTTCATATCCTTTGCTAGTTAGTGAGTTATTATCCCAGTTATAGAACATTCGTAGTCAGCAATAGGGGAGTGATTGCTTCTTACAAGAGCACGAAACGTGTACATTTCTAGACATCTTTGAAAAGCAGGTCAGGTAAAGAGTTATTTTTGTCTTAAAGGGGCGGTGTTGTATTTTGAGACAGGCTTGAATAAGATAATTAGCCAATAGGCAAGGGTAGCATAATTTGTCTGATTCTCTGTAATAATGATATGGGAATAATAATGGATTTTGTTTTGTAGTGTTTTTTTGCATCAAGCAACAGAACATTTTCAGTCACCTCATTGTCTGAAGGACAAGTGGATAAACAGTTAATGTCAAGCCCTGCATGTTTTTTTTCCAAAAGTCTCATGGAATTTAGGCCTACATTGAACATTACACATTGACTGCTACTGTAGGCTGAATGATAGAACAGCTATTTCCATGTTAAAATGTTATGGGATGCATTTTCTCCATTGTTTTTGATGGTACAGTGCCTTGCGAAAGTATTCGGCCCCCTTGAACTTTGCGACCTTTTGCCACATTTCAGGCTTCAAACATAAAGATATAAAACTGTATTGTTTTGTGAAGAATCAACAACAAGTGGGACACAATCATGAAGTGGAACGACATTTATTGGATATTTCAAACTTTTTTAACAAATCAAAAACTGAAAAATTGGGCGTGCAAAATTATTCAGCCCCTTTACTTTCAGTGCAGCAAACTCTCTCCAGAAGTTCAGTGAGGATCTCTGAATGATCCAATGTTGACCTAAATGACTAATGATGATAAATACAATCCACCTGTGTGTAATCAAGTCTCCGTATAAATGCACCTGCACTGTGATAGTCTCAGAGGTCCGTTAAAAGTGCAGAGAGCATCATGAAGAACAAGGAACACACCAGGCAGGTCCGAGATACTGTTGTGAAGAAGTTTAAAGCCGGATACAAAAAGATTTCCCAAGCTTTAAACATCCCAAGGAGCACTGTGCAAGCGATAATATTGAAATGGAAGGAGTATCAGACCACTGCAAATCTACCAAGACCTGGCCGTCCCTCTAAACTTTCAGCTCATACAAGGAGAAGACTGATCAGAGATGCAGCCAAGAGGCCCATGATCACTCTGGATGAACTGCAGAGATTTACAGCTGAGGTGGGAGACTCTGTCCATAGGACAACAATCAGTCGTATATTGCACAAATCTGGCCTTTATGGAAGAGTGGCAAGAAGAAAGCCATTTCTTAAAGATATCCATAAAAAGTGTCGTTTAAAGTTTGCCACAAGCCACCTGGGAGACACACCAAACATGTGGAAGAAGGTGCTCTGGTCAGATGAAACTAAAATTGAACTTTTTGGCAACAATGCAAAACGTTATGTTTGGCGTAAAAGCAACACAGCTCATCACCCTGAACACACCATCCCCACTGTCAAACATGGTGGTGGCAGCATCATGGTTTGGGCCTGCTTTTCTTCAGCAGGGATAGGGAAAATGGTTAAAATTGATGGGAAGATGGATGGAGCCAAATACAGGACCATTCTGGAAGAAAACCTGATGGAGTCTGCAAAAGACCTGAGACTGGGACGGAGATTTGTCTTCCAACAAGACAATGATCCAAAACATAAAGCAAAATCTACAATGGAATGGTTCAAAAATAAACATATCCAGGTGTTAGAATGGCCAAGTCAAAATCCAGACCTGAATCCAATCGAGAATCTGTGGAAAGAACTGAAAACTGCTGTTCACAAATGCTCTCCATCCAACCTCACTGAGCTCGAGCTGTTTTGCAAGGAGGAATGGGAAAAAATGTCAGTCTCTCGATGTGTAAAACTGGTAGAGACATACCCCAAGCGACTTACAGCTGTAATCACAGCAAAAGGTGGCGCTACATAGTATTAACTTAAGGGGGCTGAATAATTTTGCACGCCCAATTTTTCAGTTTTTGATTTGTTAAAAAAGTTTGAAATATCCAATAAATGTCGTTCCACTTCATGATTGTGTCCCACTTGTTGTTGATTCTTCACAAAAAAATACAGTTTTATATCTTTATGTTTGAAGCCTGAAATGTGGCAAAAGGTCGCAAAGTTCAAGGGGGCTGAATACTTTCGCAAGGCACTGTAGGCCACTCTGGTAAGCCTACATTATGATCAAATAGCCACAGTAGGCTACTTGGCCACTCTTAAAACTGTAACTTAAAGTGCGTACAGCCTCAGTGTTCACAGTAAGCGCACGCTGGAAGTTGCACAGAATTTTCACAACTTTCAAGTTTGCGCTCAGCAGACCTGAAATTTGCTAAGTGACGGGAAAAAATGACAGAGAACATTGTTCTCATCTTAAGATCTTAGTGTTGAGAGTTACAATAGTAAAATACACAAGGTGCAATTTCGAAACTTGGTTGCAGCAGTTTTCCTCACAGGCAGTCACTCAATTAGCCAATGTCAGCTAAACATTTTTAGATTGGCAAATTAGCCTAGCTAGCTATCCCCCCATTGATTTTGGCAGTCACTCTCACTACCATATCATATTATCCCATCAAAAATCATGGCAAAATGTGTAGAACTGAGGAAAATTATCTTTAAAACTGCAAATTAAATTGTTCTTTAAAGCAAACTAATTTGTTGATCTTTTATTAATAAAATAATTGTTTTGCTCCCGGACCCCTTAGTATGATTTAAATTATAGTTTTTTTTATCCCGGTGCTGAGTTAATGTATAACGGCTAATTGTACAGCTAATAGGCTATGTGTTTGTAGATCGACTGAGGCGAATTAAGTTGAATGAAGCTACAGCAACTAATATCCGGACCTCACTAAAACTCAGACCCTGGCTACGGCCCTGCACACAAGATATACTGAACACTTCCTTTGACAAATAACATATGTACAGTGGGGCAAAAAAGTATTTAGTCAGCCACCAATTGTGCAAGTTCTCCCACTTAAAAAGATGAGAGAGGCCTGTAATTTTCATCAAAGGTACAATTCAACTATGACAGACAGGATTTTTAATTAATTTATTTGAAAATTATGGTGGAAAATAAGTATTTGGTCAATAACAAAAGTTTATATAAGTAATATATAAGTATAAGTTTATAAGTTACATACCCTTTGTTGGCAATGACAGAGGTCAAACGTTTTCTGTAAGTCTTCACAAGGTTTTCACACACTGTTGCTGGTATTTTGGCCCATTCCTCCATGCAGATCTCCTCTAGAGCAGTGATGTGTTGGGGCTGTTGCTGGGCAACATGGACTTTCAACTCCCTCCAAAGATTTTCTATGGGGTTGAGATCTGGAGACTGGCTAGGCCACTCCAGGACCTTGAAATGCTTCTTACGAAGCCACTCCTTCGTTGCCCGGGCGGTGTGTTTGGGATCATTGTCATGCTGAAAGACCCAGCCACGTTTCATCTTCAATGCCCTTGCTGATGGAAGGAGGTTTTCACTCAAAATCTCACGATACATGGCCCCATTCATTCTTTCCTTTACACGGATCAGTCGTCCTGGTCCCTTTGCAGAAAAACAGCCCCAAAGCATGATGTTTCCACCCCCATGCTTCACAGTAGGTATGGTGTTCTTTGGATGCAACTCAGCATTCTTTGTCCTCCAAACACGATGAGTTGAGTTTTTACCAAAAAGTTATATTTCGGTTTCATCTGACCATATGACATTCTCCCAATCTTCTTCTGGATCATCCAAATGCTCTCTAGCAAACTTCAGATGGGCCTGGACATGTACTGGCTTAAGCAGGCACTGGCACTGCAGGATTTGAGTCCCTGGCGGCGTAGTGTGTTACTGATGGTAGGCTTTGTTACTTTGGTCCCAGCTCTCTGCAGGTCATTCACTAGGTCCCCCCGTGTGGTTCTGGGATTTTTGCTCACCGTTCTTGTGATCATTTTGACCCCACGGGGTGAGATCTTGCGTGGAGCCCCAGATCGAGGGAGATTATCAGTGGTCTTGTATGTCTTCCATTTCCTAATAATTGCTCCCACAGTTGATTTCTTCAAACCAAGCTGCTTACCTATTGCAGATTCAGTCTTCCCAGCCTGGTGCAGGTCTACAATTTTGTTTTCTGGTGTCCTTTGACAGCTCTTTGGTCTTGGCCATAGTGGAGTTTGGAGTGTGACTGTTTGAGGTTGTGGACAGGTGTCTTTTATACTGATAACAAGTTCAAACAGGTGCCATTAATACAGGTAACGAGTGGAGGACAGAGGAGCCTCTTAAAGAAGAAGTTACAGGTCTGTGAGAGCCAGAAATCTTGCTTGTTTGTAGGTGACCAAATACTTATTTTCCACCATAATTTGCAAATAAATTCATAAAAAATCCTACAATGTGATTTTCTGGATTTTCTTTTCTCATTTTGTCTGTCATAGTTTAAGTGTACCTATGATGAAAATTACAGGCCTCTCTAATCTTTTTAAGTGGGAGAACTTGCACAATTGGTGGCTGACTAAATACTTTTTTTGACCCACTGTATATCAACTACCATGGGATGTTCTTTTTAAAAGTAATTATTTCCACATTCAAAAGGGTATGCTCAGTAATAAGTGGTTATGCCCATAGGCCTAAAAGAACAAGAACATTACAGCTACTCCAGGATAGCTCCAACTCGCACTATTACACATGAAGAATGATCAACAAGAACATTACAGAGTCCAAAGGCGTTGAAGTCCATGCCTCGACTGACAAACTGCACATCCTCGGTACACTACTTTTCTGTGCGTCAAGTAACACAATGGTTTTGCAATTTCAGCTGAAATCTCTATGCGCTATCTTTGCCTACAGGAAATAAGCTCATCCTAGACAGCATCCCATCTAGCACAGTTGGTAGAGCATGGCACTTGCAATGCCAGGGTTGTGGGTTCAATTCCAATGGGGGACCAGTATGAAAATGTATGCACTCACTACTGTAAGTCGCTGGATAAGAGTGTCTGCTAAATGATGTAAATAGAGGCTCTTATTCACTGAACAGACAGATTGTTCTTGCCTGTCTGTGAGGCCTCTTGTTATTTTAGGTGTTTTGAAAAATGTGACAGTATCCTCCAGACAAACAAAATGACATATGTATCTGTGATACACTGAAGTCACCCCCTGGTCTGTTATTTAATGCAGTTATTATTTATAGTTTAATGATAGCAATGGACTCAGGACAATTGATAAATATGTGTGATATGGCTCTTTCTGCAGTGCAAATTGCCTCTGTTGTTGTTGGCTATCTAGCCCCACTCTCATCCAAGGGCATTTATCATATTGTGACACATTATCACACATATTTTGTATTTGTTTTTGTAGATTCGGGGTCCATTTGTGAATTTTACAGTGTTCCAGAGCTATTCATGCAAACCCAGAACAAGCTCAATATAAAAGGTTGGACAGAGGCTGAGAGTAACATGAGAGTAACATGCCTCATTTGATGGGGGTATGTTTGCATTGGTGTACCTTTACAATGGTTATATGTATAGCATACCACTGCATTTACTGTACTAGAGCTGGGACGATAAAGTGAGCATTTTTGACACCGAACAAACCGGCCACTTATCGTAGACATTTTGCTGATATCATTCATTACGATAAATAACCTATAGGGCCCTGCTAGAGAAATATGAAGTTTGAAATTAAATAACTTTGTTAATATGGGTGATTGTTAATGGGACAATTGATAGCTAGTAGTTTTAAGGGTAATATAAAAAATAACTGTGGTGCACACCATTATAAACTTAGCGTTCAATTTATCGTTGTCGTGATAATTCAGTCAATTTATTGTGATATGGATATTGGTCCATATCGCTCAGCTCTAGTGTTTACACCCTCACTCTCTATGAAGCAGGAAAAATACACGAAGAATCATGGCTTTCCTTCTCTGTTTGGATTCCCACCACAGAGAGGAGCTCAGACCTCAGTGCCTGCGAGGCAGGTGATGCATCCAGGGTTGACATGGAGGAGATCAGACCCCTGTGCACTTTCATTCCTCATTGATCCCAGGTCTGCTGTGACTGACACTTCTGGGTTCTGCTGGCATTTATGAGGAGGTGAGCTATAGAGAATCAATGCATGAAAAAATCCAGGCATTATTTTATGTCATTATCACACCTAGAATAGAAAATATTCAGCATTTTCTTGACATACCATTTTCATCAAGCTGACAGTCATCTCCCCTGCAATGAGATGAATAAATACTTGAATCTATACCCATACTGAATTTACCTGCCTAGTGCCTACTGTTAATTTGACAACATTAACACCAAACCTGCATACTGTAATCTCTCTGAACAGATTCTCGTGGACAGATGAAAACAGTAAATGACTAACTTTCGCGAGAGAATTTTACTTCTGGGTAACCGAGATTATGTATACAGTGAATCTGAAGCGTGGTTATTGGGATTAGCAATTTAGTCCTAAATCTGATTGGTCATTTGATAGGCGTGAAATTGTCTGACTTCTATCTATATCAACAGTGTGCGTCTTTTTGCATGTATGTTTTGGTGCTTCATTCAACATGTGTCTCTGACTTGGCCCGTAGATAAAGGACGACTGTCGCTTTAATAATTCCACTTTAATCAAAATCCCCAGTTAATCCCCCTCCCCTTTACCAGGAGTTCACGTAGCCCGTGGTCCCGGGGATCGGATGAGGCTCTCCCGAGTGACATAGCTGCGACACAAGAGGGGACGGAGAGGAGAACCGCAAATAACAACGGCAGGTAGTAAAAGCCGTCAGCGTGTTTAGAGCGTTTACCGTGAGCCATGAATTGAATGGAATTTGAAGCAGTTGTAGCTCTTTACAATAATCTGTCGCGTATGCAACAGGCTCACTGCACCGGACCTCATGTTTGTTTCTCACAACAGCCACAAACCTTCACTTTCTCCTGTTTTACATGCAAGAGTTTGAACTGAAAATCCCATTAAATTATTCCTATTATGCTGCATCTCATCTAGGAATTCTTTGGCGTCACCAACTGTGGGATGGTGCACGTGTCACCTGTAACTTTCAGTGTGTAATATTCTTATTCGTTGGGGTTTTATGGCGGTGTACATAACAGTAGTACATGTTGACTAGACCGGGCACGCATTTTGATTTTGTTAATCCACACCAGATGCGATCAAGCCATGCAGGTTGAAATATCAAAACGATCTCTGAACCAACTATATTCATTTGGAGACAGGTCTAAGCACATGAAACGTTCATGGACATTTAGCTAGCTAGCATGTTGTTGCTAACTAATTCGTCCTGGGATATAAATATTGGCTTGTTATTTTACCTGAAATGCACAATGTCCTTTTTTACTGGATCTTTGTAGAATTTTGACCCATTTTGAGTCAACACAATATCGTGTGGTCCCTACTCAACAATTGATCCACAGGTAAACAGGGGAACCTATTTTGTTTCTAAGACTTTCTATGACGGTTGGCAAACAACTTTAATAAGGTGCGTTACCACCACCAACTGGACTGGAGTGTGCACCTCAGTTCATCTTTCAATGGCAGAGGTGGGACTTGCAGCGCCTCAGAAATAGAACCAATCTCTATTTTAGCACCTGGCTGCGCAGAGGGCGTTGGCAGTTTGGATGCAATGATTGAATAACATGTATATGTACATTTATTTTGTCATGCTCTCGCACTGTGTTGCATGCCGTGTGGTCAGCATGTCATGTGCATTACTGTGCATTCTCCTTCAGTATGGAATAATTGTGTTTACGGCGGGGTGGGCACTTCTTGGGCGGGGTTGAACCGATTTCCATGTGTGCACTGCAAATCAAATGTAATTTGCCACATGCTTCATAGACAACTGCTGTAGACGAACAGTGAAATGCTTATTTATGTGTCCTTTTCCAACAACACAGAGTTAAAAACAGAGATGAAAAATAGAACATCGAAATAGTAACTCGAGGAATAAATACACAGTGAAATACAATAGAAATAACTTGGCTATATACATGTTATTTCTGAGTCTGAGTCGATGTGCAGGGGTACGAGGTCATTGGAGGTAGTAGGTATGTACATATAGGTATGGGCAACAGGGTAGATAATAGGCTGAGCTGGAGCAGCAGCATATGTGGAGTGTGAAAGTGCGTGTCATTATGCATGCACATGTTATGTGTTTGTGTTGGGGTGTCAGTGTAAGTATGTGCAGTGTGTGCATATAGTCAGTGCAAAAATAATTAGTTAAAAAAGCAGAGAGAGCAGTCTGTGGCTTGGTTGGCATGAGTCTTTGAAAATATTTTGGTCAGGGAACAATCCTTTCAGCCTCCTGAGAGGGAAGGGGAGCAGTCGGGCCCTCTTCACAACTGTGTGTGTGGACCATGTTAATTCCTTAGTGATGTGGACACTGAGGATCTTGAGGCTCCAAACTCGCTCCACTACAGCCCCATCGATGTGGATGTGGGCGTGCTCGCACCTCCATTTTCTGTAGTCCATTAACAGCTCCTTTGTGTTGCTGACATTGAGGGAGAGGTTGTTGTCCTGGCAGTCTGACATCCTCCCTATAGGCTGCCTCACCATCGGTCAGTAATCAGTCCTATCACCATCGTGTCGTCAGCAAATGTGATGGTGTTGAAGTCGTGCATGGCCATGCAGTCATGGATGAACAGGGAGTACAGGAGGTGACTAAGCACCCATCCCAGAGGGGCCCCCATGTTGATGGTCAGCGTGGTGGATGTGTTGTTGCCTACCCTCTCCACCTTGGGCCGGCCCGTCAGGAAGTCCAGGACACAGTTGCAGAAGGAAGTGTTCAGTCCCAGGGTCTTGAGCTTGGTGATGAGTTTGGAGGGGACTATGGTATTGAATGCTGAGCTGTAGTCCATGAACAGCATTCTTACATAAGTATTCCTTTTGTCCAGACAGGTGAGGGCAGCGTGGAGTGCAATAGCGATTGTGGATCTGTTGGGTTGGTATGCAAATTTGGGTCCAGGGTGACTGGGATGATGGTGCTGATGTAAGACGTTCAAAGCATTTCATGGCTATAGATGTGAGTGTTACAGGGCGATAGTCATTTAGGCAGGTTACGCTAGCATTCTTGGGCACGGGGACAGTGGTGGTCTGCTTGAAACAAGTTGGTATTACAGACCGGGTCAGGGATAGATTGAAAATGTAAAGACACTTGTCAGCTGGTCAGCGCATGCTCTAAGTACGCGTCCTGATTCCTGTCTGGCCCCACGGCCTTGCAAATGTTAACCTGTTTAATGGTCTTATTGACATCGGCTAAGGAGAGCAAGATCACACAGTTGTCAGGAACAGCTGGTGCTCTCATGCATGGTTCATTGCTGCTTGCCTCGAAGCGAGCATAGAAGGCATTTAGCTTGTCTGGTAGGCTCGTGTCACTGTCACTGGGCAGCTCTCTGCTCTTTTTCCCTTTGTAATCAGTGTTCGTTTGCAAGCCCTGCCACATCCGACAAGTGTCAGAGCTGGTGTGGTAGGATTCCATTTTAGTCTTATTGAAGCTTTGCCTGTTTGATGGCTCGTCAGGGGTCTAAATGGAATTTCTTGAAAGGGTCCAGATTAGTGTCCTGCTCCTTGAAAGCGGAAGCTTTACCCTTTAGCTCAGTGCGGATGTTGCCTGTTATCTATGGCTTCTGAATACTTCGGAAAGTATTCAGCCCGCTTGACTTTTTACACATTTAGTTACGTTACAGCCTTGTTCTGAAATTGATTCAATCGTTTTTTCCCCCGTCATCTATCTACATACAATACTCCATAATGACAAAGCAATAACAGGTTTTTAGATTTTTTTTGCTAATTTATAAAAAATATAAAATAACATTTACATAAGTATTCAGACCCTTTACTCAGTACTTTGTTGGTGGTTCCAAAATTCTTCCATTTAAGAATGATGGAAGCCATTGTGTTCTTGGGGACCTTCAATGTTGCAGACATTTTTTACCCTTCCACAGTGCCTCGATACAATCCTGTTTCAGAGCTCTACGTACATTTCCTTCGACCTCATGGCTTGGTTTTTGCTCTGACCTGCACTGTAAACAGTGAGAACGTATATAGACAGGTGTGTGCCTTTCCAAATCATGTCCAATCAATTGAATTTACCACAGGTGGACTGCAATCAAGTTCTCAAGGATGATCAATAGGAACAGGATGCACCTGAGCTCAATTTCGAGTCTCTTAGCAAAAGGTATGAATACTTATGTAAATAAGGTATTACTGTTTTTTATATTTAATACATTTACTATAATGTCTAAACCTGTTTTTGTTTTGTCATTATAGGGTATTGTGTCTAGATTGAGGGGAAAAAAATTATTTAATCAATTTTAGAATTGGCTGTAACATAACAAAATGTGGAAAAAGTCCAGGGGTCTAAATACTGTCCGAATGCACTGTAGGTATTGTCATATTATTGCCAGTCACCTTTTGTTCGTCGTATGTTATTCGACCAAACAAAATCATACGTTATTCTTCATTAATGATTACTTGTCGATCACCAAACATTTCTGTAAAAAAAAAAAAAAAACCTTGCATACCTCTTTATTTTGTCCCCCGCTGTTGGTGGTAGGTGCACTTGATGCAATAGTCCTGGCGCCGGGAAGGCAAAGTGTTCCCATTTTAAACCATTTAATGTCTCTGAAGGTAGAACTCCACCTACTCGGCAGGCCCAGAGAGCAGATGAAGTGCACCTATAGGCCTACCGCTGTTCAATCAGATAGCTTAGAGCACTGTCTACTCAGTTTCCTTGAGCCATAGGCAATAAAGAGAAGCCTCAAACGCACAGCTAAGTTAATACTGTGAGATTTCAAAACTTTTAAAACCCTGACTAGAGACAGACTCAATGCATACCGCAAAGAGCTGCTGTTTTCATGAGTAAGGTCATGTTTAAGTTGTTGTTCAGCACTGTCAACAGTTTTATAAGCCATAAAATGTGTGTTCTCCCTACTTCCACTTATGCTACAACCAGCACTGCAGCTGCAATGAGTGAGTATAGAAAAGTGTTCCGATAAGCTTGCGTTGTTATTGTTAGCGGCTTGTGTCTTTTTTAATATCGAATAATATTTCTTGTGTTTTTTAAGTTATGTTTTAAAAAAAATCAGAGCGGTAGATCCTGTCTTCCATTTTGACTCAAAGTGATCTTAACTCAGAAAACGTCGGTGACCACTGATTTACATGGTTTTTGTAACTATAGGCAGAGAGGGTCTGAGTGACAAGTCCGCCTGTCGTTGCAGACAGAAATGGAACATGAATATAGTGATAGATGATTGTGCAATGTGGAGGGAGTTATTGAATTCTAGTCAAAAAGAGGCAGTCAAGTAGATAGACCAGTGCCAGTGCTTTCCCACTCCCACATGAAAGAATCTGCTCCTGGCTCTCTCTCAGGAGTTAGCAGACCAGAGAGACTGAGCATCACCCCTTCGCCCCCCCACCCGTCTACCATCGCATGCCTTCAACTGTCTGATAAAGTCACCTCATTGTGGATGACCTCACAGGCTGTCACACACCCATCGCTGCTCGCCTGACCAGAGGGTTGCTATAACAGGAGAGGACAAGAGTTGCTAGAAGATTTTCTGCGCTCGCAAAAACAAGTTCATGTTCTGCATAAATGAGCCAATAGCTGTGCTCATACTCAGCGAGTGTTATGTCATCGAATACTATATCCACCTAATCAACTATCATATCATGTGCCTCAGTCTAAGTAACAGAGATATTTTCCAGTCCAGCTAACAAGATAATTCTGATGCTGAGGATGTCTCTATTATTAGCTTAGCTAAGTGCAACAGCCCAGTTTGTATATTTTGTTTTATGATCACATTCTACTTAAGTCACAGATATAGTACTCACGTGAGGGATACGTCACATAAAAAGGCATTTTGGTTTGCTCTTAAAATACTTCCAGAAAAGAATACCTGAATTAGCAAGCTTCAGTTTTTTTATGGTGTGTGTTATGGTTGACGTGTCTGTCAGACACAATTACCTTTGTCTAAACATCAGGTGGCCTATCGTTCAGAGAGTCTCAGAGACACAGCCGATTGGGAGACTATAGCTCTGAGCTTGTTTGACTTGTCAGGAATAGGACCACTGGTACTAGCTCTGCACTGGGTTTCTTAAGAGAGTGAGATCCAGGGAGGGCACACTGTATCCCCTTAGGATTAGCCCTCCTCCCTTTTGTGTTTGTCCTGGATGGTGGGCCAGCCCGGAAGGGTGTTTTAAAGTTTTATTAGTCGTATGTACAGGGATACACTTGGTACACACCGTCTAACGAAAATGCTTACTTGTGGGTGTGTGCGTGAGTGCATGTGTGCTAAGGTTCGGCGAATCAGAGCAGGTGGTCAGTAGTCTGATTTTGTGTGTGTGGATAGGGATCCTGGGGAGATACATTGGGTTTAAATACACAATGGTGTATGGAAACTCAGGTGGACCCTTCCTTTTAAAAGCTTTTTGTTTTTGACCATTTTTATTTGTTTTTGTTTGGGGGCTTACAGGTAGGTAGGTACATTATCCATTTTAAAGTATATGTTTTTAAAGGCTGCCACTCAAAATAAAACAATAAAAATACATAGAGTTTAAGTGATAATAAATGAAATATAAACAGGAAAATGGAACAAAAAAAGGTGGCGGCCTCCATCCCCAAACTTCCATCCCATTCCTCCAACCCCACCCTGCCAACATGTCTTCATCCAACTCCACCCCTGGAAACCATGTTTCCCACCCCTCTTAGCAACTAGGGTTGCTTGTCAGTCACCCACTACCCCCCATCCCCCCCGGCTCCATTCCTGGCGACCAGAAAAACCCCTCAGAATAGCTCCCCTTCCCCGTGGGCCTGAAAGCAGAGAAAAGAAAAAAAAAATGGGTTAATATATTGTTTGCATGTATGTGTTGGGCTTTGGCTGAGAATAGTATATTGTTCCTTGACTAGCACCATTCATTCTCGCTGTTTGATCATTCTAATGTCATAACTTCTAATAGTAACTGTATCCACTGGTGAATTGGGAGAGCGTGAGATAATTGCCATCTAAGAGCAACATATTTTTTTTGCGGCAGTGCTGCGTGCCAGCAGTAACAGTCTCTGATATATTGAGAGATTCAAGGAGCTATCATTAAGTAGTATAATTCCTGCCTCGAGCGGCAGGTAGCCTAGTGGTTAGAGCGTTGGGCCAGTAACCGAAAGGTTGTTTGATTGAATCCCCGACCTACCAAGGTAAAAATATAATCTGTCATTCTGCCCCTGAACAAGGCAGTTAACCCACTGTTCCTAGGCTGTCATTGTAAATAAGAATTTGTTCTTAACTGACATGCCTAGTTAAATAAAGGTTAAATAAAGGTTAAGTAAATAAATAAATAAATAGATGCAAAGCATTGAATATTTACATTCTTGCACTTCGAAATACATTTTGTAACTTTGCCCCAGAAGCATTTACCTACAGGGCACTCCCACATCATATGGAGGAATGTGTCTACATGATTCAGGGGACACAGTGAAGAGTTGGGGCCAATTTCATCGTAAAACGTTTCCTTGGTGTTAAATACAGTCTGTGAACAAACGTAACATAAGTTGATGGTTCAGATTACGCGATGCCAAGGTAATATTTGTCCATATTCTGTTCCAGTTAACGGGTTGTTCAGATTCAATTAAATCTGTATACCATACTTTTTTAACGGCTAGCTCAGAATATGAGCTTTCCAAAAGTTGTTTCTATATTATAGAGATCGGTCCTTTTGGGAGCACGGATTATTTATTTATAAATCCCTTCATTGGATATTTTGGTAGTTGGGTTTCCCAAGGGACTCCATAGGGCAATATAGCTGACCTAAGTTGTAAATATAATAAACAAGGATTTGCCTGGTAATGTGTATGTGGTTTTTACGTCTTGGAATGTCCTCAAGCCATTACCGTCCGTGATATCGTCAAGGGTACGGATTCCACGTTTAGACCATTGTGGAGATGCAATAGGCCACTATCCAGATTGCAAGGCGTTATTGTGAAATATTGGAGTATGGACATGCCGTTTTGATTCCCAGTTATATTGTTTTGTGCCAAATAAAAACCGGTGTAATAATAGGACCAAAGTGTAGTTTACATTGTTTAAGGGATATGTCAGTGAGGACCACCTCTTCCAGGGCAATAACACACCATGTTTCTCTTTTATACTCCGACAGGGGGCAGAAGAATCGAATCCTGGCTAAACCTATTTCGGATGGTACGAAATCCCAGTGTCTGGAAATACAATTTAAAGTTTGGTTCGGGTAGTCCTCTTACATCTTTCCCTCTTTGCAAGTTTGTTAATTTATCCCAATAGCCAAAAGGGGAGACGAGGGAAGCATTGAACTACAGAAATTCAGCTGTCGCAATATATTAATTTTGACAATAGGTATTCTGCTGGTTAAAGCAACTGGGATGTCAGTCCATCTACTGAGGTCGGATTTAATTGATTTGTAAAAGTTGTAAAAGTTTCTGGCAATGGTTTTTCCAAGGAAGGTATTAATTATATCTATTGCTAAATATTTCAAATGGAAAATGATTGGGATTCCATAAGTAGAGATGGAGTCCTCCATCGGGGTCTTGATAGGCAGTTGGGCAGATTGATTGGTCTAGGATCTGGATTTGCCTAGGATCTTTTGGGAAGGATTAAGATGCGTTCTCTAGATAAAATAAGATATTGTTGGCGTATAATGAGATGACGTGATCTGTAGAATTAAGAGATATTTGTGAAATTTCTTTAGATTGTCGAATTTCTGAGGCCAGGGGCTCTTATACACAATAAAAATAGCAGAGGTGAGAGAGGATCACCTTGCTTGCTACTTTTAGTTATTCTGAACGGAACAGAGCAGGTATTGCCTGTTATTACTATGGCTGTGGGATTGGAATATAGTATATTAATCATATTAATGAAATTGCAGCCAAGTCCCATATGTTCCAAAACCAACCAAATATATGACGATTCTAGTCATTCAAAAGCTTTTTCTGCATTCAGAGAGAACTGTCCAAGAAGCATTGGTTTCTGATGAAGCATGAAAGATATGGAATAGACAGTGGTTATCTGAGGATAGATGTACCAATTTGGGTAAGTAAGATTTGAGACGACATGACAGAATTTTTAAAAATAGTTTAATATCTGTGTTTATCAAAGATGGAGGGCAATAATGAGAGCACTGGGTGGCATACTTTAAAAAAAAATCTAATCGAAATTAGTGGTATATTTACATCCCTTCCAAATGAACCTTTATGAATCATTTCAAGTAACAGTGGACCTAATTGATAAAAACAATCCTTTATTCATGTTATCCAATGTCCTTCTGAGTTCATGGAGGGAGATTTGGCTCCCAGCAAGCCGGCTTCCTCAGTTGAGAGAAGAGGAGTTCTTATATCTTTAAATAAGGACTTGATCTAGTTTGGTGTGGATTTGTAATTAGAGGTATATCATTATTTATAGAAACAGGAGAATCTTGGCCTCCCTAGTGGTGCAGCGTTCTAAGGCTTCACTACAGACCTGGGTTCGATCCCAAGCTGTGTCTCAACCGGCTGTAACCGGAAGTCCCATATGACGGCGTACAATTGGCCCAGTGTTGTTAGGGTTTTGCCGGGGGGGTGGGCTTTACTTGGAAATCGCTAGAGCATGATAAGTCATGTGGCAGGCCAGGTGCCTGCAGGCTGACTTCCGGGTTAAGCGGGTGGGTGTTAAGGAGCGGGGTTTGGTGAGTTTCGGAGGACGCATGACTCGATCTTTGCCTGTCCCGAGCCCGTTGGGGAGATGCAGCGATGAGACAAGATCGTAATTGGATATAATGAAATTGGGGGGAAAATATAAAATAAAAGGAGAATCTTTGGTTGAATTAATTTGGGTTCTGATAGTAATTCACCTGATTCAGATTCAATAGTTGCAATATCTGCTAATTGGTCATTACTGAGAAGCTTGCTTGCTTGCTAGTAGATGACTGGGTCGATTACCCTGGAAGCAATGGTTGAGTTTAACTCGATGGATGTCAAATTCTACTGTCTTATCACTATATTTAGATTAGTCTTGACTTTTAAGGGAGGAGTCGCTACCTTGTCTCAAAAGTGTTTGTTGAGAATGCTCTAACGTTGTTAACAACGTTGTTAACAACTTTTAAAGTACTGATATCTTCTTTAATTGTAATTTATTCAGCCCAGATGCAAATGCAGTTGCATTATTTTTAATAAAACCTTTAATGCCGTCCCATGAATTTTTGTTAATTAATACATTAATTCAATTTCTTAACAGAAATTAGGATTTTGTAGTAAAGAATCATTTTTTTTTTTTTTTTAGGAGATTATGCAATTTGTATCAGGCAGTAAGAAGCATGATGATCATGTCTGTCCCAATAACCAGTTTGGAATGAAGTTCATTCTTATAATATGCTGTTCAGACAATGAAAAAACTTTAGGATCATATGAATTTGGAGAATACATATTAACAAAGGCAATGTTCTTTCTATTATGGATACATTTAAGGAAAGGGATTCTGCCTTCCTGGTCGTTGCCTTTACCAAGGATGGTGATTTAAGTTTCTTCTGTATCATAATGATTACACCTTTTAGTTTTGTTTGGGGCTGATGATAATGATATTAAGGCCTCTCAAATTCCACAAGAGAATATCTAGCTTTGCCGTTGTTTTTTTTAAATGAAATTGTTATCTTTGGTGTTGATAAGCCCATATATGAAAAGGAAAAAAAGCAGGACCCACAGCGAAACCCACCCATTGGTCACTCTCCAACAGGAAATACCCTTTCTATAAATCGTTCCCTCTTCCCCGACCCCCTTCCCCAGCCCCCTTCCTCCCTAACCCCCAACCCACCCTCCCTCGGTTCTCCCCGCCCTGCACTATAATTACAGGGTTATAGCATAATGGCTAGTGGCAGCCTTAAATATAAAATCTCTTAAGCAGCATATTTTTGGTCTTTAGGTGTAAAACAATTATTATTATAATAAAGTGAAACAAAATAAGCAATCAATTCAGACCGTAACAATTAAGTTAGCACACTTTATAAGTAAGGGTGTGTAATGAAGAAAATATTATGAGAATGAAAACAAAAATAAGATGTGACAGATATGCAAGCCTTAATGCCTAAACGGTCAAACAAAATAGGATAGCTGTAAGATCAATATACAGTGCATTTGGAAAGTATTCAGACCCCCTTTTCCACATTTTGTTATGTTGAAGCCTTATTCTAAAATGGATTAAATACATTTGTCCCTCATCAATCTACACACACAATACCCCACAATACATTTTTGCAAATGTTAAAATTTGTAAAAAAAAAAAAAAAAAAAAGTATTTACATAAGTATTCAGACCCTTTGCTATGAGACTCGAAATTGAGCACCGGTGCATCCTGTTTCCATGAATCATCCTTGAGATGATTCAACAACTTGGTTGGAGTTCACCTGTGGTACATTCCATTGATTGGACATGCTTTGGAAAGGCATTCACCTGTCTACATAAGATCCCACAGTTAACAGTGCATGTCAGAGCACAAACAAAGCCACGAGGCCAAAGAATTTTCCATAGAGCTCCGAGACAAGATTGTGTAGAGGCACAGCTCTGGGGAACGGTACCAAAAACTGTCTGCAACATTGATGGTCACCAAGAACAAGTTTGGAACCATCAAGACTCTTCCTAGAGCTGGCCGTCCAGCTAAACTGAGCAATCGGGGGAGAAAGGCCTTGGTCAGGTAGATGACCAAGACCCGATGGTCACTCTGACAGCGCTCCAGAGTTCCTCTGTGGAGATGGGAGAACCTTCCAGAAAGACAACCATCTCTGCATAACTCCACCAATCAGGCCTTTATGGTAGAGGGGCCAAACGGTAAAAGGCACATGACCGCCCGCTTGTAGTTTGCCAAAAGGCACCTAAAGACTCTCAGACCATGATAAACAAGATTCTCTGGTCTGAGGAAACCAATATTGAACTCTTTGGCCTGAATGCCAAGCGTCATGTCTGGAGGAAACCTGGCACAATCCCTACGGTGAAGCATGGTGGTGGCAGCATCATGCTGTGTGGATGTTTTTCCGCGGCAGGGACTGGGAGACTAGTCAGAATTGAGGGCAAGGTGAACAGAGCAAAGTAAAGAGAGATCCTTGATGAAAACCTGCTCCAGAGCACTCAGGACCTCAGACTGGGTGAAGGTACACCTTCCATCAAGACAATGACCTTAAGCACACAGCCAAGACTATGCAGGAGTGGCTTCGGGACAAGTCTCTGAATGTCCTTGAGTGGCCCAGCCAGAGCCCGGACTTGAACCCAATTGAACATCTCTGGAGAGACCTGACAGTAGCTGTGCAGCGACAGTCCCCATCCTACTTGACAGAACTCGAGAGGATCTGCAGAGAAGAATGGGAGAAACATCCCAAATACAGGTGTGCCAAGCTTGTAGCGTCAGCTTTTTTTACTTTATCATTATGGGGTATTGTGTGTAGATTGATGAGGGAAAAAAACGATTTAATCCATTTTAGAATAAGGCTGTAATTTATTAACAAAATGTGGGAAAAGTCGAGGGGTCTGAATCGTTTCCGAATTTACTGAATGCACTCAGACCGCTGCGCCACTCGGAAGCCCCAAGGCATATCAGTTCTCGAGGCGCCACTACAGACCCTGGTTCGATCCCAGGCTGTATCACAACCGGCCGTGATCGGGAGTCCCATAGGGCGTTGCACAATTAGCCCAGGTTCGTCCGGGTTAGGGGAGGGTTTTGTAAATAAGAATTTGTTCTTAACTGACTTGCCTAGTTAAATAAAGGTCAAATAAATATTGTTCATTAATTGGCCTGGTGTTATCCATATTTAAATGTCCTGGATAATAGTTATCTTGTTCCTTGTACCGAAACATGAGGGTTATCCTCATCATTGTCTTATGCTGAGTGTAGCATCATAGCCATAGGCTAGGCTGCATGATTGTGCATTGATAGCATACCTGAATAATGAGCCAGATATTGGGGTTCCATCTCTCAGCTTGTCCCCTTTTGTGTTGGGTTGATGTGCTTCTCAAAGAGGTCTCGAGGTTCCTTGGTAGTGGGAAACATGTTTTCTGGAAGGTCGAGATAAGTTTTGCCGGAGTGGATAAAGCCGCATTTCAGGTTTAGTTTACGTAGCTGGAATCTCACCTCGTTTTAGGTCCTACATTATGTCATGGCTATTCAGAGGCCCCACCAAATTGATATCGTAACCCCGTCACACTGTGGTTGACTCAGCGGCTGAGGACAACCGTGAGCTACGTATAAACACGCAAGCGTGTATACACACAAACAATGCCTCTTACTCGTCCGACAGGTCACCCCTCTATATACAGTACCAAATTACACCCTACCTGTCAATCATGTATACGAGGCCTGTAGTGAAATGACTCTGTTACTCTATATCCTGGCTTTATAAAGTATGATGCAACAGGTCTTATTGACCTCCGGGTATATTTTACAGGACACTAACCTTGCAGGTCTGATAACCTGACCTGATTCCAAATATGACGGACCAAAAAGTGGCTGCTGGCTAAAATGTTCTGGTTCTGGGCAGTTTTATCCTGTTACCCAACCGTTAAGCAACTAAACTGGGGTAGATTTTTGCAGAAGTGGAACACATGGAGAAATCAGAGCGAATCAACTCTCTCTTGTCAACTGTATACAGCTACCATGATGTTAATTAGATGTTTCCTCAAGCCAACCCCAGTATGAGGTGTGAGGAGACACGGTTTCAGGAAGACCCTAGTCTGGAGTTAGGGGGGGGTATTGAAAAAAATCAGTTGGCCTAGGAAGGGGCTATATTAACCCTGTGAATCATGGCAGGACTGACATACCGGGTGTCCCCTTACATGCCATATAAGGGGACCCCCCACCCCCCACAATGCTACTGTGGTATCACTTTCTGCAGAGGAGTGGCTATTCTTAGGCTGTCACTTCAGCTCATCTGAGCAGGCAAGACCTCTCTTCCTCTGGTTCTCTTACTCTTTTCTGTCTGTCTTTCTCTCCTTATTTAAAAAGGGGTGGGTCGTGAATTACATATTCGTCTGTGGCTGTAGTGGGTTAGGTTTTTGTTTGCTGTGCTTTCAGTCTCATTTGACATTTCGTTTAGTTCTCAAGTGTACTTTTTTTTTGACCATTTTTTTTTTCTGCTTTCAGAAGCTACTTGGCTCCTGCCCCACCCCCCTCTACCTCATTTTTTTTGAAGAAGATTCAACCAAACAAGCAATCAAAGCCTTTGGAAGAATGAGTACCTACAACATTTCTCTGAGTGGGTCGGCCCCATGGGGCTTCCGATTGCAGGGAGGCAAAGATTTCAACATGCCCCTGACCATCTCCAGGGTAAGAGATCAATTCAGTATACATACATCCATACTTTGTACAAACAAACACACAGAGATTTCCACATCCCATATCCGATGTGTCTTTTGACCAATGAGATCATCCTTTTTCTTGCATTAAGCTTGAATCTAGATGTTGGGGTTTGTTTAATGTTCCGTGCTTGAAACGGGATACTTGGGACGGCCCAACTCTGACGTCATCCCATTGAAGTTTAAATTCAAAAAGATGAAGGTAAAGGGTAGTGGTTAAGGTTAGGGTTTAGGGTAGGGAAGTCCCAAGGATTTCACATAGCACTAACTGTCAGCCAACCCTTATAGGACATCAAATATTGAATTACTACTACGGTACTAGCACAGTACTTGTAGGTGTGTTGTTGTTAAACATGGTGGTCATTTTGGGATGTTTGGTTGATATATTAGATTGTTTGGGATGCAGTTTTATTACAGTAGTTTCAATAGGTTTTCTCACTGGTTGGTATCCATTGTGTGATTTTGGAAAATTCAGTGATTTAAGCTTGGCCTTTGCTAAAAAAGTCTGAGAATATGTTGTGTTCACCTTATCCTGTAGTGAGTGGTATGTTCACCTCACACATTGTAAAGGCCTAAAGACTTGATTGGTTTATGGTGGTAGGAGCTGTGAGTTAGGGGTAGGCGATGTTAAAATTGTTACACCACAGTTGATGGTGAGAATGTAGGCCTACGTATGTATTTTCAGACTGGAATCATGGCATGCTGTCACCTGCCAAATCTATAGTGTAAATATACAGTTAACTGGCCAAAGGAAGGGAACACCAACATAAAGTGTCTTAATATGCCGTTGGGGCCACCACTAGCCAGAACGGCTTCAATGCTCCTTGGCATAGATTCCACACGTTTCTGGAACTCTCTATTGGAGGGATGCGACATCATTCTTCCGCGAGAAATTCCATCATTTGGTATTTTTTTTATATGGTGGCGAAAAGCTCTGTCTCCGGCACCGCTCCAGTAATCTCCCATAACTGATCTCTTGGGTGGAGATTTGGTGACCGAGACAGCTATGGCCTCAAGAAGCCCAAACATATATCAAATTTGACTAAAACATAGTCATTTTAAACCTTGCTAAAATGTGTATATGATCACATATATATGTCTATTATGTGTGGGAATACTTTGGAACAGATGTCCAAAATTAAAATCACTTGGCGCTGATTTGTTGGTGTTTTTGTACAGTCTTTTATGTCCAACAATAAAAATTCAAACAACATTTTTTATTTTTGCTCTGAAAACTTGGGGGGGACAAATCAAATACCCCGGGGACAAATAAAATCACCCATGGGCCAAATCTGGCCCACAGGCCACCAGTTGGGCGACCCTGGCACATGGTTTACATTGTTTTCATGCTCGTCAAACCATTTAGTGACCATCATGCTCTGTGGATGGGGATATTGTCATTCAGGGTAGCCTAGTGGTTAGAGCGTTGGACTAGTAACCGGAAGGTTGCAAGTTCAAACCCCCGAGCTTACAAGGTACAATTCTGTTGTTCTGCCCGTGAACAGGCAGTTAACCCACTGTTCCAAGGCTGTCATTGAAACTAAGAATTTGTTCTTAACTGACTTGCCTAGTTAAATAAAGGTTATAATTTTTTTTTTTCAAATATCAATGGTAGCCAAAATATTGGCCTGCCCAGCATTTTTATACATAACCCTAAGCATGATGGGATTTCAATTGCTTAACTAACTCTGGAACCACACCTGTGTGGAAGCACCTGCTTTCAATATACTTTGTATCCCTCATTTACTCAAGTGTTTCCTTTTATTTTGGCAGTTACAGTACCTGTAGTTACTTCAGTCGCTAATTCAGGTGTGATTATGCCTTTTGTGTGCTGCGTTTGTGCTGTGATGACCTAATATGCGAGTTCATTGCCCCTTTCCTTTCCTCCCCGAGACTGAAAATAGATATTTGGATTTCTCACCCTGTATTTTAAGGTGTCGAGGTGTATTTCTCCACATTATTTTAGTACTGAAAGTGAGAGAGGTGTTGTTGCCTGAATATCACAAGTTATTTTCTGGTAAGAACAGTATATTCTATGAACATCTCTTCCAAGAACCTCAATCTATCGATGTTCTTAGAGGAGATATTTGTAGAATATATATTTATTAGAAGAAAAGAAAGGAAGCTGTCTGAAATAATAATATTATGAGTCTGGTGTGTGTGCCCTGGTGTGTATGTGTGCCTGAAGCCTATGTGTTCATAACGAGTGCATCTTTGGATATACGTGCGTAACTCACTTGTAGACAACCTTTACAGTATGTTAGGATTTGTGTGTGTGTGTACAGTATCAGTCAAATGTGGACACACCTACTCATTCCAGGGTTTTTCTTTATTTTTACTATTTTCTACATTGTAGAATAATAGTGAAGACATCAAAACTATGAAATAACACATGGAATCATGTAGTAACCAAAAAAGTGTTAAACAAATCAAAATGTATTTTATATTTGGCATTCTTCAAAGTAGCCACCATTTGCCTTGAAGACAACTTTGCACACTCCTGGCATTCTCTCACAACCAGCTTCATGAGGTAGTCACCTGGAATGCATTTCAATTAACAGGTGTGCCTTGATAAAAGTTCATTTGAGGAATTTCTTTCCTCCTTAATGCGTTTGAGCCAATCAGTTGTGTTGTGACAAGGTAGTAGTGGTATACAGAAGATGGCCCTATTTGTGAAATGACCAAGTCCATATTATGGCAAGAACAGCTCAAATAAGCAAAGAGAAACGACAGACCATCATTACTTTAAGACATTGAAGGTCAGTTTCAAAAAGCATCAAGCGGCATGGTCCACAGGATAGGAACACCCAGAGTTACCTCTGCTGAAGAGGATAAGTTCATTAGAGTTAACTGCACCTCAGATTGCAGCCCAAATAAATGCTTCACAGAGTTCAAGTAACAGACACATCTCAACATCAACTGTTCAGCGGTGACTACGTGAATCAGGCCTTCATGGTCAAATTACTGGAAAGGAACCACTACTAAAGGACACCAATAAGAAGAAGTGACTTGCTTGGGCCAATAAACATGAGCAATGGACATTAGACTGGTGGAAATCTGTCCTTTGGTCTGATGAGACCAATTTTGATATTTTTGGTTCCAACTGCCGTGTCTTTGTGAGACGAAGAGTAGGTGAACTGATGATCTCCACATGTGTGGTTCCCACAGTGAAGCATGGAGGAGGAGGTGTGATGCTGTGGGGGTGCTTTGCTGGTGACACTGTCAGTGATTTTATTTAGAATTCAAGGGACACTTAACCAGCGTGGCTACCACAGCATTCTGCAGCGACACAACATCCCAGCAGGTTAGTGGGACTATCATTTGTTTTTCAACAGGACAATGACCCAAAACACACCTCCAGGCTTTGTGAAGGCTATTTGACCAAGAAATCAACCCATAGCCCCTTCTCCTTACTTGATCTGAAATGATAGGATGAGTATAAGCCACACAGTAAAAATTCCACCTATTGTAGCATTTCAAAGGGCAAAAGGGTTTAGCTATCACGACTGGTAATTACAGTCCTTTCAGATCTACAGGAAGTGTGTAGTGATAAGTGCGTAGCCTGCACTTTTCTTTATTTCAGTGAACCTTTACAACTGGTCATTGAATCCCCTTTGACTGTATGCAGTCTTTTATATAGAGAAGGCTTGTGAACTGGGGCCTTCAGTCTGCAGCCCAGGAGCACAAGGCTCAGTCACTCAGCACTCTGACAGGTGGGGAGGAACTTCTGCCTGCCTTGGGCTGCTGCTCTATCGCTCCCTTCTAAAAATACTTTCTTTCCCACCGGTGGATAATGCTGATGGTTTGGGTGGTTCATGACTGCTGCCTTTTTCCCCCTTTTTTTTTAATAGCGCCAGGTGTGACAGCAAGAGAGAATGTGTGTTGTGTAGCCTACATACTGTGTGGGCACTGCATGATCGAAAGGGAGGTTAGAGGCTGGGGATTGGGTTGTTAAATTGCTGACGACCAAGCTGCTGCTCGTGTCACTCACCTGATGGCCTGGACTGCACAACTTCAGCCCCGTACACAAATACTAGATGACTACTGTGGTGGTTCCAATGACAAATACATTTGTACCTCCTGAAATTGCGGCTGGCTACATTGGATAACTTGTCTGGCTGGTTGATCAAATTGAGAGTTATGTGGAGGTGAAATCAGAAATAAAAACAGAAAGATGGTGTATGGAAGGCATGGACCTGAAACCCTGCTATAATGGCAAGCAGCAGACCCTATGTCTAAATACCTCACTGTGAGGTTGGGATAAAAATACACCTCTTTGGAAGAGTGGCCTTTCAACAAAACAAAAAGTCTTTCCTCCATTTTCAAGTGAGGCACTTAATTTGTCCACATTCAAAAGATTGTCTTGGCCTGGCTTATGTGTAACTTGGCTTCTTTTGTGAGAGAAATCAGCCACTGTCTCACACACGGATGTGCGAGTCACCATTTATTGGTTTATAAATCCCCCATATTTAGGAGGGAGCACTATGACATTTCCGTAAAGACTGGACTGCCATTAAAAACTAATTTGGCCTTTTTATAAGATGTCTGAGGGAAATGTCAGCACGGAGATCCACCAACTGGGAATAAGATATGTGTCCCTAGCAAACCTCTGGAGTCCAGTATGGATAATAGCACTGTATTAGAGTGCCACATGCATAACAGCTGGTTGTGATGTGGTACTTTCTATTTTGTGTTGCCTGTTAGGACACCTTGGCTCGCAACAATTCATGTTATCAGGAAGTTTGTTTGGATTCATGAAAGCAACCTCATTCTTTTGGCATTTATTTGAGCTTCTTCAACTGCCCGACCAATATAGCCCCAGAAGATCAAGTTTCACTACTGAGTTTAATCTGATCTGTAATAATCGTTTTAGGAAATTGTGTTAGTAGTTTGTGCCCTCCGCAGTGTTATGCTGTTATTAAAATGTGTGTCCTCTCCTCGCCCGGAGAGTAGAAAGGAAAGCTCTGGTGACCGTTTTAGTCAACACATCTCGGCTCAAGTACAGTGGAATTCAAACAGCGAGGACCACCTGAATTTATTATAATTTTTTTACATTTTCACGACCACAACCCAAATATGATGATGACAACCTTAAAATCAGTACATTTAAATTTTTACATAGACAAATAACGTTCAATTCATCACATTTCCATCTCTTATCAAAGTGAAAAGAAACCATTAAATACATTTACTCAATAACATTTTATTTTTCTAATTATCGTTCTCAAAAACATTTGTATACTGTCCCATACAATAAACTGTACTTAATTTTTTTTTGCGCCCCCCCCGAATACACACAAAAAAAGTGGTTTTAACTTTGGCGAACCAACTGCATTGATTTGATTTGATTTCCCGCGCAACCCCACTAGTCGCGACCCCGACTTTGAAAACTGTATGTTGTGGTAAAATGGTCATTCCTTTCAGCCTTTGGTCTGGCTGTGAAATTGATATTGACAGATGAACACATCCCCTTGAGCGGATATGGGTGGTTGTGTTCTTTCTGTTTGAAAGAACTTTCTGCGTCAGCCCGAGACCCAAGACCGAGGGCAAATGGGGCTTTGAGTCCGAACTTTCGAGTCATTACCTCTCATACACTGGTCCTCATGTTGGGTATGTGACCCTGTCTGTGACGAGATGGATTTGACGAGCTGATTCACTCATTTAAATGATTCAAGATGATCAGGAAATACAGTACATCACCCATCACTAAACACATCTAATTATCATAAATTTGGCTAAAAGTACAGCTTGTTTTTCATGGGATTGCAATGGATATTACCTGTCTGTTTTACCCTTGGACAGCTGAGTTGTCAACCTAGACCTTGTAGATTTGACATAAATCGGTGTCATACACTACAGACTTACAGTATAAACTGTAAGCAAGCGAGACACACCCTCGAAACCCATTTGGTGTATCTTCGATGAATCTCAATCTTCTCCCCTTGGCCCTGGGATGTAACAAGGTCTGTATGATGCAGTTTTTACCCTTTCAATGTACTGTGTGGTCTGAATTCACCTGACCCAATCTATACGGAAATAAGGGGTTTAAGTATAGTTTTATGGGCCATATCGTCCTCCTCAGTTAAACCCTCCGACTCTAAACCACATGTAACCGATGCAACTCAAACGGGTGAAAGTAGATTTAATTTCTTACCAGTACGGGGGGGGGACACTTTTTTTAAAAAATACTACAAAAATGACAGTGTAGCCTACTCTGCTGACACTGACAAACAGATCAATAAAAACAATGTTGTCTGGTTGATATAATTGGCCTACGAAAAGGGCAGACACAAATACAATATGATGTCCATCTAACCTGGAGGAGGAGATTATTGTCCAAAAACAAACAAAAGTGGCACTGACCCGATGATAAAGACGGTGGATATACAATCATTCCGGGGATTTTGGCTGATGTTCTCCACTGGTGCCAATAAGATGGGCTACTGTTCGCTCAATTAAGTTAAGAATTTTGATCATTTAAAGACAGATTGGAGTCTTGTCATCTCTTTATGAAAAACATTTATTTTATAAGTAATTTCACCTTTATTTAACTAGGCAAGTCAGTTAATAACTTCTTAGGGATAGGGGGCAGTATTCGGAAGTTCGGATGACTGACATGCCCAAAGTTAATTGCCTGTTACTCAGGCCCAGAGCATATAATTGGTAGTTTTGGAAAGAAAACTCCAAAGTATCCAAAACTGTTAAAATAATGTCTGTGAGTATAACAGAACTGATATGGCAGGCGAAAACCCAAGGAAAATCCATCCAGAATTTTACATATTTTTTTTAAAGGTTAAATAACGGTGTAATAGCCTATAGTTTTTTGGGCATGTTGTATGCTCACGTTTTACCGGTACGACCTACCCCCACTATTTATTTTGCCGTACGGACCATACCCCCTGACTCAAAACCACATGTAACTCTCAGCAAGGGCCTCTCTCACTACCATTAGTACATGATGCCATGCTGTAGGAAATCTTGGCGTCCACTCGGCCTGATGCCAGCCCCTTAACCCCCCCACCCTGCATATCCCTTTGAGTTACAGTAGCAGACTGTAAGATTGAGGTCCTGAACAGTCGTAGGCTGCCGACTCAGTCTGATAAAGTGTCTCTTATGTTATCCCTGGTCTTACAGGCCTCGGCATTCCACCCCCCCCCCCCCCCCCACTCCAGGCCTGTGGTATGAGAGCCAACGGCTGGCGCTGCTGACAGGCAAGGCTGTTTTTAGCAGGCCGCAGAAGGTCAGTGCCACTGGGGGAAATTGTGAGGGCTATAGATACCAGAAGTGCCCCCCCCCCGCCCTTTAATCCTCCTTCTCTACTTCCATGGACCCACTGCAGGGGTCCGGGGACCGGGTTGGGATTTAGAGCCTGGGGTTCCCTGTAACTCAGCTTATTTTAGCTGCCCATTGGTGTCAGCAGTGGGTTAATGTCTCCAGTAGCCTATTATGTTCTTATTCTCATGGTATTTTATTGATGTCACTGAGAGGTGATCTGGACTGTTAACCTTTTGCATGAGCAGTCAGGCATTCCCAGGGCAGACTCTAGGACTGCTGTGTTCAATATGGGGTGTCAGATTATTTTCGCGCTTGTTAGCAGAAACTACCGTAAAACGTATATTTTAAACGTTGAGTCTGAAACGGTTGCCTGTCCCTTTTTCGTGTGCAACAGCACACATTTCAGTAAATAAACGGCTGTTTCAAATAGATGCCGGGTCTGAATGAATTGTTTATGAAGTTACCATGAATTACCCTGAATTATTTACGAGGTTTCATCTTTGATTTGTTACATAAAATCATTCAGTAATTCATCAAAAAAATTATGTAAATCACAAGTTATCACCGGTAAGCTGCCAACAGCTGAGAACTGCTAGCTAATTGTCAAGCACAAAAACGGTGTGAGTACAGACCCCTAGATCGGGAGATTGCCCTCTAGTGGCAAAAGTTAGAACTGACAAATGCACAGTTAATAAAGGGGAGAATAATTATTCTGTCAAGGAATTATTCGATGATTTTTTACATTTTTATAGAGTCATACTAAGACAAAGTAAATGTGACAGTGTGTAAATTAAGAAAAGTAAAGAAATGTATTAAAATGTTGAAAGTGAATGCTGAAATTAAACAATTAACTATTCAAATGAGCAAAAGTTGCTTTAAGGAATGTCTGATGTCTGGCTCTAATAGAAGCCTGTCTCTAATAAGCACCTGTTGTTTTCTAGGATTTAAGCAAATAAACACCCGGGCTATTAATTGAAGTTTCTAACCCATAGGGTTTCTTCAAGTATGTGGCTTTTGAAATTACACATAAACACTTCCTCTGTGTAAATTCGGTGTAGACCCTATTTTCCACTGAACGAAGACCATTCTAGCAAGAGACCTTCTGGATGTTGGTAGTTAGACACCTAAATAAATTCTACTGGAAACGGTAGGTGCGTTTTTAAAAAGAGCTTCCCAAACCTGTTGTTAATGTATGTAAACGTATTGGGAAACTTCAGAATGATCTTGTGAAAAAGCATTTTGAATGTAAAAAGTATTTTGTTGGGGATAATATGGATGAATCAAATCAGAAGTTCTGTACACAGATGTAGGATCTTAATTTGAGCCCGTTTGTTACAGAGGAAAATAATCCTGCAGCAACGGGAAATGTGAATTATTATGTGGATTATAATTAATGGACGTTTTTGTAGGGGTTGAGACATTTTTCATAAGGGAAAATCAAGTTTTAAATGTACTGCATTGCAGGGAAGTTCTCCTCAAATTAAGATCCTACATCTGTAGAAAGTGTCATGAAAGTGTCATACTGAAAGGAGGACCAACACTTGTATCACAGCCTCGCTGGCCTGCTGCGGACAAGATGGAATCTCTTCATCAGATCATGGTTTGATGAAGATTTTGTTCATCATGAGTTTGTCCCATGATCTGATGAAGAGATTCCATCTTGTCCGCAGCAGGCCAGCAAGGCTGTGATACAAGTGTTGGGCCTCCTTTCAGTCTACAGTATATATTACTCTTGGCTGGCAGTCACTCTTTCTTTAGTTGGCTACTGTATTTCTTACTCTCTTTCTGCTGCAGCTCCTCTAATTCTGACTTTCTCTCTCTTCCTCTCGCTCCCTCTTTTTCTTTATCACAGGCTCTCTCTCTCTCTGTGCCCCACTTTTCCCTGTGGTTTTTGCCAGGCCCGTAGAACGGGCCCCTTTGTGTGGTGTGAGTGCACAGGAGATTTGAGCTGGCATATCAGCCAGCCATTCACCCAGACATCAATAGACCAGAGTCAGGGTGGAGGGTTAATATAGGTTTTGTGAGCCAGTTGGTAATCCACTCCTCACCCTCAATGCCCTTTTGTTTTTTCCTGGTGCCCATCCATTTCCTGCTATTTGCTTTGTGGGTCCAGTGAAAAACAAACGTTTCAATGAACTTGGATTTTGTAGTTAGACTGGGCTTATTTAGTCAGCAGGGGGAAATGCTACTCATGATTGATGGAGAGAGTGTCTTATTGTAGTCCACAATGAAGTAAATAAAACAAATCGGAGCAATCCTTGTTGCATGTTTTACTCCACTGACTCCAGTAGCAATGTAATCACTGTGTTGCTATCTCATTTCTTGTGTGCCATTATTAGGGGAGGGGGGGGGGCTCAACCCCCATCAAAGTTGCCCATCCCGACTCTATGCCAATTGTAATAGAGTTGACTTGACGAAATCCCTTAGGGTCCACAGTCAAAATGCATGTGGCGTCTAATGTCTCCTCATTGTTTCACCCGAGCTAAAGTGGTTTTGACAAATAGAGAATAATGGGTTTGAAAGCGGTCATGGCAGAAATAGGTTTGGAACAGCTGAGGCTTGTGAATGTTACCAGGCCACCTCAGGTGAACCTCTAGCCAGGGAGAGCGCCTAATCTACAGCTAAGGTCTGAGGCGAGAGGTCAAAAGTGGCCCTGGGCCCTTCCTGTGAAGCAAGGCGGCTGATCTGAGTCATCACCCACGCAGCTGGCCCCAACGGCGGTGGCAGTGACATCATCGCCACGGCAACCTTTGCTTATACTGTATGTCAAGACACTCTGCAACAGCCCCATCTGCCAATTAGAGCTGGCATTTGTGGAGGAAGGGCCATCGCCAATGCCAGGCCCCGCCAGCCAGAGAGAACATGGGGAGGGAGAGAGAGAGACTCGGTGCAGCTGTCTTTTACAGAAGACCTGGCCAACACAAGCCACACCCTCGACCCCTCGAGCACAAAATATCAACACTTCAATTTTATTTATGTTTGATATAAAGTACTTTGTTACTTTGCCTTACTCCAATTTGGTTTATTTCTGACTTTCTTGATTTTAACTCTCCATGTAAGTCATTGAGAACATATTTTAGCCAGTGTTTTCCTGATGAATGGCCAGTGCTTACCTAATCTAACCTCAGTCTCAAGGGGTACCCACAGAAAGTTCATGTGTTGTGCTGGTAGAACTTGAGTAGTCTCATTAACAGTGTGGGCGGAGAGCCCAGCTATAGGACCCAGCCAGGCCCCGTCTCCAGTGGGAGATCTTACACCCTTCCAATGACTCAGACAGCCCGGGTCACAATGGACCAAAATAAGTGTCAGGGAGGGTGTCAGTTTGCTTTGATCCTGCTCATTTCTCCCTTGCGCTCTCTCTCTCCCTCGCTCTCTCTCTCCCTCGCGCTCTCTCTCCCTCGCTCTCTCTCTCCCTCGCGCTCTCTCTCCCTCGCGCTCTCTCTCCCTCGCGCTCTCTCTCCCTCGCGCTCTCTCTCCCTCGCGCTCTCTCTCCCTCGCGCTCTCTCTCCCTCGCGCTCTCTCTCCCTCGCGCTCTCTCTCCCTCGCTCTCTCTCTCCCTTGCGCTCTCTCTCTCCCTCGCTTTCTGTGTGTGTGTGTGTGTGTGTGTGTGTGTGTGTGTGTGTGTGTCTAAGAGACCCTAAGAGACAGTTGTGGGATTTATTCCCTCAGACTAATGTCCGCACAGGCACTGAATACTGTTTGATTTATCACAAAACATTTTGAGGGGTTTGATCAGAAAAACACTTTGAAAGGAAACTATTGTAGTTGCACTAAAACACTGAGGCGTTTTAGTCTCTGTTTCTAATTATTATTTTAATCATGGCCTTTTATATAGCAAAGGGTAAATTAAATTAATAAGCCCCTGACAATCATCCTGGATCCTGTCATTAATGATTACTGCTATCATTATTTCCCCTTCAATATTAATGTGACAAGCCACATGGACACAATGTCTAGGAGCTCCAGTCATACACTATGAATAGCCCAGGAAAAACTCTTAAACACACTGTGTTATAAACCACCCTGATTCAGCAGTGGTGTTTGGCAGTAGAATAGAAAGTCAGTTTTACTAAATGGATTTTGATTTTGCGAGTCAATTAATGTGACATGAATGGCTATTGAAAGCCTTTGAAGGGGCCTTTAGAATGTTGTTGTATCAGTGACACATCTGTCCAACACACTGTACACCAGGAATGTCATTATTACTTCCGTTCGCACACAGAAGATTGTCATCGGTTCCTGTCTCAATGGTCAGTTTCCTTTGCGATACTCAGGACTCCCCGCTAAATACAGAAGCAGGGCCATGAATCGGAAGCTGATGGGCAACCTGGTGCAAGATGCCAGACACCAGATACCACTGTATGAAAGGAGTTGATATTATGTAACACTGCTGTCTGGGCCATACACAGACCACTAACCTCCTTTTATCTTCATAGTGGCAGAGAAGCAGTGGATTAGGAGGAAGGGAGAGGAAACAAGGAAGGGGGAGGGAGGGAGGGAGAGGAAACAAGGAAGGGGGAGAGGGAAGGAACAGGGAGGGGGAGGGAAAAGGGAGGGGAGGGGGAGGGAACAGGGAGGAGGAGAGAGGGAGGGAACAGGGAGGAGGAGAGAGGGAGGAGGAGAGAGGGAGGGAACTGGGAGGGGGAGAGAGGGAGAGAACAGTGAGGGGGAGAGAGAGGGAACAAGCGAGGAGGGAACAGCGAGGGGGAGAGAGGGGACAGGGGGAGGGAACAGGGAGGGGGAGAGAGAGAGGGAACGGGGAGGTAACAGGGGGAAGAGATGTGAGATACATGAGGAAGCAGATTTGGCCGATAACATCAATGTAGACAATTTAAAATCCAGATAATCTTTTTCAATAAAACAGTTTGTTGCAGTTCCATTTCAATGTGACAGTGAATTCATTTCTTTCATGCACAAAGCTGAGAAGCGGATTAAGTTATGATATTTCACTCTTGTTAAGTACAGAAGAAGGATATGCTAGAGAAAGTTTAAACAAAAGGAAAACGTTTGTAAAAAGCAACAAAGTTAGTAAGCTTAAACATTTTCTTATCAAGAGGGATTATTTCCTTAAAAGAGAAGCAACTTGCAATATCAAATCTAAACTTCTGTCGCTTTTGCCAAAGTTTTGTTGTTAATTTCTTGGGTGCTGCAGTGCCCCGAGCTGCCTAATCTCTTGTCCAGCACTGGTTGGTTCCAGTACCTTGTTGGTGTGTTTTAAATGAATTAGCTCTTAACACTGGTCTCAGCAGCTAGTGGCCGGCTCTCCATCTCTGTCAGAACAGTTCTTTGTCAATGACTTGATTGAGTTGAACGGGCAATCTGCAGTTTGAGAAACAACAAACAGCTTGAGGGAGATGGGGTTAGAGAAATGTAACCTCTCTCAAATTCATAGACAAAGCTATGGATGCAAGGACTGACGATCGAAAATGACATTTTTAGCCATGCTTTGACGCTACACAGCGTTTCTTTTTAACAATCACAAAAAACAAGCTTATATGTCGGGTTCTGATGAGGGTACGGCAGTTGTACTGAGCTCATGAGGCATTTCTAAGTCATTTATTTAGGAATCAATGGCTATACACGGAGTATATGAAACATTAGGAGCATCGTTCTAATATTTAGTCGCATCCCCCCCTTTTGCCCTCAGAACAGCCTCAGTTTGTCGGGGCACAGACTCTACATTGTGTTGAAAGCGTTCCACAGGGATGCTGGCCCGTGTTGACGCCAATGTTTCCTACAGTTGTATCAAGTTGGCTGGCTGTGTCCTTTGGGTGGTGGACCATTCTTGATACACACGGGAAAGTGTTGCGCGTGAAAAACCCAGCAGCGTTGCAGTTCTCGACACAAACCGGTGCGCCTGGCTCCTACTACCATACCCCGTTCAAAGGCACTTAAATCTTGCCCATTCACCCTCTGAATGGCACACATGTCTCAATTGTCTCAAAGGCTTAAAAATCCTTTATCCTGTCTCCTCTTTATCTACACTGATTGAAGTGGATTTAACATGTGACATCAATAAGGGATCATAACTTTCACCTGGTCAGTCTATGTCATGGAAAGAGCAGAGTGTTCTTAATGTTTTGTACACTCAGTGTATATCATTCATTTAAGTCCATAAATGGTTGTACATGTAGCAATCACAGATGCTAAACCGTTTAATGCTAAACTTTGCTTAGCTTTTGAAATCTTCAGTGTCTTGCACTTCTCTGTGAAGTCAGTTCCCATTCATCTCATTCTAATTATCACTTAGGCCTAAATTAATGAAGGGTGTCTCTGTCTACAGCCGACTCACTCTCTTCACTTATGGTGCGTGTTAACTGAAGATGATGTGGGCGATGATACTACGGAAAGCCATTCATTTTCAGTGGAGGAGAAGCGAAGTGGGCAGGGGACTGTTGGGTGTAGTGTATTTGAGGTTTCAAAGTGGAAATTACAGACTTGATTTTCCCTTACAAAAAATGTATCACCCCATTAATTCTAATCCACATTATAATTAGCATTTCCTGTTGCTGCAGGATACATTTTTTTCTGTAGCAAACTGGCTCAAATTAAGATCCTACGTATGTACCTAGCACCAGATCTTCCATTATATTGACAAGATAGTCGAGTGATCGCTCTAACAATGGAAATGCATGTCCTCAAAGATGGAAGGCAGGCAGTAGGAGGCGAGATCAGGTGGGACCGGTATAGCCAATGAGAGGGCAGATACAGATGTAGGATCTTAATTTGATCACTCTTTTGTTGCTGAGAATTTTCCGGCTCACTAGGAAATGCAAATTGTGGTGTATTAAAAGTAAAAAGGCTTCTAAAGTTTGTAATTTATGATTAAAGTGCATGCTATTGTTGAGATGTCATTACGTGGCGTATGCTATTGTACCTGTAGACTTAGTCATTGTGCTAATGCTAGTTAGCATTGGTTCGTGAAACTACCTTCAACGTCCTTCATACTGCATGTCGATATTGAAAAATGGTATCCCTAAATTCATTTTCCTAGCCACCGTGCTTCTACATCTGCATTGCTTGCTGTTTGGGGTTTTAGGCTGGGTTTCTGTATAGTACTTTGTGACATCGGCTGATGTAAAAAGGGCTTAATAAATACATTTGATTGATTGATTTGACTCTGGGCAAGTAGTAAATGACCAGAATCTCGCAGAATCCCTTTATTAACAGTAATAATGAATAAGCCACCCTGACTTTCAATATCCTCTCGGGATTTAATGTAGTCGGTTCGATTTTCTTTATTTTATGAACTCTCTCTCTTTCTCTTTCCTCTCTTCCTGAATCGCAGAAATGATTGAGGAAAGATGAAAATGGAGTAAATAAGAAATGCCATGCAGTTTGAACAGGAAGCAACTTATTACTATATACTACCCTTGGGAGTAAAAGACTGAGCTAAGGGTTTTTAGCATGGGGGATATTTTGGGTGACGGAGACTTGAATCGTCTCACGCATATTGGTGACTACTGATGAACGGATCGTCCACTTTCAGTCTTCCACACCTATAACATACTGTGCTACAATTGAGAAAATGACAGAATGTTCCTGGTGGTAGGTTATATATTTTCTCATGTTTCATGAGCTGAAATAAAAGATCACAGAAATGTTCCAAACGCACAAAAAGCTTATTTCTCTCCCTGTTAGGGAGCATTTGTCCTTTGCCAAGATATGCCACACCTGTCAGGTGGTTGGATTATCAAGAAGCTGATTAAACACTCTAAAATGTGCAGTTTTGCCACACATCACAATGCCACAGATGTCTCAAGTTTTGAGGGAGAGAATTTTAATGTTTGTTTATCTACCATAAGCCGCCTCCAACGTCGTTTTAGAGAATTTGGCAGTGCGTCCAACCGGCCATTATAACCGCAGACCACGTGTAACCACACTAGCCCAGGACCTCCACATCTGGCTTCTTCACCTGCATGATTGTCTGAGACCAGCCCCCCGGACAGCTGATGAAAATGTGGTTTTGTACAGCTGAATCATTTCTGCACAAGCTCATGGGCAGGCATAAGCTACGGACAACAAACACAATTGCATTTTATCAATGCATTTTTTTGAATGCACAGCGATACCATGACGAAATCCTGAGACCCATTGTCGTGCCATTCTTCTGCCGCCATCACCTCATGTTTCAGCATGATAATGCACAGCCCCATGTCGCAAGGATCTGTCTACAATTCCTGGAATCTGAACATGTCCCAGTTCTTCCATGGCCTGCATACTCACCAGACATGTCACCCATTGAGCATGTTTGGGATGCTCTGGGTCGACGTGTACAACAGCATGTTCCAGTTCCCGACAATATCCAGCAACTTCGCACAGTCATTGAAGAGGAGTGGGACAACATTCCACATTCAACAGCCTGATCAATTCTATGTGGAAGAGATGTGTCGTGCTGCATGAGTCAAGTGGTGGTCACATCAGATACTGACTGGTTTTCTGATCCAAGCCCCTACCTTTTTTAAGGTATCTGTGACCAACAGAGGCGTATCTGCATTCCCAATCATGTGAAGTCCATAGATTAGGACCTAATGAATTTATTTCATCTGACTGATTTTCTTATATGACCTGTACAATCTTTGAAATTGTTGCAGATTGCGTTTATATTTTTGTTCTGTGTAAATTGTTGCCAGTAACACAGTTAGTCATTAACCCTCTAGATAACATGTAAACAGCCAAACCAGCTCTGCTAGGGCGAGTAAAATGTTCAGAGTGAAGTGTTCTCTCATTTGTGTCTGGAAGAAGCTAGCCAACTTTAGCCAGTTAGCTTGGGTGCTTGACTGCCGTCGTGAAGTCAGAACTCTCAGATCAACCCTACTCCTCGTCAGTGTGCGCTCTGAATGCTACAAGAGCGAAATGCTCTTAATTTACAAACGGGCAATCTGACAACGCTCTGAGCGCACTTTGACACACTGGGGGCAATTTACGAAATTTGATGTTGACCATTGAGTGTCCATTTTTGAAGGGAATTATGATTGTTGACCATTGTGTGTGTGTGTGTGTGCTGACCATCCACAGATCACCCCTGGGAGCAAGGCACAGCAGGGCAACCTGGTCCAGGGTGACATCATCGTGGCCATCGACGGCGTCAGCACTGAGGGCATGACCCACCTGGAGGCCCAGAACAAGATCAAGTGTGCCAGCTTTAACCTGGCCCTGACCATGCAGAAGTACGTACTACACACACGCACAAGCGCACACGCGTGCGCACACACACAGAATAAAGAGTCTCTCTGTGCCCCTCTCCACCTTTCTGTGAGGGCCAACTCTGTAATAGTGGTCTAATTGAAGATTAGACAGATTAGGTGTCATTTTTAGAAAGGAACAAGGGACAGTGACGGAGTGGGCTGCCTCTTATCCCTGCCTGGATGGACAGACCTGGAGCCGATTTTAGAGGTAGAGATGTGGCTTCACTGTCATCTGAGGACTGAGGAGCGAGGGAATGGATGGAGGGAGGGAACATAAATGATGATATTTTCACACCTGTCCTGGCTAAAACTAGAGAACCAAAGATAGCTTTCGTATACTTTTATCTCAGGACAAGCATAAATACTATGTCACTTTTCTTGCTCTGTTGACACGGTATTTTGTCCATACAAATAACCAGAAGTGCACTCAGTGAATGTTTATCAATGTTACTATATGAAAAGCTAATCGGTGTAACAATATTATAAGCAAGCAGCATATGTCTCTGGACCATGATTGAATTTATTAGTTTGGAATAAATGCTTATGTACTGACCCATATCTCACGACCAAACCTAAGGCAAGACAAACCACGAACGCTAATCTGTCTGCAAATTCTGTGTGTTTACTCTGTCACACACAAACAGGAAAGTTAGAGCAGTTGACAGCTCTCGTCGTCCTTCACATTGGCTCATGTCGTATTCTCATTCATTTGAATCTGCTTTGCTGCAAGGCATGACTCCTGCTGAATCATCCCCAGCCATTGATCTACAGCAAACACAGGGGATGCCTTCAATTACTCACACACGCACGCCTTCACACACAATCTCGACTCCCAAGGTTTCAGAGACTAGATAAAGTGATCATGGGGAAAAAAGCATCTCAATAGTTAATGTGTGATATGAACGCTTCATATATCAAACCTTTTAGCAAATGATTAAATACAGCTTGGAAAATTCCAGAAAATAATGTCATGGATTTAGAAGCTTCTGATAGGCTAATTGACATCATTTGAGACAATTGAAGGTGTACCTGTGGATGTATTTCAAGGCCTACCTTCAAACTCAGTGCCTCTTTGCTTGACATCATGGGAAAATCAAAAGAAATCAGCCAAGGCCTCAGAAAAATAATTGTAGACCTCCACAGGTCTGGTTCATTCTTGGGAGCAATTTCCAAACGCCTGAAGGGACCACGTTCATCTGTACAAACAATAGTATGCAAGTATAAACACCATGGAGCCGTCATACCGCTCAGGAAGGAGACGCGTTCTGTCTCCTAGAGATCAATGTACTTTGGTGCAAAAAGTGCAAATCAATCCCAGAACACAGCAAAGGACCTTGTGAAGATGCTGGAGGAAACAGGTACAAAAGTATTTATATCCACAGTAAAACGAGTCCTATATCAACATAACCTGAAAAGCCTCTCAGCATGGAAGAAACCACTGCTCCAAAACCGCCACAAAAAAGCCAGACTACGGTTTGCAACTGCACATGGGGACAAAGATCAGACTTTTTGGAGAAATATCCTCTGTTTCTGATGAAACAAAAATAGAACTGTTTGGCCATAATAACCATTGTTATGTTTGGAGGAAAAAGGGGGAGGCTTGCAAGCCGAAGAACCTCATCCCAACCGTGAAGCACGGGGGTGGCAGCATCATTTTGTGGGGTTGCTTTGCTGCAGGAGGGACTGGTGCACTTTACAAAATAGATGGCATCATGAGGGAAGGAAGATTATGTGCATATATTGAAGCAACATCTCAAGACATCAGTCAGGAAGTTAAAGGTTGGTCACAAATGGCTCTTCCAAATGGACAATGACCCCAAGCATACTTCCAAAGTTGTGGCAAAATTGCTTAAGGACAACAAAGTCAAGGTATTGGAGTGGCCATCACAAAGCCCTGACCTCAATCCTATAGAAAACTTGTGGGCAGAACTGAAAAGGCATGTGCGAGCAAGGAGACCTACAAACCTGACTCAGTTACACCAGCTCTGTCAGGAGGAATGGGCCAAAATTCACCCAATCTATTGTTGGAAGCTTGTGGAAGTCTACCTGACACGTTTGACCCAAGTTAAACAATTTAAAGGCAATGCTACCAAATACTAATTGAGTGTATGTAAACTTCTGACCCACTGGGAATGTGATGAAAGAAATAAAAGCTGAAATAAATCATTACCTCTACTATTATTCTGACATTTCACATTCTTAAAATAAAGTGGTGATCCTAACTGAAGGCAGGGAATTTATGCTAGGATTAAATGTCAGGAATTGTGAAAAACTGAGTTTAAATGTATTTGGCTAAGGTGTATGTAAACTTCCGACTTCAACTGTGTATATATATTTTTTATTTTATTTAGTCAGGGGAAACCCATTTGAGACCAGAATCACATTTTAAAGGTGCCCTGAGCACAGCAATACAAGTGTAGAGAATTATCACCCAAACAAAGATTTAAAAAAAAAAAGTACATTACAAGCTCTTCATTCAATCAAAACAACTGCAGCTCTCGTTCAACACATCTAATACTAGTCTTAAACTGCCCTGGGAGTATCAGGGAAACAAGATGCAATGAGTTCCGCAGGTTATTCCAAGAATGGGGTCCTTAAAACTGAAAGTGGATTTACCTAGATTGGTAAGGACTATTGGAACCTTGAGGGTTAACCATCCCTGTGAACTGGTTTGGTGTCTCATATTTCCTATTTCAACAGTGAAGTGAGGTAGGTTGGAGGCTTTTTCGGGGAGCTTTGTCAGCAAAACGGGAGGTGATCTACGGGACTTTAGTGAGACCAGCCGACTTTTCTGATACAGGAGGCAGTAATGAGAATTAAACCTGTCACCTATGATAAAGCTAAGTGTGCTATGGTAGACTGCATCCAAACGTTTCAGTGCTGTCTGCTGCGGTTTGATAAATGGTGTCACCATAGTTGATTATACAATCTGCCTCCTGCTGTTTAGAGAGAGTCCAGATCTATTTCTAAAAAGAAATCCACTTTAAATCTTAGCTTTTTAACTAGCTCTTCTCTTTAAAAGTTAGATGTTTATCAATCCAAACACCCAGATATTTATAGGCAGGAACCCGCTCGATAAGAGAACCATCCAATGAGTAAATATTTGAATGAATTGGAGAACAACCTCTAAGTTTTGCCTGCATTAAAGTACCAATTTTTAAATCAACGAGGGCTTTCTGTAATGCAACAAAATCAGATTGCAGCTCTAACATAGCTCGGTCAACAGTCGGTGCAATGGCATACATAACTGTATCGTCTACATACAGATGACTATTAGAGGATTTAATAGATAGAACAATATTATTGATATAAATAGTAAAGAGAACAGGTCTCAAAACCGACCCCTGCCGAACACCTTTGGTAATATTGAGGAAATTAGACTTGACACAGTTATTATGCCCTGTCTGTCAGATAGATAGTTCTTAAACCGTTTGCAACCCTCCGGATCCAAGCCAATTTCAAACAGTCTTTGAATGAGTAGGGAATGGTCAATGGCGTCGGAGGCCATTGAAAGGTTTATAAATAAGGCAGCACAATGATTTTTATGATCGAGACAATTTGACACAATCTAAAACAAGCATAGTGGTTGATAAAACCAAACTTGTTCCCATTTTAGAATATAGTGAGTTCTTAGTTGGGAGTTGGTCAAGGATTCTAATATCTTGACTAGGCAAGATAACTTGGAGATTGGGCTGTTGTTACCTAAGTCAGGATCTCCACCCTTATGTAGGGTGAGAACATGTGCCGCTTTCCAGATCTCAGGGATAACATCAGTAGAAATGATCAAGTCAAAAATCCAGGTCAAAGATTCGACAATGAGTGGGGCAGAGAGCTGTAGTAAGAAGGGGTCAAGTGAATCAGTCCTTGTGGATTTTCTTTTTACATTGATCTTTAAATATATCCTAGACAAAAAAAAATGGTTGAAATGAAAATAACCAAGATTGTGTAACTGGAAGTACATCATTCTCTACAATCTGTTTTGAGTTACATAAACTCCCTGTAGAGAAATGTTAGGAATTCTCTAACTATTCTTAAAAAAAAAAAATTAGGCTAGCTGAGGCAAAATGGTTATTAAAATCACCACACATGTCCATTGCGTCTATTATGGGACCAGAGGCTGTCATAACCTGCAGTGGCAATGAGGGGGTGGAGTTTTGTTTCAACGATTTGACCATTTTCCAGTTAGATGGATAACCACCACTCTCAGAAGTATGTGGATTTTGCTTTACAAACCAGAGATGGACATTTGTTTCTCTAAGGTCTGAAGGATTGCCAATCAGACATATAATCAGTCAGTCTAACTTAGCCCGGGCTAATATTTATTTCCCATAATTTCTCAGACAATGCGGGTGTGAACCGAGGATTAGCTCTGTCCTTTACCCTTAGTTTTTTTTATACAGAGCATGCTTATCTGCAATAGCATTAAACAGAGAAGTAAAACAATTAAGGGCCTGATCCGAGTCAGAGACAGATGGCACAGACTCCAAATCTGACAAGAATAACCTAGGCTACTCAGAGATTTGCGTGTGCACCACCGACCAGGTACCTGAAGATGGCGCTGCAGCGGTCTTATGTACTTCTGAACATTTCTGCTGTTTTGTGTGCTTTTCTTTAAGCTGATCCTAACTTTGTTTTGTGCATAATGTGTACATTATAACAAGTCAGAGACACATCAGAATTCGGCATAGACTTGAACCAAGATTCAGTAATAATCCGAAATATGTCCACTTTGGTTTGAGAAGCCAGAGTTACAATAAAAATCATTTTCGAAATCGAACTTCTTGCACTTACATGAGTCAGCCAGGCTGCAGCTGCGGGATTTCAGATCAGACGGAATCTCTAAAACAACCATGCAATGTTAAGGAGATACAGTAGGACTGTACCATTTGCCTCTAACGGGAACGAGAGTTAAAACAAGAGTGAATGAGGGTTACCTGTTGTGGGCCAGGACTGAAATCCCATCACTTTTTTAGTACATTTGCAATGTTAGAACTCAGCATCTTTGCTGATCCAAGTCTCTTTGTTACCAGTTTGTACCGCATTGCATTACTCAGGTCAGTGGCGAAAGCATGTCAGGTCTCACTTCTTAGTCCCTACTGACTTTCTACCTCTCCATTTTGGGAGATTTTGTTTGTTTGTTTGTTCACCTCAGATCCCAGTCATTGCCTGTCAGTTTATGTTCCATTCTGACACTCGGGGTAGCCACAAAAACAAATGGCCTGCACTATGCTTTGTATGTGAAATTTTACTTCAAATGGCATATGCAGTGGACAGGAAAAGAAAAACTAGTGAGTCATTTAAGGGTCACACTCCCAGCCGTCTGTGTACTGTGGCTGGTGTCAGAATCAGGCTGCTCTCAGTAGCAGTTTTTGACACGTTCCTAATATTGAGTTGCACGCCCCCCCCCCCCCCCCCCCCCCCCTTGCCCTCAGAACAGCCTCAGCTGACCCACCCCACCACAACCACCCCAACCTCCCTCCCCTCATCTCCTGTGTGGTTCCACATGCTGTTTTTCATCAGCCGTCTGATTGTTATAAAACGGGGAGTGTAGGCTGGATCGATGACATGCCTGTCCTCCCACTGAGTGATTGATATGAGAGGAGGCCCTCCTGCCGTGCCTTTGCAGAGCTTGTCATTGTCTATATCACCTCTCCTCTTCCTTTCTTCTTTGTTTTCCCAAGAAACACATTTCCTCTTAATTTGTTTTTCTTTTGCCGAACCCCCCCCCCCCCCCCCCCCCCCGCCCCCATTACAGAGACCATGTTTTAAAAAATGGGTTGAAAACAACTCTCACCAGAAGACAGGGAAGAAGACTGCTGGGATAAGAGGGTGTAGTGGATGGAGTTGGATATGACCTCTGCTTGTATAATGTGTGGAGATGTGAGAGTAGTGCAGCGTCTGCGTGCTGTACCCGTGGGGCGTGTGAGCATTGAAGGTGGAGTGGGACCAGAGGACTTACCGAGGGTGGAGAGTGCACCGGAGGAGGGGGGTCCACAGCAGAGCGGAGGCAACCAGAGGCGAGCAGTGGGAGGCGAGTTACAAGTGGATCGGGAATTCAATGAGGCCATTGGGAAGAAGGGCTTACATTTTGTGCACTTAAACGTCCGAAGCCTACTACCGAAGATCGATGAGATACGCCTGTTGGGTTGCAAATCAGAGATGGGTGTCTTATGTTTTACTGAGACATGGTTGGATTCATCTGTTTGTGACTCAGAAATTGAGATAGGTAATTACTCTGTTGTCAGGGAGGATCGGAATCGGAACGGTGGGGGAATATGTGCGTTTGTAAGATCAGACATTGCTTTTAACGTCTCATCGGATTTAAACGCTGATCTGGAGATTGTCTGGCTGGATATCTGCCTTCCCAAAACCAAGCCGATTTTGTTGGGGGTGTGTTCTAGGCCGCCTAAGCAGAATGCATTCTGTGAAGGTCTTGAAATTGTGTTGTCAAACTGTAATGATTCACTGTTTTTTGTTAGGGGATTTCAATACTGATGTCTGGAAAAAGAAAAGCCCAACCCACAATGTATTTATGCACTTTTGTAGATCACTTGCTCTGACCCAAATGATAAAAGATCCCACCAGGATATGTGAAACAGTGCAAAGTACAATTGACACAATATTGGTTTCTGATAAATCTAAAATATCGCAGAGTGGAGTAATAGTCTATGGAATCAGTGGTCATTTTATTCCATTTTGCACAAGGAGGATTTTTAAAGATAGATTTAAGTGTCACAAAACCGTTAGAATCAGAGGACTCAAAAAAATGCTGTGTAGAAAAGTTTAGGGAGGAAGTGGGTAAAATTGACTGGTCACCTGTGCTGGATAGTGTATGGGTAGACAGTGCCTGAGAAGCCTTTAAATGTAGATTCCTTGATATGGTGAATGTGATGGCTCCCATTAGACGGGCCAGGGTAAAGCAGAGATCTAGCCCTTGGTTTAATCATGAGATTTTAGAATCTATCCAAGCAAGGAATAAGGCCTTTAAGAACTCTCAAGAGCAACATGATTTTGTCCTATATAAACGTCACAGAAATGAAGCACAGAGCAGGATGGATGAAGGTAAGAGGGGTTACTTTGCAGAGAAAATAATTGAAAACAAAAATGACCCTAAAAAGCTTTGGAAATCATTTAAGAAACTAGGCTGTAATAGTACTACCAAAAACAAACAAAACAGTATTGGACTGAACATCAAAAGGGAGATGGTATATGAAAATATATATTTTACTTCTGTTGCCAGCAAGCTGGTTAGCAAGCTGCCCACCAGTTCTGGTCTGTATGGAAGCAACCAAGTCAAGAAGTATTATGTAGAGTTAGGGGTTCAGCCAAACTCTTTTTCTTTTACAAAGGTAGCAACGGACCAAAATAGTCAGAATGCTGGCAGAGCTTAAATGCTCCAAAGCCACAGGCCTGGATAATATTCCTGCAAGGTTTCTAATAGATTCTGCTGAGCAAATTGTCCCTTGTATTACCCATATTGTTAATCTCTCTCTTGAACAAGGCATCTTTCCCAGGGACATGAAACAAGCTAAAGTTATACCTCTGTATAAGAAGGGAATAAAGTCTGACCCTGGGAATTATAGGCCTGTATCTATCCTCTGTGTAACATCAAAGATCCTGGAGAGAATTGTACACGAGCAAATGTATGAATATGTTAACAAGCAGGGTCTAATGTATGATTTTCAGTCGGGTTTTAGAAAAACATACTCCACTGATTCATGTCTACTTTACTTGACTGACTTCATCAGGAAAGAGATTGATGAGGGAAATCTGTGTGGAATGGTACTGCTTGACCTACAGAAGGCCTTTGATACAGTTAACCACTGTCTCGTAATCTCCAAACTGGAGGCACTGGGATTATGCAGTATCCCTCTAGGCTGGGTAAAGTCCTATTTATCAGGAAGGGAGCAAGTAGTAGAGGTAAATGGTTCACTGTCTCAGACTAAACAAATGAGTTGTGGCGTTCCGCAGGGGAGCGTGCTTGGGCCTCTGCTGTTTTTATTGTATATTAATGATATGAAAGATGCTTGTTCTTGCAATCTTTTTCTTTATGCGCATGACTCTACACTTCTGGTGTCTCACAAAAGTAAAACTACGTCTGAAATCAGAGTGGAGTTAGGGGGGGGGGGGGGGTTCTGACTACTAAAACCTCTGTTACCTACTTGGGATGTATCCTTGATGGAAGCTTGGGAGGTGTGAGCATGGCCAATATGGTGCTAGGGAAGGTTAATGCCAGAACTAAGTTTTTGGCTAGAAAGTCCAAGCTGCTTGATAAGGACTCCATGAAAGTGCTAGCTACTGCCCTTATTCCGTACTTCCTGGTTTGGTGGCTTATCTAAACTTATGAAGGGGAAGCTCAAGCTAGCCCAGAATAAGTTGATCAGGGTAGTATTGAAGGTGAGTCCACATACTCACATAGGCAGGAGCTGCTTTCAGGAACTAAACTGGCTGCCTGTTGAGGCTAGGGTGTCCCAGATTAGACTAGGTTTGGTTTACATGAGTATTTATGGTCCTGCGCCCAGATTTCTAAGTGATTACTTTCCTCGTGTTAGGGATGCACACAATCACAGCACCAGATCAGGTGTTGCTGATGTGTGGTTATACAGGTTCGGAGTAATGCTGGGAAAGGTACTTTCTTGTGTACTGGAGCCTCAGAATGGAATGAGTTGCCTCTGCCTATAAAACAACGTCCTCTCTGGGCAGCTTTAAAAATTAAGTAAAAATATGTTTAATCTCTTCTGTACCCATATGAATAACCCCTATAATGTAACTGGAATGATGAGATAGATGTTCTTCTTCTCTGTTTTTGTTTTATTATTTCACTGCCGTACTGTATTCGATCTTGTCTAGCCACCTTGTCTCAAGAGGACCACAATGGAAATAAGTCCCAGACTTTATTGTGTGTTATCCTCAACAATTTTATTCATGGACATGTATGGCTTTTAAGTTTTATGTGTGCTTGTTTTTTTTTTAAATGGTCGAATTAATAAACTAAACTAAAAACCAGTGGTGACGGAGACTAAGAGAAGAGTGAAAAGAGTGCGACGGGGTCTGGAGCCATGCAGTCACAAAGCATCTATAAAAGATGTGCACTAAGTTTCAGAGGAACCAGTAAAAATCCATAAATGTTCTAAAGAAGTATTTTGCATTGTTTCTATTCTTAAAGCATTTTTTCAATGTTTTTTTTCACCAATCATACACTTTTTCACACAAGATTTACAGTATGTTGTGTGTAAAGATTTTTTTTATATATTTTTTTAAGTTGTGCAATGTTTATACGACCCACTTTCAAACAGTCCCATTTTTTACTACTTTCTTGCCAGGATAAGCATGAGCCTCACGTGCTCATGCTGGCACAATTGCAACAAAAAAGTGATATTTCACAGGCAGGGAAATATATACAAATTGTATACAAGTCAAAAGCTAGGACACACCTACTCATTCCAGAGTTTTGTTATTTTTACTATTTTCTACATTGTAGAATAATAGGGAAGACATCAAAACTATGCAATAACACACATGGCATCATGTAGTAACCAAAAAAAAAAATATATATATATATATATATTTTATATTTGAGATTCTTCAAAGTAGCCAACCTTAGCCTTGATGACAGCTTTGCACACTCTTGGCATTCTCTCAACCAGCTTCATGAGGTAGTCACCTGGAATGGAAAAACATGAACAAAGCCTTCAAAAACACCCAAATGCATCCTTTTAGAAACTGCAAGGCTCTCAGTATAGTGATGCAGGCCTTTAGATGTTGTACACATGAAAAAGTCATTCCGAACTTTATCCGCAACGTTATATTCCATTTTGTTGAGACTCAAGCGATACCTCTTCCTCCATTCTTATACATGTAACTGCCAAAATAAAATAAATAATTGAGGAAATGACGGATATAAAGTATATTGAAAGCATGGGGTGCTTCCACACAGGAAGTTCCAGACACTTGTAGAATCTATGCCAAGGCACATTGAAGCTGATATGGCGGCTCGTGGTGTCCCAGCACCCTATTTTATGTTGATGTTTCTTTTATTTTGAGTTATATGTAGCAGCAGGCTACAGCGAAATGGAACAGCTGGATAGGGAAAAGAGCTTGAGTTGCGCAAAAGGGAATATAACATTGCAGATGGAGTTCAGAATGACACAATTTAATGTGTACAACATCTAAAGACCTGCATCACTATACTGAGAACTTTGCAGTTTCTAAAATAATGTTTTTAGGTGTTTTTGGAGTCCTTGTTAATATATTTTCATGGCCCCATACGACACAAAGGAAGGGATTTGCTGTTTGGGATAAGTTTCTCAAAAACATGTGAAATCACCAAAAAAATGGTGTCTGGACCCTTCTATAACATGGCATTTCCATAAAAAAAAATTGAGATTCACTTGTAAAAAATTGTACTTCTCCTTTAACACCACTTTTTTCACATATGTGGAGAATAACACTATTTCACCACCACATGTGGGCTCCTGAGTGGCACAGGGGCACTCCATCACAGCGTCACTACAGACCCTGGTTCGATTCCATGCTGTTTCACAACCGGCCGTGATTGGGAGTCCCATGCGGTGGCGCACAATTGGCGCATGTCGTTAGGGTTTGGCCGGGGTAGGCCGTCATTGTAAATAAGAATTTGTTCTTAACTGACTTGCCTCGTTAAATAAAGGTTAAACATGTGAACTGCAATTCCACATGCTAATGTGAGATTTTCACATGAGTTTTTGCACATTCAATTTTCATGTTAACTTTTTAACATGTGAAATTGCAAATTTTACATGTGCAACTGCAATTCACATGTGAGTTGAAAACATGTTTTTTTTTTAATCACATTTGAAAAGGTGGTGTTAACATGTGAACTCTACATTTTATACATCTGAAAATATGGTTTCACAGGTCAAATTTAAGCTACACATGAGAAACTTTCAAATTTGACATGTTTTGTGTTGTTGTAAGGGCACCATTGAGTGGGTGTAAGGGTGGGCCGATATGGGTCGCCGTCTATTTGAATAAATACATTTTATTTTTCACCTGCGCCAAATACAACAGGTGTAGATTCACTGTAACCGTGAAATGCTTGCTTAGGAGCTCTTCCCAATGATGCAGAGTAAAAAATGTAATACATAAAAACACGACAAATAAAACACACAAGAATTGAGCTATACACAGGGAGTACCACATCAGTGTGCAGGGGTATGAGGTATTTCAGGTACCTATGTACATGTAGTGTAAAGTGGCTAGGCATCACGTAGAGAATAATACGGGTCGAATAAAGAGCAGAGTAGCAGCAGCATATGATGAGTGTAAAAGTGTGTGCGTGTTTGTGTTGTCGTTATGCCTGTAGTGTGTGTGTGTGTGAATGTGGCAGGGTTTTGTGGGATAGTGTCAGTATAGCGTGTGTGTGTGTGTGTGTGTATATATATATATATATATAGTGTGTAAAATGTATTGGGACTGTGGCACATTTTTTGTTGTTTTGTCTCTGTTCTCCAGCACTTTGGATTTGAAATGAGACACATTTATTGTGAATAAGAATAGAATGTTTCTAAATAAGGATGACTAAGAAAGTTACAGACCCAGAAATATCATACCCCCAAGACATGCTTTTTAGAGGTATGATCTTTGTGTCTAACTTTCTCACTCATTATTCACGATTCATGTAGGATTATCCGTAATCATGGTTTCATCCACATTAATGCAGAAGTGTTTGGAGACATTCTATTCTTATTTACAATAAAGTGACTCCAAAATGACACATTATTTACCATTCATTTATATTGGGCACAAATGAATCTGAAACACAAGCTAAACAAACAGAAAATGCATCCAACATGTTTGTAGAGTCACACGCTTGATGTAATCATTGCATTCTAGGAATATGAGAAGAAAATACTCAACTTTTGACTATTTTAATACACATATAAGCGAATATGACCCAATACTTTTGGTCTCCTAAAATGGGGGGACAATGTCCAGTTGTTTCTAAACGGTTCACTCAATATGGTTGAAAATACCCTCAAATTGAAGCTGAGAGTCTGCACTTCATAGTCATTGTGTCATTTCAAAGTGCTTTAGTACAGAGCCAAAACAACATAAATTGTGTCAATGTCCCAATACTTTGGAGCTCACTATATAGTGTTCAGTGTGCACACTGTAGAGTCAGTGCATGATGGGGTGTGTGCAGATAGTCTGGGTAATAATTAATTAACTATTTAGCAGTCTTATGGCTTGAGGGTAGAAGCTGTCTCTGAGCCTGTTGTTCTGAGAGCCGATGCAGCAGAGTGAACAGTATATGGCTTGGTTGGCTGGAGGCTTTGGCAATTCTTTGGGCCTTCCTCTGACACTGCCTGATAGAGGTCCTGGATGGAAGGGATCTCGACCCCAGTGATGTACTGGGTTCTCCGCACCACCCTCTGTAGAGTTTTGCTTCCATACTAAGCGCTGGAGCTGTAGTGGTGCACCTATAGAACTTTTTGAGGATCCCAGGGTCCCGTGCCAAATCTTTTGAAGAGGCACTGTTGTGCCCTCTTCATGACTGTGCGGGTGTGTGTGGAACATGTTAAGTCCTTAGTGATGTGGATGCCAAGGAACTTGAAGCTCTCGACCATCTCCACTACAGCCCCATCGATGTAGATGGGGGCGTGCCCTCCCATTTTCTCCTGGAGTCCACGATCAACACCTTGGTCTAACTGATGTTGAAGGAGAGGTAGTTGTCATGGCACCACATTTCTAAGTCTCTGACCTCTTCCTTGTAAGCTGTCTCATCGCAGTCGGTGATCAGTGTTGATCACTGTTGTGTCGTCAGCAAACTTTATTAGGGTGTTGGAGTTGTGCGAGGCCTCGCAGTTGTGGGTGAATGGAGTACAGGAGGGGACTAAGCACCCACCATTAAGGGCCCCAATGTTGAGGGTCAGCATGTCGGAGGGGTTGTTGCCTACCCTCACCACCTGGGGCCGTCGCGTCAGGATGTCGGGGCTGTATGCGAATTGGAGTGGGTCCAGGGTGTCTGGGATGATGGTGTTGATGTGTGTCAGGACCAACCTTTCAAAGCACTTAATTACAGATGTGAGTGCTACAGGGCGATAGTCATTTAGGCAGGTTAACTTGGAGTTCTTGGGAACAGGGACAATGGTGGTCAGTTTGAAACTCGTTGAGATTACAGACTGGGACCAGGAGAGATTGAACATGTCCGTTAAGACACTTGCCAGCTGGTGTGCGCATGCTTTTTAGAACGCGCCCTGATGTTTTGTCTGGCTCGGCAGCCTTGTAAGTGTTAAAAAACATCTGCATATATAAGCATACATCTTGAGTCTGGTTTTATTAAGAAACTAAAATTTGTTCTCTGCACCTCCAACAAAAATCTGGGTAAATCATTTGAAAGGAATGTGAGTCTTAGTTCACTCTGACTATTTACTCAATTTTCAGAGCACTCTCGCCTGAGTGTGGCAGAGCGCAGAATAACTGATGAGTTTATGAACTCTCAAACACCCTTTGAATATGGCGGTGAAGTGTTCTCTCATTGTGCCTAGAAGTAGCTAGCAAGCTATCCAACGTTAGCCAGTTAGCTTGGGTGCTTGAATGCTGTTGTGAGGTCAGAACGCTCGGATCAACCCTACTCCTCAGCCAGAGCATCCAGTGTGCGCTCTGCACGCGCAGAGAGCAAAACGCTCTGAATTTTCGAAAGGACAGTCTGACAAAGCTCTGAATTTACAACCCCCGAGTGCACTCTGGCATTCCAGAATTAATTTACAAACACACCCTTATTCAGTATATTTAGTTATTGCTTGCATTTCTAAAGCCTACCAACCTTGACAGCAGGCATGCCAGTTAGACCAGCAAGCTATTCTAACTTATTTAATAGCCTGAAATGGATTCTTGGTAGCTAGTTATTTGTATTTATTTGGGATGTCCATCTTCCTGGGGTCCAAACACATTAAGACACTTACATTACACATGAAACCAAATATAAAACAGTACATCATATAACATTATTACACCACTACATATCAACAATACAAAATGTATAATAACACCATACAACAATATTACAATGGGTGTGTAGAGTGTGTGTGCTAGTGTTTGTGTGTATCTCTTCACAGTCCCGCTGTTCCATAAGGTGTATTTCTATCTGTGTTTTAAATCTGATTCTACTTCTTCATCAGCTACCTGATGTGGAATAGAGTTCCATGTAGCCATGGCTCTATGTAGTACTGTGCACCTCCCATAGTCTGTTCTGGACTGTGATGAGACCACTGGTGGCATGTCTTGTAGAGTATGCATGGGTATCCGAGCTATGTGCCAGTAGTTTAAACAGACAGCTCAGTTCATTCAGTTTGTCAACACTTCTTACAAAGACAAGTAGTGATCAAGTCAATCTCTCCTCCAATTTGAGCCTTGAGAGACTGACATGCATATCATTAATGTTAGCTCTCTATGTACATTTAAGGGCCAGCCGTGGTGCCTTGTTCTGACTGAATTAACATTTTCCTGAGTCCCTATTTGTGGCACCTGACCACACGACTGAACAGTAGTCCAGGTGCAACAAAACTAGGGCCAGTAGGATCTTCCTTGTTGATAGTGTTGTTAAGAAGGCAGAGCAGCGCTTCATTATGGACAGACTTCTCCCCATCTTAGCTACTGTTGTATCAAGATGTTTTGACCATAACAGTTTGCAATCCACGGTTACTCCAAGCAGTTTAGTCACCTCAACTTGCTAAATTTCCACATTATTCATTACAATATTTAGTTGATTTAGGGTTTAGTAAATTATTTGTCACCAAATACAATGCTTTTAGTTTTTTAAATATTAAGGACTAACTTATACCTTGCCACCCATTCTGAAACTAACAGCAGCTCTTTTTTAATTGTTGCAGTCATTTCAGTTGCTGTAGTAGCTGATGTGTATATTGTTGAGTCAACCGCATACATAGACACCCTGGCTTTACTTAAAGCCAGTGGCATGTTGTTAGTAAAGATTGAAAAAGGGAAGGGGCCTAGAAAGCTGCCCTGGGGAATTCCTGATTCTACTTGGAGTATGTTGGAGAGGCTTCCATTAAAGAACACCCTCTGTTGTGTTCGACAGGTAACTATTTATCCACAATATAGCTGGGGTTTAAAGCCATAACACATACGTCTTTCCAGAAACAGACTATGATCCATAATGTCAAAAGCCGCAATGAAGTCTGACAAAACAGCCCCCACAATATTTTTTATAATCAATTTCTCTCAGCCAATCATCAGTAATTTGTGTAAGTGCTGTGCTTGTTGAATGTCCATCCCTATAAGCATGCTGAAGTCTGTTGTCAATTTGTTTACTGTAAAATAGCATCGTATCTGGTCAAACACAATTTTTTCCAAAGGTTTACTAAGGGTTCGGTAACAGGCTGATTGGTCGGCTATTTGAGCCAGTAAAGGGGGTTTCACTATTCTTAGGTATCAGAATTACTTTTGCTTCCCTCCAGGCCTGAGGGAAGACACCTTCTAGTAGGCTTACATTGAAAATAGGAGTGGCAATATTTTCCACTATTATTCTGTAATTTTTCATCCAAGTTGTGGCTTGTCATTGTTGATAGACAACAATAATTGTTTCACCTCTTCCACACTTACTTTACGGAATTCAAAATTACAATGCTTGTTTTTCAAAAATTTGGTCGGATATACTTGGATGTGTAGTGTCGGCATTTGTTGCTGGCATGTCATGCTTAAATTTGCTAATCTTTGCAATTCAAAAAATCATTAAAATAGTTGGTAATATCACTGGATTTTGTGATGAATAAGCTGTCTGATTCAATGAATGATGGAGCTGAGTATTTAAGGTGCTTCAAAGTGTTTTACTATCATTCTTTAAATAATTTATATTTGTTTCATAGTGTAGTTTCTAATTCTTTTTATTCAGTATAGTCAAATGATTTCTCAATTTGCAATACGTTTGCCAATCGGTTGTGCTGACAGAGTTATTTGCCATACCTTTTCCCTCAGCCCTCTCAACCATACCATTTTTCAATTCCTCATCAATCCAAGGGGATTAAATTGTTTTTACAATACTTTTCTTAATGGGTGCATGCTTATTAGTAACTGGAATAAGCAATTTCATAAAAGTATAAAGTGCTGTGTCTGGTTGCTCCTCATTACACACCACAGACCAGCAAATATTATTATTTTATATTATTTTTCATCAACATAAGAATTACTACAAAACATATTGTATGACCTCTTTTTTTTATTTACTCTTTAAGATTTAAGATTTAACTTCATGACTCATGTCTTGAGATGTTGCTTCAATATATCCACATAATTTTTTTTCTTCATGATGCCATCTATTTTGTGAAGTGCACCAGCCCCTCCTGCAGCAAAGCACCCCCACAACATGATGCTGCCACCCCCATACTTCACGGTTGGGATGGTGTTCTTCGGCTTGCAAGTCTCCCCCTTTTTCCTCCAAACATAACGATGGTCATTATGGCCAAACAGTTATTTTTTTGTTTCATCAGACCAGAGGACATTTCTCCAAAAAGTACGATCTTTGTATCCATGTGCAGTTGCAAACTGTAGTCTGGCTATTTTTATGGTGGTTTTGGCGCAGTGGCTTCTTCCTTGGTGAACGGCCTTTCAGGTTATGTCAATATAGAACTCGATTTACTGTGGATATACAGTGCCTTGCGAAAGTATTCGGCCCCCTTGAACTTTGCGACCTTTTGCCACATTTCAGGCTTCAAACATAAAGATATAAAACTGTATTTTTTTGTGAAGAATCAACAACAAGTGGGACACAATCATGAAGTGGAACAACATTTATTGGATATTTCAAACTTTTTTAACAAATCAAAAACTGAAAAATTGGGCGTGCAAAATTATTCAGCCCCTTAAGTTAATACTTTGTAGCGCCACCTTTTGCTGCGATTACAGCTGTAAGTCGCTTGGGGTATGTCTCTATCAGTTTTGCACATCGAGAGACTGAAATTGTTTCCCATTCCTCCTTGCAAAACAGCTCGAGCTCTGAGGTTGGATGGAGAGCATTTGTGAACAGCAGTTTTCAGTTCTTTCCACAGATTCTCGATTGGATTCAGGTCTGGACTTTGACTTGGCCATTCTAACACCTGGATATGTTTCTTTTTGAACCATTCCATTGTAGATTTTGCTTTATGTTTTGGATCATTGTCTTGTTGGAAGACAAATCTCCGTCCCGTCTAAGGTCTTTTGCAGACTCCATCAGGTTTTCTTCCAGAATGGTCCTGTATTTGGCCCCATCCATCTTCCCATCAATTTTAACCATCTTCCCTGTCCCTGCTGAAGAAAAGCAGGCCCAAACCATGATGCTGCCACCACCATGTTTGACAGTGGGGATGGTGTGTTCAGGGTGATGAGCTGTGTTGCTTTTACGCCAAACATAACGTTTTGCATTGTTGCCAAAAATTTCTATTTTGGTTTCATCTGACCAGAGCACCTTCTTCCACATGTTTGGTGTGTCTCCCAGGTGGCTTGTGGCAAACTTTAAACAACACTTTTTATGGATATCTTTAAGAAATGGCTTTCTTCTTGCCACTCTTCCATAAAGGCCAGATTTGTGCAATATACAACTGATTGTTGTCCTATGGACAGAGTCTCCCACCTCAGCTGTAGATCTCTGCAGTTCATCCAGAGTGATCATGGGCCTCTTGGCTGCATCTCTGATCAGTCTTCTCCTTGTATGAGCTGAAAGTTTAGAGGGACGACCAGGTCTTGGTAGATTTACAGTGGTCTGATACTCCTTCCATTTCAATATTATCGCTTGCACAGTGCTCCTTGGGATGTTTAAAGCTTGGGAAATATTTTTGTATCCAAATCCGGCTTTAAACTTCTTCACAACAGTATCTCGGACCTGCCTGGTGTGTTCCTTGTTCTTCATGATGCTCTCTGCGCTTTTAACGGACCTCTGAGACTATCACAGTGCAGGTGCATTTATACGGAGACTTGATTACACACAGGTGGATTGTATTTATCATCATTAGTCATTTAGGTCAACATTGGATCATTCAGAGATCCTCACTGAATTTCTGGAGAGAGTTTGCTGCACTGAAAGTAAAGGGGCTGAATAATTTTGCACGCCCAATTTTTCAGTTTTTGATTTGTTAAAAAAGTTTGAAATATCCAATAAATGTCGTTCCACTTCATGATTGTGTCCCACTTGTTGTTGATTCTTCACAAAAAAAATACAGTTTTATATCTTTATGTTTGAAGCCTGAAATGTGGCAAAAGGTCGCAAAGTTCAAGGGGGCCGAATACTTTCGCAAGGCACTGTATTGACTCAGCGGTGTGAAAACTTACGTACAGTTGAAGTTGGAAGTTTACATACACTTAGTTTGGAGTCATTAAAACTCGTTTTTCTACCACTCCACAAATTTCTTGTCAACAAACTATAGTTTTGGCAAGTCGGTTAGGATATCTACTTTGTGCATGACACAAGTAATTTTTCCAATAATTGTTTACAGACAGATTATTTTACTTATAATTCACTGTATCACAATTCCATTGGGTCAGTTGACTGTGCATTTATAAAGCTTGGAAAATTCAATTGGAGGTGTGCCTGTGGATGTATTTTGAGGCCTACCTTCAAACTCAGTGCCTCTTTGCTTGACATCATGGGAAAATCAATAGAAATCAGCCAAGACCACAGAAAAAAATTGTAGACCTCCACAAGTCTGGTTCATCCTTGGGAGCAATTTCCAAACACTTGAAGGTACCACGTTCATCTGTGCAAACAATAGTACGCAAGTATAACCACCATGGGACCACGCAGCCATCATACTGCTCAGGAAGGAGACACGTTCTGTCTCCTAGAGATCAACGTACTTTGGTGTGAAAAGTGCAAATCAATCCCAGAACACAGCAAATGACCTTGTGAAGATGCTGGAGGAAACAGGTACAAAACTATCTATATCCACAGTAAAACGAGTCCTATAATGACACAACCTGAAAGGCCGCTCAGCAAGGAAGAAGCCACTGCTCCAAAACCTCCACTAAAAAGCCAGACTACGGTTTGCTACTGCACATGGGGACAAAGATCTTACTTTTTGGAGGCCTACAAACCTGACTCAGTTACACCAGCTCTGTCAGGAGGAATGGGCCAGAATTCACCCAACTTATTGAGGGAAGCTTGTGGAAGGCTACCCGAAACGTTTGACCCAAGTTAAACAATTTAAAAGCAATGCTACCAAATACTAATTGAATTTATGTAAACTTCCAACCTCCTGGGAATGTGATGAAATAAATAAAAGTAAAATAAAGGGGTGATCCTAACTGACCTAAGACAGGGAATATTTACTAGGATTAAATGTCAGGGATTGTGAAAAACTGAGTTTAAATGCATTTGGCTAAGGTGTATGTAAACTTCTGACCTCAACTGTATTTAGTTTTCTAGAAATTAGCAAACATTTCTAAAAACATGTTTTCACTGTCATTGTGGGATTGTGTGTGTAAATGGGTGTAATTAATCCATTTTGAATTCAGGCTGTAACACAACAAAATGTGGAATAATTCAAGGGGTATGAATACTTTCTGCTGTATACATGTGTATCAATAATAGGGCTGTTACGGTGACCCTGTTACTGCCAAACCGATGGTCACAAGTCACGAAGGCAGTCAAATTCCACTTGACCGTTTAGTCACGGTAATTAGGCTTCTCCATGCTCTGATGCTGCTGATGGTCATTAGTAGCCCACCAAACATGCTAACTGCCTGGTACTCGGCACTCTATTTTCCCTCGAATCACTCTGACCTCAATGCAAATGTAATCAAAAATCTAATTAAGCACTTCATGAGAGCCCATGAGCTCATGTTGCGCAACATTTCTGTAGGCTATGCAATTGTGTGAGAACAAGAGTGGTGGCCTCCATTTAAAAAGAGGAGAATCCCATCACCTTTCTATAGGCTAGGGCTACTATATTTATTTGTCAACTTTCCTAATATTAAATATATTCCTTCTCTTTACAACAGGAGTATTGGCTGGTATGAAAATAAACCACAGGAAAAGCGTCCTTTGTTCGTTATTTAAGTGCGTAGATGACATTCTATTTATTTATTTATTTATTATTTATTTTTTCCCGCTGACCCTGTTTAGAGACAGGTGCATGATAATGGTCCATTCTAAATCAAAACAAATTTCACACTATTATTTAGTATATGTAAAGACAAGATTAAACCAAGAATAGTCTGATGGGTGGCAATATTAGCCTATCACATGTGAATGATATATTATCACTTGTGGATGATGCCCAGCGTAAGGCAAGAAACACAGGTTTTCTTTTTTGTGAGAAAGACCCGATCACGTGATGGAGAGCCATGTGAGTGAGAGGTGCTTCGGAGCACACAGCACTCAGGGAGAAGAGAATTATAATTATTATATTCAACCCAAGGGTACAATGGCCACTGGCCGCAAAAGGCTCAGATTTTTTTTAGGGGGCATTATGGCCACACAAAAGGGATGCCGCCGAAAAATTTGAGGCATTATCAAGTGCGTGTCAAATTTTGAATAAGAGACTGATGAAGTGTGTACAGCCTGTGCAAAAAAGCAGAGTTCATGCCTTTTTAATGCAATTTTTAAAAAATCATCAGTAGATGATCTTGCAGCCTTACAATGTTACGTTACAGCCTTATTCTAAAATTGATTAAATAAAAATTCCTCAACAATCTACACACAATACCCTATATTGACAAAGCAAAAATGTGATTTTCTACATTTTTGTAAATTTTAAATACTTTATTTGCATAAGTATTCAGACCCTTTCTTATGAGATTTGAAATTGAGTTCAGGTGCATCCTGTTTCCATTGATCATCCTTGAGATGTTTGTACAACTTGATTGGAGTCCACCTGTGGTAAATTCAATTGATTGGACATGATTTGGAAAGGCACACAACTGTCTATCAAAGTTCCCAAAGTTGACAGTGCATGTCACAGCAAACACCAGGCCATGAGGTCGAAGGAATTGTCCGTAGAGCTCCGAGACAACATTATGTCGAGGCACAGATCTGGGGAAGGGTACCAAAAAAGGCTACTGGGAAAGGGTACCTTCTGCAGCATTGAAGGTCCCCAAGAAGGTCCCCTTGGAACCACCAAGACTCTTCCTAGAGTTAGCTGCCCAGCCAAACTGAGCAATCAGGGGAGAAGGGCCTTGGTCAGGGAGGTGACCAAGAACCTCATGGTCTCTCTGACAGAGCTCCAGAGTTCCTCTGTGGAGATGGGAGAACCTTCCAGAAGGTCACCATCTCTGCAGCACTCCACCAATCAGGCTTTTATGGTAGAGTGGCCAGACGGAAGCCACTCCTCAGTAAAAGGCCCATGACAGCATGCTTGGAGTCACCTAAAGACTCACAGACCATGAGAAACAAGATTCTCTGTTCTGATGAAACCAAGATTGAACTCTTTGGCCTGAATGCCAAGCGTCACATCTGGAGGAAACCTGGCACCATCCCTACGGTGAAGCATGGTGGTGGCAGCATCATGCTGTGGAGATGTTTTTCCGCGGCAGGGACTGGGAGACTAAAGAGATCCTTGACTAAAACCTGCTCCTGAGCTCTCAGGCCTTCAGACTGGGGTGAAGGTTCACTTTCCAATAGGACAACGACCCTAAGCACACAGCCAGGACAACGCAGGAGTGGCTTCGGGTCAAGTCTCTGAATGTCCTTGAGTGGCCCAGCCAGAGCCCGATCAAACGTCTCTGTAGAGACCTGAGAATAGCTGTGCAGCAACATTCCCCATCCAACCTGACAGAGCTTGAGAGGATCTGCAGAGAAGAATGGGAAAAACTCTCCAAATATAGGTGTGCCAAGCTTGTAGTGTCATACCCAAAAATAATCGATGTTGTAATCGCTGCCAAAGGTGCTTCAACAAAGTACTGAGTAAAGGGTCTGAATACTTATGTAGATGTAATATTAATTTATATATATATATATATATATATATATATATATATATATATATATATATATATATATATATATATATATATATATATATATATATATATTAGCAAACATTTCTAAAAATCTTTTTTTGCTTTGTCATTATTGGGTATTGTGTGTAGATTGATAAAGGGGAATTTTAAAAATATATATTTTAGAATATGGCTGTAGCGTAACAAAATGTGGAAAAAGTAAAGTTGTCTGAATACATTCCCGAAGGCACTGTATAGCCCAACGAACAACTAAAGTTACATTAATAACTCTAAATTGAGCATATAGGAGTACATATTTCTTTGTTATCCGCTCAACATATAATAGCCGCATGTGCGGCACTCCCTCAAATCGTTTGGAGAAAATATGCTTTCTATTTTATTGAGCTTTGTTCAATTGAATTCTTCATACTATAAAATAATGCCACGGAATTCTAAGCAAATCTTGTCTGCTAAATGAAGTAGTGTAGCCCACAGCCATATGGCATAGCCAGATCAGGACCTAATATAAGGACAACTAACTCAGAGTATGCTATTCTGTTCTTCATTTAATAGTCTCCATTTTCTTCATATCATGTTTCTTTAGACCTGTCTAAAATAAAGAATGGATTCATTGTGAAGGTGTCGGCTATTATATTAGATGGATTTATTAGACTTTTTCAAATGTAGATGTTCCAAAGGTCTGCATCAGTGGTTTGTAGGCTGTGTGGAAGCCAGGAGATGCTACATGTGTTTATGTTAATTACCGGTCAATTACCGTGAGACAGGCAGTTATTTGCTTGACATTCCCCCGGCTGACGAAATTTCGTGACCGCCACAGCCCTAATCAATGCATCGTCATGGAGGACTACTATTATAATGGAGTGGAGGGCACAGAATGAAGAAATAACTATTTCAACTCAGGTACGCTAAGTAACCTTTTACAGAGTGGCATTACAGAATTTGCCGTTACACATGTGGGAACATTGCTACTGCAACATGTTGTCGGGGTGGGGGGGGTGATGTTGATTCTACCAGTATGTACACAGTGGGTGGACTTTTCTTAAATGTGAAACTGCAAATGTGATTTACACATGTTAATGTTTCCAAATGTGAACGTGCAATTCCACACGTGAAAATCTCACTTTTCTTACGGTTAAAAAAATATATATATTATTATTGAATTATTATGTAAGGGAGGAGAGGAATAACCTACTGTTTTTTGGCAAACTCCAAAGTCTGATAATATTAGTCCCGTGCTTTTTGACATCCCTTTGTTTTCTGATACATTAGAGTTTGACAGGTGTTGCTTGAGAAACAAGAACTGATTTGATAATTTGTTGATGAAAACAAAGCATATATTTCATATGAATAGCCTACAAGTATCACTTTTCACAGTGAATCTTTTTTGTTTAGGTCTATATGCTTTGTGCTAATGAATATAAGTTGAACATTGCCAAAGTTTGTTTAAATGTGCAATAAAAAAAAGTATGTTGCCACTGAGCTAAATTTTTTGGAAATGGGAAGTTCACATTCTCACCTATTAACTCATCTCAAGTGCAAGTCTGTTGTTCAGAAGCTCACATCAGCAGGATGGGGGGTGGGGGGGCATTTTCTTTAGGAGGGACGTCTACTGTAGATCGCTAAAATAATGATCACGAGCACACTTCCTTAATATTATATCATGTGGACACCTACATATTGGGCAACCAAGCGCGAGTAGCCTTTAATCGTCTAAAAAGGATGTTGAAATATCTTCAAACCTAGAATAGAACCTTCCAGGCTTCCTTTATAAGACTCAATAGAATGGGGGGAAAAAATAATTAAGAATTACAGGGAGGCTTTTGGAATAACGAATCCTGTGCGAATTGTCCTCTGGCATAACACATCCTGGGGTAATAATTACATAACCGACATCTCTAGTAATAAGAAAATGGCAGTGTGCGTTCCATCAGGCTAAATGCCAAAGTTTTTCTGTGACATAGACAAGAGCACCTCAAGGACAGAACTACATCAACTTAAATGGAAAGAATAAATGCAAGTTTGATGTCTAACAACAATAGAATGCCAATAAAATGAAAGGCGAAGTTTATACTTCAGGCGTTGGCGGGACTACCTTGGTTGAAATGAAAGCTGTTTCAGTGCAGAACATATTTTCTGACAGCCACTAATGTGTTATTCATGTGGTAGAATTCCAAGTCACACTGCAATAATTGTAATATTTTCATTGATCATTGATTCATTGATTTTCATTGTTTTACTGCAGGTCAAAGCGCCCAGCTCTGCAAAGTGCCACCCCAAGAATCGACTCTCCCATGCAACAGATCCCTCACCAGAAGGTAAGCATGACAGCACCTTCAGAGACGTCACACACTCGGCCAGAAACACTCTGTTCGGTCTCACTCTACCAAAATATTCAGCATAACGAATGCTCAGTTTTCATACTTCCCTAGTTGTAGAGTTTCAGTAGCGTGCACTTATAAAGAAAAGATACACACACACACTTTTCAGTCACACTCATATGGGATCGAGTGGTTTGAGGACTCTCAGTGAAACCAGTACCTCCTCTCAGGCCAGAGGCATCAATCAGGGGAGAGAGCTCCAGAAAGCTCCATGCAAAGCTCCTCCATTAGGGGTTTAAGGAGCAACAGAGGCAGCACATCCAGCTCTGGGGTCTGTGAGAACAGCCCTGGACCTTGCTGGTCTGATCTTCTCAGAATTGTACTCTCTCTGTGGGGAGCAATGTGCATGGTGCCTATGTGAAGTCTCTCACTGCCCTCTACTGGTGATATTGGTGATAACGCAGCACCCACCCCTGCCTTCCAAGTATAACTTCATACAACTCTATTTTTGAATTTGATAGAGTACCTTTGGCTTTGTTCTCTCTGACCACCCCTCTATCTGTCTTCCCCCTTATCCACCTCACCCACATCTCTCCCCTCCTGAAGGGTCAAACAACCCAAATCAATGGCGGCCTCTCGGCCTGCAATACCTCCTCCGTGTCACTAGAGGCGTCTGGCGAGACAAACTCCTACTCAGGGTCGCCCACCAAGAGGCAAACGCCAAGCTCCGGGGGCAAGACGACCCCCACAGAGAAGGCGCAGTATAACACCCCTATTGGGCTGTACTCAGCTGAGACCCTGCGAGAGATGGCTCAGCTCCAGGAGAGCCACAGAGGAAAGGGCTCTGCAGCAGGCCTCTCAGTGGGGTATGTAACCAACTGGAACAGGCCTGATAGTAGCAGCAGCAGCCAGGGGTGGCTAGGCCTGTTTAACCCCATAGTGGAAAGGGGGGGGGGGGGGTTGGGTACAAGCTCTGGGTAGAAGTTGCCTGTAGGCTCAGGTGTAGCATCAGCTAACCCTCTCCAAAACCTTCAACCTTCAACAACCCCACACACACACACACACAAAACTAACCATAGATCAGTGTCTATGTCTAACTTCAGTCTACTCTAAGGGGTTCTAGCCTACTCCACCCAGTCCCTGCTGCTCTGCCCTCGTGGGACAGAAGGATGGAAAGAGTCTCAGAACATTCTGATTTAGCTGTGTATTCTCATCCTGAGCTGGCCTCCAGACAGCTTGTTGACCCCAGTTGGTCCTAGTGATTCAGGTTTCCCCAGCGGGGAATGTGCAGGAGAGGCACAGCACGGTTCTTGTAAAGCCCCCTAGCTCAAGCCTGTGGCCCTCCTCCAGGTAATACAAAGAGCCCACAGGAGATTAGGTGTCCCCTCTGCCGAAATACAGGCCGTGACGTCCCAGACGAACCTTACAGTACGGGTGTATCTGAAGAGATCAACCAAACCACTGCTTTAAACGTGGCCAGGGTGGCTGAAGTGACTGCACAGTGAGGTTGGGGATCGTTTTTTTAAGTATGCGTCTGATGTTTCAATGAAATGCTAATAGCGTCACTTGGATATGAGAAAGTCCGAGGGGAATCGCTAAGTGCAGTGCTGTATCAGCCTTTGTGGTGAACACGGTGCACTAGTGTTCCTCTAGTGCTAATCTTAACGAGACTTCTAACAATAATTTGCGGAGTGCGATAAGATTACTCTGTCACCGTGCCGATGGTTCAGGGCAAGCACCTGTTCTTGTCATCTCTTTAACAGGCCTTGTAATGACTGGGTTCAGGTTTCTCTCTCCTCTGCTGTGCTAAACATACACTACCCCAATATATATATGCCTGTCTCATCTGGCCCTCTCGCTTCGCCTCTCTCTCTCCCCCTTTCTCTCTTTCTTTATCTCGCTTTCTGTCCTCATCTAAAACATACGGAGTATGGAAATATCGCTCTCTCGCCTGTGGCACTCTCTCTCTCCCACTTTATCTCTTTATCACTTCGTACCATTGCTCTGACATAAGCAGAGTCTGTTAATGTTTTATATATATGTGTGTGTGTGTGTGTGTGTTTGTTATATATTTAAGGAGCCTGCAATGCCATGGCTTTATATCAGTGGCGGACAAGCCTAATCATAGTCGAGGATGAACGTCAACAAAGGTGAAAACATCTTTGTCACTGATGGCTTTCGCTGTTGCATTGTGTGATTCCCAGTGAACTCGGGTCAGTCTTCACCCACCTCTTATCTATCACTCCATTTTCTCCTGTCCCTATTCGCTCATCTCTGACACGCGTTGCGGCTTGCCTTTCACGCCACATGAGCAGCCTTGTGTAGGTGGATTGTGGAGTGTAATTGTGTTGTTGACCCACTGTCTCTTTCTCTCTTCTCCACTGCCACTGCCTCAGGTTATTTTCAACACTCCTGCCAAGTTAGTACTTCCTGGTTGTGGTGTAGTAGCGTGTGTCCAAACGATTGTGCGGTTTAGCTGTGTGGTGTGGTGTGATGTTGTTGTTCTTGTGTCAGTCTCTTTGGTGTGAAGTGGATGTGCATTGTCTTGGCTTGTTGTGTAGTGATTCTGCCTTTTGGGATGGATGCGCAGTTCTAGTGTCGGTGTTCATAATGACCTTTTTCGGTTTGCAATGTAAAGGTCGTCACCATCTGCCCGAGAACGTCTAATAAATCTTAACCTCGGTCTCGAGAAGAGAAGAGAAAAAAACCCGTTGCCTTCGAACTCTCACAGACAAGATCCCTGTTCATTAATAGTGTTTTTGGGATATATTTGTTTTATTCGAGAATAAAGGTCATTTTCTGACTTAATGCTAAATTCCCCCATAAGCCATCAACCTTGTACATATGACATTTAGGTAGAGAGTGTGGAAGTGTGAAGCTTCCCATTTGAAAGATGGCTAATACGATGTAGAGGATTTGCAGATCAGTTTTTAATTTCTGCACGAACTCGACAGTGCATGCTTATATTAACATCTCCATTTGCTCTTTTATCTTGATCAGTTTACTTGTGGGCCAGTTGTATAACACCATCCTGTAGGCTGATGCTGCCACATACCTGGGAGGGTTGACCTGTGTGTCTTGAGGGGAAACCGGAGTGTGTGTGTGTGTGTGTGTAGATATGTGGGCTGTGCTGTGCCTGCTCTACTGAGAGATTTACTGTAGAGAGCATGTTTGCGGTGTGACATACAGCGCCTCGATGGCAGCTGATCTGCCTTTCTCTGCAAAGCCCCACACTCTTGTAGTAGTCACGTAGCAGATCTCTTGTGTATTAGCCAACTCTTTTGTTTGTGCCACCCATTGTTGTGCCGTGCTTGATCATGTTCCACACGGCAGTACACACGACAGAGGAGTTGGCTGAAGCACAAACTGATCTGCTAGCAGGCTATGACACTGTTGAACTTTCCATCTCACACAACTTCTCCTTCCACTGCCACCCTCCTCCTTCCCTTTCCCCTCTTTTCCCCCCGTCTCTTCCCTCCTTCTCCTCTTCACCCTCCCCGTCACAACCCTGCCGCCTTCCTCCGGGACCCTCCACCGCTCTCCACAACAGCAACGAGTACATCCCCAACTTCAACCCCAATGCGCTGAAGGACACTGCCCTGTCCACCCACAAGCCCATCGAGGTGAAGGGTCCTGGGGGCAAGGCCACCATCATCCATGCCCAGTACAACACCCCCATTAGCATGTACTCCCAGGACGCCATCATGGACGCCATCGCCGGACAGTCCCAGTCCAAGGGCCACGAGGGCGGGTAAGACCCTCCTTCCTCTGCACTCCCTCACTCCCTTTCCTTGTCTCCTCCCCCCACCCACTTTTTGTAGCATTCCTACCCAGCCTGCATGACTTTAATACACTCTTAGAAAAAAAGGTGCTATCTCAAACTTTAAAGGGTTCTTCGCCTGTCCCCCATAGGAAGAACCATTTGAATAACCCTTATTGGTTCCAGGTTAAAAACAACGTTTTTTCTAAGAGGGTATTACCCCTCCTTTCCTCTCCTCTGCTGGCTGTTGAACTAGTCTGGCACTGCAGCATAGTGTAGCCGTGCTGTGCTGGAGAAACTAAAACCACAGACCGACTTCATCAGGATGCCTTATCAGGGTCTAATGATCTAGGGTGGTTACCATCCTTTTAAAAATGGTTGTACAGTTCTGAATGTCCTAAGTGCCTTCTGTATGTGTCGAGAAGGAGCATACATGCAACACAGATGGTTTGTAACAGGTAGCAGTGAGATCTGTGTGTTCAAAGGTGCTGTTGGTTGTGTGTTGGTGCAGTGCTCAGGTTTTGACTGTTAGTTTTGTGGTTGTCTGACTACTGAATTGTCTGGTGCTGGAAGGGGTTTGGTTTTGTGCGCCAAGACACAGATGTAGTATATTTATAAAGGCGTATTCCTTGTTACAAAGGCAGGTCACCTGTTGCGGTATTCAAGTGTATTTGTTAGATTCTTTCCATTCGTTCTCTGAACGTCTTCATGCCGTGCTCACCTTCAAGCATAAAACCACCAGGTTAGTCACCAAGCCTTCCCTGATCCATTTACATATCCTCATATCCATGATTACCTTTCAAATACTTGGAGATCTCAGTACACACATCATATTCAGCTAGTTACCGTTGCAAAATGTATCATTTCATGAATGGGACCGTAAACTCTTGATTTGTATCAGTGTATGTAAATATGTAGACACACATGCTTCCAGGCAAATTGTTTTGTTCGTATGTGGAGAAAAGTGTCCTTTTTCTGGGTTCTCGCTCTGACATCCTCTATGGGATTCATATCTAATCCTCCCTCTCTCACTTCCTTCACAACCAACCCCATCACTGCACTGTCGATCCCACCCACCATGACATGCTGCTTCCCCCCCCCCCCCCCCCCCCCCCCCCCCCACCTCGCCCTGCCCCACCCCATCCCTGCTGTACAGAGAGGAAGTCCCAGCCGGCTCCCCCTTGGCGTAAGTAGACCGCTCTGTGACAACCTACGGAGCACAGCCTGTGTGCTGTCTCTTCATATCCCTCCGCCGCCTCCTCCATGTCCGTTTCCCTCACCACTCTTTGCTTGTTCACGTCGCTCGTCCCAAACCTTCTCTCTGCTAACCCAATACGTCCTCACACTGAATGGAGGGTCTGGTTTTTCTACCCATGGCAATTTTCGACACACACCACCAATTGGCGTAGTTTGTGGGTTGATGGAAGGACGTCTAGAATTGCCGGATATTGCCTCTGCACCCTTAATCCATTGATGATAGTTTAGTTTGATGGGAGTTGATTGCAGAGCAGCTGTTTGTAGAGAACATGGTGGTGTGTAGAGAACATATGGTGTGTGTGGCTCTATATCAATGACTATCTGATTACTAACAAACAATTTTTCATTCAGTTGGAAAATTGTGCTGAAATTGTTTTGAAATGTATCGAAAACATCCATCGATTCAGACGTTTTCATGCCATACATTATTAGAGTTTTTAGAAAAGCACAGAGTGAGGTGCAAACCGATATTGCCTAAAGGTCAACCACAGAATCATAATTGTGTTATTTGGCAGTTTCGCCATCTCCAGCAATCATTCCCCGCTCCGCTCATTCCTCCATTCTCCATAATGTTCTGCTCATGGTGTTGCAAACCGTTTCTTAGAGGGTGTCCACTCCGCCGCTGGCTACACAGGGATTCTTTATGTTTCAAGGCTCTCTGTCACATAGGTTTTATTGTCTGCTGGGATGTTATCAAAAGTCAATTTTCTCTTGAATTGCAAAAAACAAAAAAAAACCTGCATGATTTATATGGATATAAAAAAGGAAATGAACGGAGGAGGGACACATTGAAGTGCCGCCCTCAGCTAGGTGGCCAGAACTATCAGTGCTCAGGGAATGCGCAGCTGACCAGCAATAGTTATGCCATGTACCAGGAGCTATACTAGTTTAATAACGACACTAAACGGAATGTTCTGAGCTCTTTCGTCCTCCTGCTGAAGGTACACAATTTTTTAAAATTATTGTTTGAAATTATATTTCTATAGTATGCTGTTGAGGAAAGATACCACAGGGTCCAAGCTAGCTAGTAGCTATGCAGCCATAATGCTTCACATGCAAGCTTCTGAAAATAGGAAACTATTAGACATCTTTTTAGCATTCCATCACTGGTTTGTGTGAGCGTACGCTGGCGGATGCTCCTTTTTAATGTCCAGTTTTTAAGCCCCTCTCATGCAGCTCCCCTTATGCAAGACCAATTTTGGTTTTTACATCACACTATGAAATAGTTATTCCCCTAAATGCCAATTCCCCTAAATGCTCCTTAGTCATCCAAGCAGGCTACACAAGTTAGTTATAGTATATGTATAACCTCAGACATGCCCCAATAAGAAAATTATCACTCCGGGCTGCAGTTTCTGAACACCGTGATCAGAAACCCGAATAACAAACCCCAATCCCTATACGCCCTGATGGCGATGGTGGGTAGGAATTAGTGCCAGTGTGACGAGCCAGCCCTCTCTCTGTGGTTCCAGTTCACTCCCTGTAAAAGACGCTCAGGTAGACAGTGCCTCCCCAGTGTATCAGGCTGTCATCAAGGCTGCAGACAGGGACATGGAGTTGAACGACTGGGCCCGCAGCTCCTCCCAGGTGCAGTCCAAGTCCTTCCGCCTCCTCGCCCACATCACGGGAACGGAGTTCAGTAAGTAGCGCTGTTCTGTTTCATTTAGTTTTAGTCGACCCTTCTTACCCTGCCAAACACTGTTACTGATGGTTCCTCTTCTGTCTTCTCTCTCTGTCTCTCTCTGTGTGTCTCTGTGTCTCTCTCTCTGTCTCTCTCTCTCTCTGTGTTTCTCTCTCTCTGTTTCTCTCTCTCTGTCTCTCTCTGTCTCTCTCTGTCTCTGTGTGTGTGTCTCTCTCTCTGTGTCTGTCTCTCTCTCTCTGTTTCTCTCTCTCTCTCTCTCTCTCTCTCTGTGTCTCCTGCAGTGCAAGACCCAGACGTGGAACATCTGAGGAAATCAAGGTAGGCAGCTAGCAGCAGCGACCGGTGGCCTAGCAGAAAAGCTGTATTTAGACATTGCTCCAGACCAGACCATATGAGCCCTTAGCAGAGTTCCTGCTGTGAGCTAGGGGGTCAAGGGTCACAGGGTCACTCAGTCCTGCTTCAGGCCCCAACTCCACACCACTCTCTGTGCTGAACTTGAAGGTTAGCATGTGACTCATGTCATTCTGAGCCAACAGTAAGAATAGTCTGAAGTGTATCGATAGTGCCCCTCACACGGATTACAAATAGCCCTCATGATGGGCTCACACAAGTTCCCAGCAGTCTGTTAGACTCCTCCAGCTGAAATGACACAGAACGTGTTTAACTTTTTTTTTTCTCATTAGTGATTTCTCTTAGTTATTTCTAATGAGTTATCTCATTAGTGATTTCTTTGCCTGTGTAAATTCATCAGGGACCCTGATACAGTATAGTGCAGGACATCATAGACCCACCCAGGAGTTGGGTTGATTTGTGTTTGTGGAGAATTTGGGAGCCCCCAGTGCACTCTTACCCTCACAGGACTCAGACAGGGGAGTGGAGGCCACAGTCCCTAACCCATCTCTAATCCCCCCCTTTTCTCCCTCTCTCTTTCTTCCCCCCATTTTTATTTTTGTCTTTCCTCATGCCACAGGGAAAAGTTTGACACAGAATTTAAAGGCCCACGTTTTGCCAAATTGAAAAGTTGGCACAATGGCCTGTCTGCTCAAATCCTTAACGTGCCAGAAAAAACCCTGGTTTAAAAGAAGCGTCAGACCGAATGTAACTGTAGCAATCAGAGAAGGGTAGAGCAGGTGAGTAAGGAGAAGGTCAGGCTAAAGATACTGGAAAGTGAGTTAGTGGAAAGAGGTTTGTTCAATACTTGTTGATCACATGTTGTAATGGAGATTTTAGTCCAATGTCATCTTTCCCTCTTATTCTGGCAATGAAAGTTGATCCTAGTTTTCAAAATTAATTGCAGCTGTATAAAAAGTTGGATTGTATTTCAACATTAAATTATCACTATTTGAGTTTGACATTGTGATATAAATATGAATAAAAACGATACCACTGTGAACGAAACACATTTTTCCTTTGGTTGCTTTCGTATCATATTTATCAGATTCAGTTTTGATGTAGCAGTTTATAAGCTTTAAATGGACATTATAGAGGAAATAGTTGCTTACCTTTAAGGCATAGCAGCATAACACCCTCTTAGAGACCATAAACAATTATAGATACAGGTCTAGGATCTTAATTTGATCACTCTTTTGTTGTTGAGAATTTCCCTGCACTGCAGGAAATGCTTCATGATTTAAATAAATTAACTGAAAACACTCAATAACACACAGTTATATTAACAGTATTGCACTTTTCATGTAGCCCAATTTTGACCAACTAATAACCTAACCACCAATCAAGCAACAATATGTGGACTAACCGTTCAAATCCTGTTGATGCAGGATGATTTTGCTGTGACAATATTGGTCAAATTGAGATCCTACATCTGTATGATTCATCAAAAACGCTAAATAAAATCAGTTGTTTGTTTTGAATTTCAAAGCCGCTCCCAAGGAACCATTTACATAGAACGTAACAGCGATCTCAAGGGTCCAATTTAGGATCAACAATTCCCCAATATCAACGAAAGTCGTAATTATTCTTAATATGAATCACTCACAGATGAAACATGGCTTGTTTGTTTCCTTGTCCTCGGGCTCTGGCTCATTGGAATGTGTGGAGAGCAGCAAACCCTTGCGGCCTATGATAAAGTGAGGAATTAGAGAATTGCCCAGAGAGAGTGAATGGCATAAAGTAAAGTGGACTATTGCAGTGATAATCAGGAGTGCTGCCTGCATTGTGCATTGCACTGACTTTTTAAAACGATTAAAGGATAGGCTCCAGTCTGGTTCATGGCCAGATGGCCACATGATTATGTATGACTTCAATCAGAGGGAACATTATTGGATTATGTGTAGACTATGAGTTTCCTTTGACTTCAATGAGAGAAGTTCATCCGTTTTCTGTTACCTTTCATCATTGGTATTGAACGGTTTGAATAGTCATTTTTTTCTCAACTACCAAAGGTAGAGGCACTTCACTAATCAAGCAGGACTTTTGTAAATTGAAGTTGGTCAAGGATTGCTTTTCACAGAAGCCCCCAACAAAGGTCAAGGCCTTGTGCCTCAAGTACTTTGGCCTTTGAGATGTGTGTATATATATATATATATACACACACACAACTTGACCTAGACAAAACAGAGATATTTTATATAATGTAAATGGCTTTGGAATATCTAATAACCAAGCTACATTGCCTCAGAGTTCAGTGGTTGAAAAAGTATACAAATGTAAAAGTAAAGATATCTAATACAAAAGTCACCCAGTAAAAATTATTATTGAGTAAACGTCAAAGTATTTGGTTTTAAATATACTTAAGTATCAACAGTAAATGGAATTGCTCAAATATACTTAAGTATCAAAAGTATCCAATTCCTTATATTATGCAAACTAGACGGCACAATGTTTTTATATATTTTTTTAATTTACGTAGTACTTAAGGAAAAATACTTTAAAGTACTTAAGTTGTTTTTTTGGGGGCACATTCCAACACTCAAGACATTAATTTACAAATGAAGCATCTGTGTTTAGGTAGTCCGCCAGATCAGAGGCAAACGGGATGACCAGGGATGTTCTCTTGATAAGTACATGAATTTGACTATTTTCCTGTCAAAATGTAATGAGTATGTTTGGGTGTCAGGGAAAATACTTAAGTATTTTTACTTAAATACTTTACACCGCTGGTAGTGTGATAAGATATTTATGACAAATAACATATTTCAATCACTTTGAGATTGTATTCCGAAAAGTTCTTTAGAAAGACAGTAGAAATAAACCAAGCTAATTTTCATATTACCCACAGAAAGATGAACTGACCTGCTACATTGGTACACCATTTAGAAAACAAGGCTCTGATCTTCTCCACACCTGCCATTTAGTCTGTTACACGGAGCGATGACTGTGTTATTACTGTGCTCAGCCATCATTCGCTCTCATATAATCATGCCTTCAATTGTGAGATTCCCTAAACAGAGGTCAATATTATGTTGATTGTCTGTTATTACATAGAAAGCAGTATTATGTCATTGGTCTGTCCATTTAGGCCTTGTCGAGGCAAGAGTCTCTAGCTGCTACTATAGGTTAGGTCAGATGTGGCTGAAGGGACTATCATATCAGGAGGGAAGTACAGCCGTCAGACAACACCCTGTTGGGCGTCGTCCCGTCCTCCCGCGTAAGAGAGGAGAACAGGAAGTCAAATATGTGAGTAGTGAGATTTGGCGAGGCCATGTTTGAAGGCGTTGAAAGCCCTTTGAAAGGTAACTCTGCTTGTTTGGTTGTCACATAGGGGAGCTGCTGTTACTTAGCTCTGCTGTGGGCTGATGAATGGATTATTTAATGCCCGTCTGTAACTATTGGAAACCTCTGCTAACTGCCTCTTCCCTTCCTCCTCACCTCACCTCCCCTGAGAGAGATTTCAACCTGCATGCATTGCATGCTCAGGTAGACAGTGTGTTTGCACTGGAGTGCCTCTGGGTGGCTGACCCCCTCTCGCCCTTCATCGCTCCTCCTCTTCATCCTCCTCTATCATACACCGGCCTCAGTCTCCGTCCCCAAAACAAAATCTAATTTTCCACTTCAGTTCCACTGAGTATTCTAGGCCTCCTGTACCTGACTCCCTCTCTTTATTTCCATCACAGATTCAAGAACTGACACACCAAACATTCCTAAACATCAGGACAGGCGTCATTGCTTCACATCAAATTTTGGCACGTCACTACATGGCTATCCTACTCTCTCACCCCACCCTTACCGCCAAATTAGTGGAAGGCCATTCGGTGTGTGTGCTCAGTTCCCATGTGTTTTTTTATTTTTTTTTTTGCAGTTGGTGACTTCTAGGGCCCATTTTAGGGGCCTAGTGCCCATGTGACTTCCCATCTTCTTATCGTCATGTTTAGAAAATGACATTGTTTTCGAAAGTGTCAAGGACCGTAGAGGTTGTTTCGATATTATAGATAAGCTTGTGACAGTTGGCGATACAAAGTTGTATTGTAGGTTTAATCCATGGGACTAATCACAGTTCGGTTCGTCAAGAAGGTAGAGTTGATTCGGGCCTATGTACCATTCGAGAATCATGTAAAGGGTACAGAAGGTGAGGGGGTACTTGTTGACAGCTACAGTATGTGTTTGTGTCGGTCTTCGTGTTGTGTGTCTGACTCATTGCGCTCCCTTGTCTTAGAGTCTTGCCTGTAGCACCTGTTAGTCAGTGTTTTCCTCATCTACTACAGCTCTGCAGTAAGCCATCCCCCTCCCTCAACCTCAAGCCCCACTCGCAAATCCTAAACCTCCATGGTTAGAGCTCACTGCTGCTTTGAAGTAGCTGAACGTGGTAATATACATACCTGTTTGTGGTACTAGACCCATTTCCCCCTGCCTTGACTAGCTGTAATCTCAATTATCGTCCTCCTAAATTGCCTGTAAGAGCATGGACTGGTCTCTCAATCGCCTGCCCTTGCCTGCCCATTTCACCAGTATCATGCAAACACATGCCAGTGTTTACCTGCCTAACCCGGAGTGGTCTTTCGGTCGCAGAGAATGAGGAGCAGAGTGAAATTGTAGTTGAGAAGGTTGCCTGCCCATGGAGCTGCCTAACTAACACAGCTGCTTTTAGTGGGAGCAGTAACAATGTCCCTATGTTGACAGTTGTGCCAAGCAGACGTTACCAGCCATAGACTTCTAAACTATCCTCAAGTTTTTCCTTTCCACAGTGAAAGAGAGTGAGAAATGGCTTTAGTATACAGATTAAGTCGTTCAAATTCCTAACTGTTTATAGGTAATGAAAGAGTGGTGCATGTATGTTATCAACTATCTTTAACATCTCTCCGTCAGGTGTGGCCTCTTTCTTCTTCTCTCTTCTTTCCCCCCTTCCCCTTATGTTTTTAATCGGAGGTAACAGATTTTGAATTCAGCCTTCAAAGCACAATATCCTTCCTATGCCCCTAACTTGGAACACTCATTCCCTCAATACATCTGGAAATACATCACAGCAATTCTGTCAATGCAATCTATTGATACAGCATGGAGAGGGTTATTGTGTTTTGAAGGCCAGTGTCCTCTGTGTGTGAGCAAGTGAGCTGCACAGAATGTCTGTTTATATAAACCACTTGTTGTGAGGGAAGTCTGTCTGTGCCTATGTGTGTGTCTGTGTACATGGCTGTCTGAGTTCAAATAGAGATCCAGTAGTATTGAAGTTAGATGTCTGTACCTATGCCAGATAGGCTTATACCCAGGGGTCCACAATTACATTCAGCCGTGGGCTGATTTTGAGCTGATGGAACATCAGTAGGTATAAATAATTAGTAAACTGTAAATTGACCGCAAGAATCCCAAATTTGACAAAAAAATTACAATTTCCAACTTTGATTAAATTGGGATACGATGACATATGCTTCTCTTTTTTATTAATTTATTTAGAATTAGAATTTTACCCCCTTTTTTTCTCCCCAATTTCGTGGTACTATCTTGTCACATCGCTACGTAGGTTGAAAGTCATGCGTCCTCCGATACACAACCCAACCAAGCCGCACTGCTTCTTAACACAACGTCTATCCAACCCGGAAGCCAGCCGCACCAATGTGTCGGAGGAAACACCGTGCACCTGGCAACCTTGGTTAGCGTGCACTGTGCCCGGCCCGCCACAGGAGTCGCTGGTGTGCAATGAGACAAGGATTTCCCTACCGGCCAAGCCCTCCCTAACCCGGACACTATGCCAATTGTGCGTCGCCCCACGGACCTCCCGGTTATGACCGGGACTGGGCCGGTAGGGAAATCGGTTGTAAACCCTCTGGGTTCGCCCCTTGCGAACCCAGAGTCTCTGGTGGCACAGCTGGCGCTGCAGTACAGCGCCCTTAACCACTGCGCCACCCGGGAGGCCCCTTGTTTCTCTATTTATGTGTGGGAATGCTTCGGACAGATTTACTAAATTAAAATCCCTTTGAGCTCATTTTTTGGTGATTTTACAATTTTGGGGAACATATTTCCTAAATTAAAATCACATTGAGCTCAATTACTGGTGATTTTAGAATTTTATTAAAGGTCCATTGCAGCCATTTTTATCTCAATATCAAATCATTTCTGTGTAAAAATGTATTACCTTACTGGGATTGTTTTAAATTAAAATGTTCAAAAATAGCTTCTTAGCAAAGAGCTATTTCTCAAGCAAGAATTTAGCTAGGACTGTCTGGGAGTGGTCTGAGTGGGAGGGGAAAACTAGCTAGGTGTCATTGGCAGAGCGCTTTGGAACTTTCTTTTTTATTGGTCTATTTACTAATTTACTGCCTGATGACGTCACCAGGCAGGCCAAAACTCCATCCCACCACAACAGGCTGAAATTTCAGGTGGTCTTTTCAAACTGCTCTTATACTAAAAGGGCAGTATTATTCCAACCTCATAGTGTGGGAATTATATTTAAAACACAGATAAATCACGTTTTTGACTGCAATGGGCCTTTAAAAAAATGCTTTTTTGTTTGTTTTTTGCTCAGAAAACTTGGGGGGGCCAAATAACATCACCCCTGGGCCGAATTTGACCCGCGAGACCCCTATTGGGGAACCCTGCCCTACACTCCCATCAGATAAAAGTGACTTTGTAGCGGTCTCTCTAGATGAAAGCAGTTAACGCTACAAAACTTTGTTGATGAAAACTTGGTTGGTTGGATTCAGAAATAATAGTGTCTTTAGTATCTGTGTGACTGTGGCCTGCCCTGTCCTTGTACCCAGCCTCCATCTCCCCTGCCGACACACCAACACTCCACTCCGTACTCCACACATCTAGCCGTGAGACACACCATAGAAAGACATACTACAACCACAACCTAGGAGCACTTGCTAACCTCACGGGTTCACCAAAGAAAGTGATGAAGGGTTAAATGACCACCTGAGACCACTGTTTACCTGACCTCTCTCTGTGCCATACCACCTCCCTGACATATGACATTCCAACTATCCCTTCTATACCTGCCTGTAAATGTCAACAGGAAGAATGGGGGGGGGTCAGAGAGATGTCCAGGAGAAGAGGTCAGGGTGCTGGAAGTGAGTAGGGGTCAGCCATCGGTCTACCACCATCAGGCCTGTTGCTGCTAGATGCCTGCCATCCTCTGTCTGTCCTCCAGCCTGGGCAGCTCCCCCTGGGCATTGCATTCATTCCGTTCTCCCCAGTCCGGAGTGGGGCAACCTCAACGCCACCTTCTCCCTCAGTCATTCACTCAATGTTTTGGCCTCATGTCCAAGTCAGCTGTGTTTTAAATGTCAACATCTGTTAGTTTTTTACTTAGGTTTGAAAGTCAATTCACAAATGTTCTGTAGTGTGTGTGCACTCATTGATTATGCCATGCTGACTGAGTGTTCACATTTTTCTCTCCTTTTTTTTTGCTTTTGTTGTTGTATACTCTGTTTAATCCTTTCCCCAGCAGGGTTTATGGCTGAAACTCTCCCGACACCTTAGATTGTCTCTGATTATATTATATTAGTATGATATTCTGTACCGTTACAAATCACTGTTTAATGCACTGTGTTAGTAAAGTAAAGACGAAGTACATATCACGCAATATAGCCTGCTTCATCCCAGTGAGATGGTACCCTCTAACCCTCTCTCTCTGGCTTCGGACATGATTGATGAAGCGCTCTTGTCTTGACACAGTTATTTAATCATTCTGCGTTATGCACAATCGATTCGTGCAGTAGCAGCTAGGCAGCTTTCCATGATACAACCAGATATCTCCCCACTCGCCTCCGCTGCCAGCCTCTATACGTTCTCCAGCGACCCAGCCAAAACCAATAGTCCAAATGTCCGTGAGCAGATTGCTTTCTTTTTCTGTGTGGTTTTTATTTCCTGCATAGGGGTTTTTGCTCACCTCGAGCTCCAACTCCTTATATTGAAAGATAAGACTCGTAAATAATTGTAATTGATTTATTTTTCTACGCTTTTTCAATTTGTTCCTGGATGGACATCCTTGCGTTGGGCTGAGCAATATCAAGGCTTTTGGTTTTGCGTGTGATTGAGGCCATATAGCTTTACAGGTCTATTTGTGCTGACATTAACTCTCTAATTCATATACACCTAGCCCTACGTGGGCTGTTTGTATATATGATTTTCGGCCTCAGACTGCTGACAGTTTTCTCTCAATGCAACCTGACCTCTTATGCAGTAGCCCTTTTGAGCATGCTCCAATCTCTATCAGCCCCGCACCTGTCGCTCTGCCTGCTAGCGCTGCTTTGCCCAATCAGGTGGCTTCACCTGCTGCTTCACAGTCTCCAGAGCCCGCCCCCGTAGCCCCTGAACCCACCCCTGAGAGGTAATGCTGTGTGGGTTGAAAGTTTTTGTCTGTTGTGGTTTTATTGTCCTCCGCCAACTGAGTGCTCTTCCTTGTCTTTGGCATGTACCTATATTTGTGTGTGCACTTTCATTGAGAGTGACTGTATTGTTCTGATGTTGTCTCACTTTTTCTTTTTCAATGTGATTGATTGAACATTTATTGAAATGTGTGTTTTTTTGTTTTTATGTTTCCAATTAGACTTGGAAAACCTTGATTGTACTACATGAGTGGTTAGGTGAAAGGTTTCATGAGCAGTATGCATTTATGGCTTTGGGTTTAGTACATTCACAGGGGAGAGTGTCCAAGGTAAGTCAAACGGTCTGATGATGCTGTGATCATCTGGACTGCGTGGAAACTGTGAGGAGAGAGACACCGGGAAGACCTGCCATGTCTGTGAGCGGTGTGAGAACAGAGAGCCTCAAGGCAGTGGAGTACTGTAGTCATGCAGAGCATGTCTGCCAAACCCATCATCCTTTAACCCATAACGTCCTCATCGTCATAACGATCCATCCATCTTAAACCTGTTTTTTTATTAGACCAGCCTTAATACAATATAACAATGACCTGGGGCTGCGCAAGCTGTTGCTTTTATGGTTGGTCATCACTGCTGACCCCTTCCCCATAGGAAGCAGACAGTTCTGTCAAATCTAGAGAGAGTTTGCAGCGTGAACACAGTCAATATGTCACACAAAGAATTCCCCAAATTCCCTTTCCTAGTTTCCCCCAGAGCCCGACCTCCCTCTCTTGATCCTTCCTGGCTGTTTTAACTCTACTCTGTCCTCTGCAGCGAGCAGCCACCCCCAGCCACCCAGACACAGCCAGTGGCCCCTGAGGCCCCTGCAGTCCCCTCTGGGGCACCTCGCCACCTGACGCATGCAGCCTCCCATATCTCGTCTGCTTTGATTACACAGTCTAGGTACAGTTGTCACTCAATCACTCCCCCTGTCACAGTTTCTACCTTTTATGTCAGTCAGGAGCTAGGCCAATGTGTTGTGTGGATTTGGTTGAGATAGGAGGGGCAGAAGCAGGTACAGATGCTAGTACATATTTGCTATTTTATGGGGGGCCAGAGAAGAGGTTTGTGAGGAATATGGATTGGGTTGGGAGAGCTTTATTTTCTGATGCTGAAATAGTGGATGGAAGAGTATACAGGGTGTCAAACGGGATTTATTTGGATTGTCCACAATAGATGATCTATAGATGCTCAAACTATTAGCAAACTACCAACTGCAAGTCCGTTTATATGCAACAGCTTGCTAGGGTTGGCGTATAACGCTCTTCGACATAATTACATGAGCCAGATATTGCATCTTGGTGAAATACCCCAGATCACCCCATTGGACCTTGGACCTTCAATGGCGATGCCTGAGATCATTTTCTTAGACTTCTGGATTAGGATTTTGGACCATCGAGAGGCATGGTGTCTATACTACTTTATTGGACACTCCGAAAACTATTTTGGACCATCACAGCAGATTAAATGAATTTCCATGTAAATGGACAATAAAGTATATCATATCGTATCCATGAATGGTGTTGTCAGTAGGATCAAAAATCACATAAAAAATAGGGTCCCATCTACTTGCAGGGTACTGCGAAAGGCCATACGTATTGAGATTGGGCAGATAGGATAGTTTTTGCTAGAGGACAATTTGTTGACAGTTAGTTGAACATATATAAAACATCTACTAAGGACTATCCAACTAAAGTGTTACCCTCTATTTTGCATTACAGTGTAGTATTTATAGGTTTAAGATGGCATAAGAAATTCTAAGTTCTCATTGTGTATGTGGAGGAAATTGGAGTGAGCCCTAAGTCGTCTCTCAGACCTCTCTTGTTGGCTCTCGTTAAGAAACAAGGTTTATAAGCAAGGGCCACCGCCCACCTCTGCGCTGGAGGCTCTGTCAATCACCCCAGTGTTCCGAAGCAGCACTTTGCCCAAACGAAAGCGCACCCTGCCCTCTGGGAAACCCAAGCACCTGAGGTACACACACACCTGGACAGACTGACACAGTGACAGAGAGACTGACCACGTCACAGACGGTGGTGTGCAGAGTTGCTTCGGTACGTGGGATAGGGGACAGGAGGGTAATAAATCAAATTTTAAAAACGAACTTTGGGACACTAGCCGGATCAAAGGAGCAAGGCCATGACTGCAGCGTTGCTTCATTCGGATTGGTCGTGTTTCATAAGACTATCGGATTATTTACATCTGTCGCAGCATGAAAAGTGGTGCAAAATGAACTGCGACAGACCCAATTGGATACATGCTATTTTATGGGACTGCAATAGGTCGGTGCAACTTTTTTGCTTGCCTGCACCGGGTCCAACTTCTCTCCAAAAGCTCTTTGCATTAGCTCTCTCCATTACAGCTGAATGGATAGGAAAACGTCCATGGGGCTTGATGTGCAGACGGTACACTGCAGATTGTCTCAAGGGACAAGAGGAGGAATGTAAGCTCATGTGGGGGTTTGGCAGCATTTGCAAAGTTTTTGTTTGACTAATTTGCACCTCTTTCTCCACAATGTCAATATTCCCTTCACAATTATTAATGGTTAGATATGTTTGACCCCAATATAAAAAAATCCCATTTTAATGCTGAATGTGGCTAACATCACTCTGAAGTTGACTTTTTTTTTGACATTCCATCTCTCATCTAGAATTTGCAGGTCACCCTGTTTCTTCCATTTAACACACGCACAAAATCCCCACAGGCCCGTTCAAGTCTGGACCTTTGCATGTCATAGTAAGGAACAGCCTACTCTCAGAGTTGGTATTAATGGGCTCTCTTCAACCTGCGACAGCCACATAATTAGTGATATGAGGGTAGTTCACTTGGTAGTGCACATAATAGTCCAGTTAGTGATTGTACCACCTTGTGTGATGGCGGTAGCTCCTCTATCCCACGCTCTCCCATGCTCACTCTGCACGTCACTGCTCAACTGCATGCTCACACACTGGCTTGACTAATTATGATCTGGGTGGGGGGTAGTTTGTCATAGAACAGCAGAAGGGTGTAGCACTTGGATGTCGATCACAATCATTTGTATCCTGCAAATCAGTGATGTACTAAATCGTTATCTATGGCTGTGATGCACCATTCAAGTCAACTACTGAATGGCTAACTAGTGGCTACAGGCAATTAGCAGCTGTTGATCGATGTGATGCTTCATAGTACAGTAGCTGGAAGGGTCATATTATTTGCGCTAGAATGCTATAGAATTCGGTACACAATTTCAAAATGTGACACTTATCACAAAAGATGACTATTTTCTGTGCTTGTAGAATACCCTCTGATTTGTCAGTGTCTAGTGGGGATGTTATGAAATGACCTTCATTGTTTTGCTTTGCATAACAAGGGGGTTTATGGTATGTATGACTCAATGATCCCTAAGTTTGTTTGGTTCAGCCAATCATTGTAGAGGGTCCATTTTTTAGTTTTGTATCAACAGCTGTGTTTAAATAACGAAGGAAATCAAATCTAATCTTTTAATATAATAGTGGTATTTTATAGAGATCTCCTGGAGCCAGTGTGGTTACCACAGTTGCTTAAAACTGTGAAGGCTATATCGACTCATGATGTGCAGTGAAGGGTGGTTTGAAGTGAATTCATCTCGCCAGCATGTTAGTGTGTTTTTGAGACGTGGTCCTGTGGCCCACTTGAACATTTCCTAATAATTGTGTCATTGTTTTCTTTTCGATGTGGATTGGATGTGTTAACTGATGTTACCAGGAGTGTTGGCCTGTGCAGTGGAGCCAGGTGTGTGTGTGTGTGTGTGTGTGTGTGTGTGTGTGTGTGTGTGTGCGCAGTATCAATATAGTTTCCTTGATTGATGGGGATAAATAGAGATATGGTGTATAGGAGCTTAGGTGTGTATCTATTTGGTTTGGCAGTGTTAGGATCATGGATTTTCAGAACCTGTTTAATTTTCTCTCTAGGATAAATCTTTTTTTCCTTTGTGTGTGTGAATGTGTGCTCTCACGAAGGTATTGCTATGAAACCAAGTTCACCTATACTTCAAAGAGACTGATTGTGTGCTGCCCTTTGTTTCAAACGCTACACAGTTACACAGCTGACTCTGTGATCAAACTAGGCTGACTGACTAGCAGTTTGAATGGAACTGCTGTGATCTGATAATGTTACAATATGTGAGAAATCTGATGACTCTTGCTTTCCTTCAGTAAACAGTGGAGAAAAGTTACATCTGCACATGCAATATTTAAAAACCGGATGCCATTATCGGAAACAAACTCATTGGGCAGCACGGCATCATACAGGTATAGGTGTACATGGCCTTCATCCAAAGAGCTATTTTTGACCCCTGTTTTTGACGCCTGACCCCTTTTTGTTTCTGATGCGTTATAGCTACAGCCTGCAACAGTCTGCCTCTGGTTACAGCTCCCAGTACAAATCCTCAGTCTCCAGGTACTTCTGTGGGGAAGTTTATCCAGATGCCACTGTCCAATAGAACATCTGGATAGTGTGCTTCCTTCCCTTTTTGTCAACATAACTTAACTTCCGGAATAACACACCCTTATTCCCCTCCCTCTGTTTTTAGCTCGAAGGATGAAAATTGTGCTTTGACAGTGTTCGTTTTAACCTGCGTTTTAACCTCCCCTTTCTTACAAATATGTCAAAATCTGCTCCTCTCTCCGCTCAAATGAAATCTGTTGGTGACTCTGTGAATCTCTCACTGCCATAACTGAGGCTCTCTGTTCTAACACTGTTTCTCTGATACCAGGCTGTCTTTCTCTCTCTCTGTGTGGGTCTCTGCTATATTAAACTCCCACTAACCTTTGAGTTAAACGTGTCTGGTGAAGTGGAGGAGCCCCAGGTAAGACTCAAAACATATGTGGACACTCAGTCAGGAAGGAGAGAGGTGGCTGTCCAGCATTCAGCGTACTAGGTTTAATCGCGAGGCATAGTGCTAACAGTCTCCTTATTAGTAATTGATACTTGTAGTACAGTTTCCCAGTTTAGATTGTTATATTGTCTAAACTATGACTGTTCAGAAAACAGCTAGACTGATGATCAGACTAGTAAATATGTTTCCATCTTGGGTGGTGGTGATGTCACTCAGCTTCTTTTTTTATCCTTCTGCAGCCAATATGGCCAGGCTCCCCCCATGCAACAAGCCCCTCCCATGTACCAGGGGCAATCCATGTACCAGGGGCAATCCATGCAGCAGGGGCCTCCCATGCAGCAGGGGCCTCCCATGTACCAAGGGCCTCCCATGCAGCAGGGACCTCCCATGCAGCAGGGACCTCCCATGTACCAGACCCCGCATATGCAGCAGCCTCCACACATGCAGCAGCCTCCACACATGCAGCAGCCTCCACACATGCAGCAGCCTCCACACATGCAGCAGCCTTCTCACATGCAGCAGCCTCCTCACATGCAGCAAAGCTCCATCCAGATCCCTGTGGGCCCTCCCCCACCCAAGGTGGTCAGCACCGCCTGCATCGTGCCAGGTAGTTACAGCAGGTGGCGCTGTGTGACCATTTGTATGTGTGTTAACAATACTGTAA